>NW_008355474.1:1030982-1063708 GCF_000622305.1 Nannospalax galili | reverse complement strand
AGAGAGAGAGAGAGAGAGAGAGAGAGAGAGAGAGAGAGAGAAGGAAGGAGGCAAGGAGGGAGGGAGGGAGAATCAGGAACTAAAGGTTCCTTTGGCATGTTTTGATGTCTGGGGGTAGGGCAACAACATTCAACACAGAGACCTCCTGAGTAATTTTTCTCTGATCCCTTTCTTTGGCAGGAGACTCTGGAAGGGTGGATGGAAGACTCAGGCAGAACAGAGAGCTAAAAGGAGAATCCGGGGGTAGCTCTGCCTGCCAGGCAAAGGCTCCACTGAGGTCTGGGAACTGGAAGTGAGGGCAAGGGGATGGTGATGACTGCCACACAGCAGCATGGACTGCTCTGACTGAATGAGCATTCCCACATTCTACAATGTTTGGAGGTTTTGTTGTTGTTTATGTTTTGCCTTGAGACAGGCAAAAATCATGCTGTGTTGGCCAGACTGGCCTGGAAACCATTAACCTCCAGCCTCAGCCTCTGATGTTTACTAATGTTTACTAGGTACCTCCCACGTGCCAAGCACTGCATGATGTTGAAGGTCAGTGTTGAGTGAACCCAGAGAGACATGACCCGGGGCCATTGAGGAGTGCTCATTTTATTGGGGAGTAGACTGAGATAGAGTAACCACAAACACAACAGTGAATGGTAGAGTACAGGGGAGTAAAAATGGTTTCCCTCCACCCTTCTAGGTTCCTTGGCTGGGCTTGAATTATATTGGTATAACACAGATTTAAAGAGGTATAGGACTGGGATGTAACTCAATGGGGGAGCACTTGCCTAGCATGTCCAAGGACCCTGGGTTCAATCCCTAGCACTGCAGGTAAACAAAACAAACAGGCGGTAGGGGTAAGTTTAGTGATAAACCGCTTGCCTATCAAGCATGAGGCCTTGGGTTGAATCCCCAGCACTAGGGAGAGAGAAAAGGGTGAGAACCCCCTTGCCTTTTTTTTTTTTTTTTTTTTTTTTTTTTTTTAATTAAACACAGCCTTCCTATGCAGCTCTAGCTGGCCTAGAATTCATCATGTCAAGGCAATTCTCCATATTTTGCCATCCAAATGCTGGAATTGCAGGTATAAGCCACCATACCTGGCTGAAAAACCCTGATTTACAGTGTATACACAAGAATCCCACAAAATAAGCCAATAAGGGGAGCCAGATGATTAAAGCTTCTTTCTATAGCACCTGGAGCTACAGAAAGGAATAAGGCTTGGGGCTTCCAAAGACGGTAGGGACCTGGATAGGGAAGGCAAAGGAGAGAGTGCAGGATGAATGAAGCTCCTGGAAAGCCTCCCAGGTACTGTGGGGTGTGAGAGAAGCTCAGCCAAACAGGGTATGATCTACCTGCGCGGGGTGTCCACTAAGTTTTCCTGCTTCATAAGATGCCTGGGTAAAGCCAGGTATGATAGCCCAGCACTGGGATGGCTGAGGCAGGAAGACCCCAGTGAATTTGAGGCCAAGTTAGTCTGCAAAGCAAAACTGTCTTAGAAAGACCAATTCTATACACACAAACACATGCACGCACGCACGCACGCACGCACGTGCACGCCATAGTAGCTGCACATCTGTAATCCCAGCACTCAAGTAGCAGAAACCATAGGATTGTGAGTTTGAGGCTAGACTGGGCTACATAGCAAAACCCTGTCTTAAAAAAAGAACAGGAAAGGAAGGAGAGAATGAGAGGAAGGAAGAAAGAAAGCTGACATTAGACTGAGGAAAGCATCTTAAGAAAAAACAAACAGCACCCCAGTGACATTTAGAGGCTTGTATACTCTCTTGATAGCAGAGAGAAGAGAGGGGATGTAGGCAACTGAGGGGAGGGTGAATAATTTGGGGGGAGAAAAAAGAGTGTGTCTGAACTAGTGGCACTCGGACAGGTTCACCTGGATGTGTTATCAATTGACTTTTCCTGTGGCATAAAGCAATCTCTCCCATTGACAGGTGTGTTAATCAGCTTTTTTCTGGCTATGATCAATACCAGAAAGAAACTTTAGGGGGAGAAAAAGTTTCCCTTGGCTCCGGGGCTTCAGAGGTTTTGATAGGGAATAGGAGGAACAGTTAGGGGCACTTTTATATTCTGTATTATAAGGACACATTTGTATTCCACATTGTAAAAAGGAATCCATGTGTGTTATTAGCAGCTTAACTGACTTCAGATCTAGGACTGCAAAGAGCTCTGCCTTCACATAGCAAAGATTAACTCCTACTGAGGGGCATCCCAGGAAAGAACCCCAACCTTCCTAAAAAGTCAGTTCCGTACCCCTACCCAGGCCTGATGCCCTGCAAGTTGAGTCTATCTAGGCTCTGTAGTGTCTGACCTTGGCCTCATTCCAAAATGCTAGTGAGTTAAGCACTTATATGTTTAAGTAAAAATAAAATAGTTTGAGTATGTCAGAAAAGGAGAAGGTGGAAGAAGAGGAGTAAGGGGCGGGGAGTAGTGATGGTGTCTGAAGTCAGACACCTAGAGAATGAAGGGGGTGGGTGCAAGGGATGATAACAAAGGAAGATCAGACATCTCAAAGTCTCTAAAATGTGGCTGACCACCTGAGCAGGGAAGCAAGACCATGCTTCGAAATGATTGACTCTCTTTGTTCCCTTCCCACCCCCATAAAGCCAACTGGCTGGAGATGAGATGGAAGGCAGAGATTGTTTGTTTGTTTGTTTGTTTGGGTATTAATTTGCTGCCTTTTCAGTATGTCCATTCTGAATAAAGCACAGCTTAAGATTTAGTTCCTGTCTCTGCTCATTGGTGGTGTGGTGACAGACAACATGAGCTGCTATGTTCTGTTCAGCCCATGATTGGTTGGCTCCATTGCTTTTAATTATTACCTTTAACAATTAAGTCAATATATTAAAATAGTTGACTTAGGCATCTGGCCTATAGTGACTTCAGCCTCCACTCCTGGCTCAGTACCAATGGAAGTAATCTGCTTAACAGACTCAGAAGGGACTGTGAAAGTCAATGAGTCCTTGTGGATTCTTCTCTGGAAATGACCTACATCTTAGAGCTTTCACAAGGAGTTTTGCTTACAATTGTCAATGTCTTGGTAACATGCAAACTGGTCCTTTCACTTGGAGATTTTTTCCTTTGCATCTCTGATCAAATCGGCACATACCCTGCAGCTGGTAAAGGTGGTTCAAATTTAGTGAATCAACACCTTCAGTTCCATGGGTGTCTTTCCAGTATCTTTAAAAGCCATGGCTGAGGGCCAGACTTTAATTCCAGAACTCTGGAGACAGAGGCAGGTGAATATCTGTGATTTTGAGGCCAACTTGGTCTCATAGCAAGTTCTGGGCCAGCCAGGGTAACATGGTGAGACCATGTCTTAAAAAAAAAAAATCCAAGGCTGCAGCACAGCTTCCTGATGGACTTGCTCCATCATAGTGGAGAAAATCTGCTCACCTGTGGCAGCATCCAGGAAGCAGAGGAAGGGGCCTGAGATAAGAGATAGCCCACAACATACCTTCATTGAACTACTTCCTTCAACTGGCCACTACTTCCTCCAACTGGCCCCACCTTTGGAAGTTTCCACTACCTCCCCAAAAGGCCAACAAATTGGGAATCCATCTACAGATTGATCCACTGATGAAGCCAGAGCCCTCAGGATCCAATCACCTCTCAATAAGTGATGTATCAGCTGAGAACCAAGCCTTCAACACAGGAAACTGTCAGGGACACTTCATATTCAATCCATGACGAGATTGGAGGGAAAAGACCCAGGACAATTGGATTCTTTCTAAGGAATGCAATCTCAGGACAAATTCAGAAAATGACTCTCCCTTCCCTAAAAGGAGAGAGGAAGGACAGGAAAGCGGGGTATCATGGTTGGCTTTGGTTGTTCATTTGACATACCCGGGAAGAGGAACCTCAATTAGGGAATTTTCTCTATGGAATTTTCCTGTGGGCATGTCTGTGAGGCTTTTTCTTGATTGTTGAGTGACACGGGAGGGCCTGGCCCAATTTGGGTGGTACCATCCCTGGGCAGGTGGTCCTGCTTTGTAATAAGAAAGGCTGAGCTGGATTCAGTAGTGGGCACCTTTAGTCTCAGCACTTGGGAGGCAGAGGCAGGTGGGATCCAATCACCTCTCAATAAGTGATGTATCAGCTGAGAACCAAGCCTTCAACACAGGAAACTGTCAGGGACACTTCATATTCAATCCATGACGAGATTGGAGGGAAAAGACCCAGGACAATTGGATTCTTTCTAAGGAATGCAATCTCAGGACAAATTCAGAAAATGACTCTCCCTTCCCTAAAAGGAGAGAGGAAGGACAGGAAAGCGGGGTATCATGGTTGGCTTTGGTTGTTCATTTGACATACCCGGGAAGAGGAACCTCAATTAGGGAATTTTCTCTATGGAATTTTCCTGTGGGCATGTCTGTGAGGCTTTTTCTTGATTGTTGAGTGACACGGGAGGGCCTGGCCCAATTTGGGTGGTACCATCCCTGGGCAGGTGGTCCTGCTTTGTAATAAGAAAGGCTGAGCTGGATTCAGTAGTGGGCACCTTTAGTCTCAGCACTTGGGAGGCAGAGGCAGGTGGATCTCTGTGAGATTGAAGCCAGCCTGGTCTACATAGTGAGTTCTAGACCAACTGGGGCTATAGGGAGACCCTGTCACAAACAAAACAAAGAAAAAAGAAAAGAAAGTAGGATAAGCAAAAGCCAAAGGAGCAAGCTAGTAAGCAGTGTCCCTCTGTGGTTTCTGCTTCAGTTCCTGCCTCCAGGTACCTGCCTTGAGTTCTTGCCTTGGCTTCCCCTGATGATGTAATCTGTAAGGTAAAATAAACTTGTTTCCTCCCCAAGTTGCTTTTGGTAAATGTTTATCACAGCAACAGATGCAAACTAGACCACCAAGCAAGCTCAGAGAGACTTTGGTTCTCCTTTAGTTTGAAGCACTCAGCAAGCCAAAGCCCCAGGCTTCTCTGGACCCAAACAAATGTTAGTACAAAATCTATTTGTAGCTCTAGTCACTGCATTTGCTGTGTTAATGTTTTCATAAAAAGTTCTAGTTTGGGACTGGAATGTACCTCAATGATAGAACACACACAAAGTACAAGTTTGCTGTCTGCAGAAGTTTCAAGTAACTACATTTGTTTTGTAACCTGCTACTATTTATTCATCTATCCTAAGACCACCTCTTTTTCCATGAAAGTAGTCTGAGTATCCTTAATGCAAGTAGAAAAAACAGAAGACACTTCCTCCCTCCCAAATGACCCATCAGAGTCTAGTGACCTGCGTTTGCTCAGGAAGGGATATCTAAATCTATCTCAGAACCCATCCAGTGCTTTCCAAATGAAGACAACAGTGTCTAGGGAGGTTACAGAACTGAGGCAGTCAGGTTGTAGGGATGGTTCATCTAAGTTGAGAGGGACATCGAGGGAAAGGGAATGATGGGAATGACTAATAGATCAGGAGGTGGAGGGGCCAGAGCCAGAGATGTGATGTCATACAGGGAGCACCTGAGAGAGTGTGCTAAGGCAGAAAGCTGCGTAGAAAGAGATCAGGGCTAGCCAGGCCTGGTGGCATGGACTGTAACCCCAGCTACTCAGGGTATTGATGCAGGAAGATGTAAAGTTTAAAGCAGCCTGCAGTGTAGAGTGAGTTCAAGGCCAGTTTGGGCAGCTTAGTGAGACTCTGTCTCAAAACAAAAAATAAAAAGAGTGCTTGGGGACACAGCTCAGTGGTAGAGCAGCTGCCTAGCAAGTGCAAGGCTTTATGATTAATCTTTGGAAAAGAAGAAAAATAAAAAAATATCAGCGCTAAAGAGAGAGATTTTTAATTTTGTTTTTATTTATTTGTTATTTATTTATTTATTTATTTATTTATTTATTTATTTGAGACAGGGTTTCACTTTGTAGCCCTTGCTGGTCTGGAACTCACTATATAAACCAGCTTGATCTCCAACTCACAGAGATCCACCTATCTGTGTCTGAGTGCTAGGACTAAAGGTATGTGCGACCATGCCCCAAGAGAGATTTTTTTTTATTTTATTATTTTTATTTTATGTGTATGCATGTATTATCTGCATGTAGGTAAGTGCACCTGTGTCATGCAATGCCCACAGAGTTCAGAAGAGGATGTCGGATCCCCTGGGACTGGAGTTACAGACAGTTGTTAGCTGCCATGTGGGTGCTGGGATTCGAACCCGGATCTTCTGCAAAAAACAACCAGTGTTCTTAACCACTGAGCTATCTCTCCAGGCCCCCCCCCCACTTTTAAAATTTTATTCCAAGAGAGATTTTTATAAAAATAATTTTTCTTAGCCAGGCGTGGTGGTCCATGCCTTTAATCCCAGCACCCCAGAGGCAGAGGCAGGCGGATCTCTGTGAGTTCAAGGCCAGCTTGGTCTACATAGTAAGTTCCAGGACAGCTGGGGCTACAGGGAGACCCTGTCTCAAAAAGACGAAGAAAAAAAAAAAAAAAAAAAAAAAGAATGATTCTTGGGCTTGCTGTGGTGGTATGTGCCTTCGATCCCAGCACTTGGGAGGCAGAGGCAAAGGAAACTCTGGACACCCTGGCCCACATAGTGAGTTCCAGGCCAGCTGGGGCTACAGGAAGACTCTGTGTCAAAAAACTACAACTACCAGCTATTAACTGTCTGTAGCTATTCAGTAAGGTATGGAACCTAGAAAGCATCTCCCTTACCTGTGCCAGAATTTTGGCTGGCTTGATTTTGTGCAAGTCGCATGTAGGTAACCACAGCTGCTATGCATTCATGAGTACAATAGGTCTGTAAAGTCTGGAAGGCATTTCACAGCATGCCTCCCACCATTCTCCAGCTCCTACATTCTTTCTACCTCCTCTTTGAGATGTGCTATGTTCCCTGAGCTTTTTTTTCTTTCTCCTCTCTGAGTTTTTTTATGTCCGACGCTTTATCGCTGAGAGAGAGAGAGAGAGAGAGAGAGAGAGAGAGAGAGAGAGAGAGAGAGAGAGAGAGAAGGGAGAGGAGAGGGGAGGAGAGGAGAGGAGAGGAGAGGAGAGGAGAGGAGAGATGATGTCATTGATAAAGATACCTCACTTAGGGCTAAGCACTCAGTCTCTGCTGAGCACTTTTCCCAGTTTTGTATCTCTGCATTGATTGCTGCCCACCTCAAAAAGAAGCTTCTCTGACTAAAAGCAGAGAAAGCAGTCCAGGTCTATGAGTGTAAATATAAATATTTAAAAGGCAATTTGACATGATCATTTAGCAAAATAACAAAAATAGGTTCTACTCTAGGGTCTATGACCTCCCATGACCAGGATTATAGTACTAGGCAAGACATTCCTTTCTGTGAAGCAGACCTCAAATCTAATCAGAAAGCAGTTAGTTACTCCATAACAGTCATGCCTCTATTGCAACAGTGAACACATATTGCCCAGCAGGTTGATATTGTAGCATGCAAGGTCCAGTGCTGGGTAAGACCATAGATGTCTTTTTAATTCCCAGCAATCTGCATAGCACCTTCCAGTACTATGGTAGCTAACCAGCAGGGAAAGAGTTTCCTGGCCTATTTGAGATTGATTTCTCTCTGTCCTTCAGCCAAACAATGTGGTATCTTAGCAATAGGGTCTTAGCATGTAGTTCCAGTGGGTAATCAAGGGCAATGGCAACAGCTGTGTTGTTTTGGAGCCCTCTGGGGCCTTCCTGACCAATAACTTGTAGGGAGGTATCCCAAGTCTTGCACTGTGATTTTCATTTGATAACCTATGTCTTCTGGAAATGGCATTGTTTACCCACACAGGGCAATTCTGTTCAAACTTTTTTAAAGCTATATTTCAAAATTAGCTTTCTAACTAGTGGGTTGCCATAAGGCTTTAAAATATATCCTTCGTTTTGGTTAACCTGCCCACTACCACCTCCTCTCTCCCATCTACCTGCCTCCATTCCTGCTTAATTCTTTAGCCCCATTTATTTCCCTATCTTCTTTTATATCACATGTATTCTAATATCCCTCCAATTATATTTTTAATTGTGTTGTGAGATAGTAGACTTCCATATGGCTTTCCACATACCCTTTCTTTGGGTTAGTTCTCCCATATCCCCTGATTGCCCCCATACCCCCCACTCCCCTTCCTGTTTAAACCTTTCACCCCTAGTATTCTACCTCTCTACTTTCATCTTACCTATAATCCCTTAATGTCCAGCATCTCGTCTTTGCATTTGAACTTGTAGTCCTTGCTGATAGAAGCCATTGTTGGTGGTACAATGAGATTGGTGATTGAGTTGGTTGGGAAGAGAATACTGGAGAGATGAGAGATCCGATGTGGGACATGAACCCTGAAGTCACCCAGAACAATGACAAGAACAGGAGCTTTAGCTTGAGAGAAGGACTGGGAATCACGTGCTGAGTCTCTCCACTGACCAGAGAGGAATATCTGGGTGTTCAGTGGATACCAGGGTTTTTACCAAAGCATAGAAGAATGATGGTTTGGCAGGACCTGGGTCTGAGACCATAAAATTTGTTGTGGAGCCACAGGTTCAGAGAAACCAAGGGAAGGAAGGGGAGGAGCACAGGACAGTAGCCATATGCCCAGGGAATTCGGGGAGTCAAGGCTCAAGTTCTTAAATGTATGGTAGTCTTCCCCAGTCTTTCCCTGCCAGGAGCTGAGGACTGCCTCAGTATCTGGGAACTTAGTAGCTATGCAAATTCTGCTGCTGTGAAGGGCCTATCTGAACCTGGTGGCCTGAGTTTGCAGGGGCCTTTGAGCTATAGCTCAGAAAGGGTATCAAGATTCATCCTAGAACCCATCTAGGGTTTGGTAGTGGCCAAGGAGGTTAAGGAACCGAGGCAGTCTAGGGATGGCAAATCTGAGTTGGGGATCTGAGAGGGAGAAAAAAGGAATAACTAGCTGGGTGGTGGCCCATGCCTGTAGTCCCAGCACTTGGGAGGCAGAGACAGGCGGAGCTCTGTGAGTTCAAGGCCAGCCTGGTCTACATAGTGAGTTCCAGGCCAACTGGGGCTTCAGGGAAACCCTGTTTAAAAAGAGACCAAAAAAAGAAAGAAAGAGAGAGAGAGAAAGAGAGAGAGAGAGGAAAGAAAGAAAGAAAGAAAGAAAGAAAGAAAGAAAGAAAGAAAGGGAAATGGACTTCTTATGGAATTAAGGCCTAAATGTGTCCAGAAAACTATGAAGTGCATTCATAATACTATAAAATGTTGAAAAATATCTTTTTGAACTCAGAATAGGGATGAACTTTTTGTTGTTGATATTTTGTGTTTTTTGTTTGTTTGACACAGAGCCCTATACTGTAGCCCAGTCTGGCCTCAAGCTCATGACCATCCTCTTGCTTCAGTCTCCCAAGTTCTGGGATTACAGGTATGTGCTGCCACATCTAAGCAGAAACTGTAAAATAAAAACAAAACAAAACTGACTAATTTGATTCATCATGACTGAAGATGTCTGCTCAAGGGTACATATTTGTGACATCTAAGTCCAAAAAGATGCTACTCTGGGAGATTATAAAACATTTGGGTCATGGGGCCTCACTGGCAGACACGGGCACTGGGAGTGGGCCATTGAGGATTTAACCTGGCTCCTAAAACAGCATTAGCTAGTGTCATTGGTCTTGGTTGCCCACCAGAACTTGATGGTAAGACCCTATTACTGAAGATACCCACATATCTTTGTCACAGGACATGGAGAAATCAAGCTGGTACTGACCTGGAAGCTTCCTTCCTGCTGGCTGACTTTCATAGTACCAGAATGTGTTATTCAGGCTGCTGGAGGGAGAAAGGTCATCAACAATCTTATCCAGTTGTAAACCCTGAAAACTAAAATAATGACCAGCTTGACAAGATATTCCCATCTGTGCAATAGTGACAGGAATGTCAAGGGAATAACCAACCACTTTCTGCTTGGATTTGAGGCCCACTGTCAGAAAAATCTATGCTTGGTACTATAAATCCAGCCAAGAACCCAAGACTGGAGAGGTTACACTACAACTTTGTCATACGCTAAGCTGCCCTGGACACTATGCCTTCCATGCCATGATGGACCCATATCCTCTGAAAGTGTGAGCCAAAATAAACCCTTCCTCCCTTTTGTTGTTTCCATCAGGTATTCTGTCACAGCAATGAGGAAAGTAATGAATACAGTTTAAAGAGGCTTGGGAGACTTAGGAGAATATATATATCACACACTGAAAATGAAGAATTAGACCACACAACGGCAAACTAAAGTTGTGACCCAAGACAACTCAGTAGCCACCAATGCCTCCCCTGGGGCAGCTTCACTGCTGGGATTACAGCATGAACCACCAGACCTGGATGATTTTTTATGGTTGTTTTGAGATAGGGTCTCAGTCCATAGCTCAGGCTAGCTTGGAACTGACTATATAGCCCAGACTGGCTTCAAACTTTTAGCAATCCTACTGCCTCTGCTTCCTGAGTTCTAAGATTACAAATGTGAGCCACCATACCCAATGGATATATTTATGTATTTATTCAACTTCTGTGAGGTACTAGGATTCCATCAGGGTTCCATGAATGCTGAACAAACATCCTATTGCTGCTCTATCCTCAGCTTTTATTGGATTTACTATTTTTTGAAAATTTTTCATGTGTAGAGTTTATTTACTGTGGGATGGGTATCTTATTTAATAGCAGGTGCCAAATAGAAGTGGGTCTGGCCCTGGGAACGCCTTAATCTGGCCTTGGTGTCAGGGTCTCTGTTGTTTCCTGTGCTGACAGAATCTCTTGGTTCCTTTGGGAAAGATGAATCAGACTTCCTGGAAGTGGTGGCACAGGCCTTTCATCCCAGCACTCAGGAAACAAAGGCTGGTAGATTTCTGTGAGTTCAAGGTCAATCTGGTCTACATAGAGTTCTAGGTGAGTCAGGGCTACATAGTAAAACTCAAAACAGAAACAAACAACAAAAAAAACTTATCCTGAACGAGGACTTATCTCCAGGAACATTCCTTCTCAGATTGAGTCTCATGTATATTCCCTACAAGAGGAGACTAGGATGTACCTCAGGGGCTGCTGGAATTAGGTTGGTGGGTCAGTGTTAAGCTCCAAGTCTTGAGACAAGGTGTTACTCCTTACAGTGATACCACTTTGTAGGGGCATAAGCAGAGGCAGGAACCCCACTGCATGATGTGTTCTTTAGCTGGGGTGTCATATAAATCTGTGGTGGGCTAAGGAGTGGCAGATGGTACAAGGCAGCCCCCACCTAGCTGAGGAGAGGATCACTCAAGTTAAGACACTATCCTGCCACAATGCCAGCCCCAACCAGGGCTCCTAAAGCCAGGGCATGAGGACTTTTCTAGCCATCTGTGAGCTACTCCAGGGGAGGCATTGGTAACTACTGAGTTGTTTTGAAGGTAATATCTTTAGTCTGCCTTTATGTGATCTAATTCTCCATCTTCAGAATATGACATATATTCTCATAAGTCCACCAATCCCTTTTGAACAAGGAAGTAAACCATATTTATCACCTATCTTGTCACTGTGACAGAATACCTGACAGAAACACCTAAAGGGAGAAAGGATTTAAACTCGGTTTCCATCCTCAGAGGATATGGGTCCTACAAGAAAGGGATGGCGTGGTGGCTGGGGCAGCTTAGTATGTGGTGACAGAAACATTCAGCAAGCAAAATGAAAAGAAAGAAAAGGACCACCAATACTCGGAACCCAAAGGAGTACCTGCTGTCACCATTCCAGTCAGATGAACTAACTGCAGTTTGAGAAATCAGATCAGAGGAGTAGGGAAAGACAACTGGTTGATGGTAAAGGGTACAGAGAAATTTTTGTGGTGATGGAATTGTTTTATGTCTTCAATGGAGTTGTGTTTATAGTTGTCATTCATCAAAATGTGCACAGGAAATGTTGAATTGTTAGAAATAAAATCTAAGATCCAAGGACCCCATCAATGCCACACAAAGAACACAAGGACAAGGCAGAAAATAACTCAGCAAGGCAGATTTTTCTGTTGCAAAAGGGTGACTTGTATGATCAATCAGTTTGAAAGAAAAGACTAATATTTAATATTTCTTACATGAATGATATGCAAGTTATATCTCGCTTGATCTGATAACATACCATTTAAGAGAAAAAAATAAGGTAAGGAAAATGATATTGTTCAGTTTGGGAAAAATTAGCTGGACAATGCTAGATTTTGGCCCAGGACATGGGTACCCAGTTTGGGGATATGTGGGCTATCAATTCATCTCTTGCAAATACTCTCAAAGGCATGGATTGTCACAGGGACCCATAAGGCAGAGAGGCAAGAAGACGTTCTCTGCGGAGAATTTTCAGGGGCATGGTGTTGTCCTCCATCCCTAGAGGTGGAAATGCATAAAATAGGTGGATACACACATTGAAGCACCTTGCAATAGATATGATGAGCCTAGAACCATGTGCTTGGCCTGCAGAATAAAAGCAAAATCAAACTAAACCAAGAAACAAATCTGGTGTGGTGGCACATACCTATAATCCCAGCACTGAGGAGGAGGGTGAGGTAGGGGGATTACCTCATTATGTTTTGTTTTGTTTTTTGTTTGTTTTGTTTTGTTTTTTGGTCTTCTTTTTTTTTTTTTTTGGTCTTTTTGAGACAGGGTCTCCCTATAGCCCCAGCTGACCTGGAACTTGCTATGTAGACCAGGCTGGCCTCGCACCCACAGATATCCACCTGCCTCTGCCTCCTGAGTGATGGGGTTAGAGGTGTGCATCATCGTGTCCAACTATATTTTATATAATGTCATCATTGGAGGAATCTGACAATGGGTTTTGGGAGTAAGTATGTCTTATTGTTGCATCCTCCTGGGAGTCTGTAATTATTTCAAAATAAAAGAGTAAACAGAGGGTTGGAAATATAGCTCAGGGGCAGAGGGCTTGTTTAGCATGCCCAAGGTCCTCTGCACACACACACACACACACACACACACACACACACAAAAGTAAAAAATAAAAATGATGTGTACAGCTGGGCTTGGTGGCACATATCTTTAATCCCAGCACTCAGGAGGCAGAGGCAAGCGGCACATCTCTGAGAGTTCAAGGCCAGCCTGGTCTACATAGTGAGTCCCAGGCCAGCTGGGGCTACAGGGAGACTCTCTCAAAAAGACCAAAAAAAGAAGAAAGTATACACTTCTACATTATATTTTTTACAAGAAAAATGTAAGAACAAAAGCATATATGTGTGTACATATATCCCCTTAGAATGGCAGTCTATAGGGGGAGGGGAAGTGAGAAGGAAGGGTGAACACAGCTACATTAACCAAGGACCATTTGCAGGCAGAACAACAGTGATTATGTGCCGTGAACTGAAAAGATATTAACTCCAATCCCCTCACATCTGAGGTCCTACAGAGAAGAAAAGGGCTGGGTGTTGGCAGGACACTGGTGGGGGCAGGTCAACGATGATAAAGACAAGGCCTTTTCCAATCATGTTAAATATTTTCTTCTTTATTCCACAGAAGGCAGGAGGAAGGTATGACGGGGAGGGGCTTGTAAGGTAAATTCTCCGGAGGGCTCTGGGTTAGTCTAGGAACCAAAGGAACCACAGTAAAGAAACCAGCTGGAGCTCAGAGGCCCTAAGGAAGAGATCTCTGCCTAAGCAGCTGGTGCATCCTGCATGGGCTAATTTTTTGCATAGCCTCCAGGGCCAGGATGACCTTTGACAAGGCCCCTCATTTAGCTGTGCTTGCAGTATCTTTTCCGGACTGCATTACTGGGAAGACAGAGATAACCGGGTGGAAGGACTTTTAAAGCCATTTATTTGCACAAGTGTACTACCTTAGCTATCAACTCAGTATGTTTTACTACTAAATTGTATGACTATGAGGACGACGGGAAAGGAAATAATTGAGGAAGTATGGCAAAGTTTATTGCCAAGGATGTTAATCTCAACATTATTTAAGATAATTAACAATTAGAAAGAAACTTAATGTTTCATAGTAGTGACTTGGTTTAAAAAAAAAATGTATGTTGCAGCTGTGTGGGATGGGGCACACCTGTAATCCCAAGAGGCAGAGAAAGGAGGATCCCTCCAAATTCCAGGCCAGCCTGTCCTGACCTAGGTAGCAAGACCCTGTCTCAAAAGGGGGTGGGGGGGAGGGTTGGGGGGGTTCAGGGAGGAGCAGCTGGGGATGTAGCTCAATTGGCAGAGTGCTGGTCTAGCTTGCAAGAAGCCCAGGGTTCCATCTCCAGCACCCAGGCATGGTGGCAGTCTAATCCTAGCACTCAGGAGATGGGGGCAGAGGGATCAGAAATTCAAGAAAGTCTCCCACTTTCTTTTTCCTTACAATTCACACTGATAGCCTGCTGGGTGGTATTATTTTTCATTGTGTTTTCCTTTTTTTCTGTGGTAAACACGTGTTAAGTAACATGAAAATAACCACTGTGTCCTTTTTCTGCTGGAGCCTGGCTGCTCTTCCTGAAAAAGAGGTAGAGGGACACTGCATGCTCTTAAAGACTCTTCTGGCCCGGAAGTGCTGGTCCTTAGTCTATAGCTTCTCCAGCCTCTTGACCAGCCAGCTCTGGCCAGCTCAGCAACTTACACGCCCAGAACTGGTTGTTTCAGGAACCGCTCAGAAAGCTGCTGTCGCTTTTCTGGAGAGGACTGGCTGAGGTCAACCGATAAACGGTCTGTTTATACCCCTATCTCCTCTTTCCTTGTCCTCTTCCAGCACACCACCCTAAGAGAGCAGCCCCTACCCTGGGCGGAGGGACTCGTGGGTAATTTCAGAGGGCGGCTCTGTGCTCCTCTCTGGCTCTTGCCTCCTACCGTAAACAATACTACCATTATTGAAAGTTGACCAAGTGCCAGGTGTGTGCCTCTCCCACAACGTTGTTGAGATCCCTGCTGGTTTCCCGCCCACTGTGCAGGTGAACTCTCCGGCTCAGAAAGGTTAAGGCACTCGCCCTAGTTAACACAGCCAATTGCGCGGTAGTGGATCTGGGTTCCAATCCTGAACAAGCACAGGTTCCAGCTAGGGAGACCGCCTCCTGAGGTCCAGGTCCAACGAGGCCGAGCCTCCCAAGGTCAGAGAGGGCGCAGCCCTGTGGACCCCGTGGCCGCACACCCTGGCCGGTCCGGCCGGATGCGGGTTCGCAACGTGTCCAGGGCTGCAGGACCTGGCTGGGGGACCGCCAAACAGCCGCGGCGAAGCCCAGGAGGGCGCCTGCGGACAATTCCCGAAAACGGGAAGGCGGGGCGGGCCAGGGCGGGGCTTGGCGGCCGCCCAGCATTTCCGGGGACACCGTGCTGGACGCTGGGTGTTCACGGGACACTCCGGGTCCCCGGGAACGGCGACCGGACGATCTGGCAACCGGAGCGAGTCTGGGGAACTTCGGGGCTGCGCGGAGGCGGCTCTGTTGTGGGAGGTGACCCAAGCCAGGTAAGCGCCAGGGACCTGCCGGGGTGGGAACCGAGGAATGATGGGGTGACAGGCCAGGCCCAGGCCGCGGCCCACCCTCTCCGCCTCCGGCCCCTCTCTCCAAAGAGGGCGCCACCTGCATGCCTGATGGGCACCAGCGCCAGCCAGTGGGGGAGCCTGTTGCCATGGCAGCGCCGGAGGTTGGG
This sequence comes from Nannospalax galili, assembly GCF_000622305.1. Classification (NCBI taxonomy): domain Eukaryota; kingdom Metazoa; phylum Chordata; class Mammalia; order Rodentia; family Spalacidae; genus Nannospalax; species Nannospalax galili. The sequence goes on along the minus strand of NW_008355474.1, from coordinate 1,048,211 downwards.
CCCACGTTCCCATGGCCACCGGAGGCCTCTGCACGAATCCTTTAACAGAGTCTTACAACATCGCCCCCTACTCCCAAGCCCAGAGGAAAATCACTAGGAAAAGGCCCAGAGCCCCTCCTCTGAAAGATCAAGGATGTGACCTCTGTTAGGGCCTTTGTCATGGTTTCTTTATTATCTCTGAGCAACAAGGTGGATTGAAGAGCCAGGAAGGGGAGGAAGTTGGGGTCCTGTGAATGAGGAGACCTTTACTATGACTTCTCCTTAGCTGTTCTAGTCTAGCACAAAGGCTTTGGAGGTCTGGGTCACTTTAGGAAAGTCATCAAACCTCTGCTCACATTCCCTTACCTGTCATATGAATATGTTATTTAAGAATCACAGGAAGGGCCCATGAGATGGCTCAGCAGACAGAGTACTTGACGCCAATCTTGAGGACCTGAGTTATATCCCTGGGATATACTTGGTGGAAGGAGAATCGACTCCTGAGAGTTGTCCTCTGACTTCTACACAGATGCTGTAGGATGCACGTGATGCACATGCACACACACAGTATAAATAAATATTTTTAAAAAGAGATGGGGCCATCAGTGTAGCTTAGTGGTAGAGCACAAGTTTAGCATGTGTAAGGCCCTAGTTTCAATCCCCAGCATCAAAAGGAAATTAATAATAGTAATAATAATAATAATAAATTAATGCTGGGTGTGGTTGTACACATCTGTAATCCTGGCAACTGGGAGGTGGAGACAGGAGAATTAGGAGTTCCGGGTTATCCTCAGACACATATGGAATTGGTGGCAAGACTCTGTCTTAAACAAATAAGCAAATTAAAAAAAAAAAATCCAAGAGTCTCAGCACACAATAAATATGTACCAGAAAGAGACAGAAAGAAAGAGACTTTCAGATCTCCCCAAGGCAAAAGTCTGTTTCCCATCTTTAGCTCATCCACTGCCAACATCCCCATCTTAATTCATTATGTACTATTAATAGTATTATATGCATTTTGATTTCATGTAGTCAGGGCTGGCCTCGAACACTTATGCAGCCAAGGATGACCCTGAACTTCTGATCTTCCTACCTCCACCTCCTGAATGCTGATATTACAGGAGTTCACTACTATGCCGTTTTATGCAGTGCTGGGGATCTAATGCAGGGCTTTGTGCGTGCTAGGCAAGCCTTCTGCTATAGGCCCAGCACTAGAACTCTCAGTTTAATGTATATCTGACATGGCCAGGCATTCAGCCACTCTCCAGCATACCATCTCTTGCAAAGACAACAAAGCTCCTGAGACTAGGGATCCGAGTGAGAAAACCCTGCTGCCCTAAGGCAGGGAAATAGGGCTCCAGCCTCCCCACTTTGGTGTGGTGCCTTTTCTTTGGAAAGGATAAGAGGAAGGTAGGAGAGGGAGATCTGGGAAGGAGCACTCAAATGAATTACTTGGAAAAACGGGAGTTGAAAACTCATTTGTTCATTTAGTCAACATTTCCTAGGTGCCTGCTGTTTCCAAGCTCTGCTCTAGGGCTGGAGATTTAAAACCCCGGAGTTAGGCAGGTCTGGTCCTAGCACTCAAGGAGCTTGTAGAAAGGATGGGAAGAGAGGGATGGGTTGTGTAAATGAGTGTTTTACTATGGCTTAATGAGTGCCTTAATGGAAATATGAGCTGAATGCAGAGAGAGCCCAGAGGAACAACTCCGGAAATCAGTTGCAAACAGCAGGCTTCTAGTCCATGCAGCCTGGGAGCCCTCCTGGAGCTCTGCCAGGCTCACCCTGGTCATTACCTTTGTGGGAGACAAAAGAGTGAGTGAAAGTATCTAAAGAAATGAAGGTCAGGATGAATATCCTCTGAAAGAAGGGTTTAAAGAATCCTGATGAATCATGAAGCCTGCCTGCAGCACCAGTGTTAGTTTCCATCAATTTCAGCAGAGCTTAGAAGGCAGCAAGTGAACAAGAAACAGTGATGGTTGAATGAATCAAAAGAGGGAGGGAGGGAGGGAGGGAGGGAAAGAGGGAGGGACAGCAGCTTGTATTATCAGAAGAGGAGATGGCTGCAACTTGAAACAAAACCTGGTTGAAATTCTGCCTCTAGGTTAGTGTACATGTGAGTTCTGGAGCCAGCAGATCGGAGTCCTGGTTTTAGGCCTCACCTAGAACACAGGTAGCCGTAACAAGCCCCCAGCCTCTCTGTGCTTTATTCAGTTTGTCTTCTGTGTGGTGGGACTATCACAGAATAACACCAATCTCTATTGTATTTAAAAAGTATTAATGTGAAGAGATCAGCATAGTGCCTTATAGTCAGTGGTAAGAAAAATATTATCCATAAAACTGTCAACTTTCATTTAGGTAGGGAGTTTGCCAAATACTCCACATCAAGGTTATATAGCTGTATCAAAAAGAGGTATGATTTTTTTTAACTCGATGAAGGCTAATTTGAAAAGTTCTCTGTGTCTGCAGACTAACATACTTTTAAAAAACTGGTTATAGGCGGGTGTGGTGATGCATACCTGTAATTCTAGCACTTAGGAGGCTGAGGCAGGAAGATCATTAAGTTTGAGGTTTGTCTGGGGCCAAGTTTAAGGCCAGTCTGGGTAGACCTCATCTGAAAAAAAAAAAAAAAAGGAAGAAAAAGTACATGGCAAAGGCCCTTTTTTTAGAGCACACTAGGCAAATGCTCTAACAACTAAGCTACATCCCCAGCCCTTGACAAGAATCTTTTTGAATTAAATGAAAGCTCTGATTCCTATTCTCCAGAAATAACATGCCATTCTTAGCACTCCTAGTGCCCTGAAGCCCATGATGGAGTAAGGGCCCTTGCTGTACTGCACTGACTGCAGGCTGTGGTCCAAGGCCTCAGGTGGCATGTCTACAAGTGTTGGAAGAGCACAGCTGCTAGGATTGAAACCTGGGTCTGCTCTTTTATGGGGTTATGAAAGCCACAGGCTGTGAGAGAGGCATATAAGCCCCTTTGAGTCCCTTCTCCTGCTGGATCTGGGCCCCAGAGATCCTGGGGTGGCGCCCTGCATCACCTACAGTGCCCCCCTAGTAATACAGGGAGTCCTGGGCTGGGTAACTGTTGTGGGTAGAACCCATCTAGCCTGGAGTCTTTGGTGCTGCCCTCACACCAGCTCTCTGTGAGTGTTGTTCCTGATCCTACTGCTTTAGGGTGGCAAGCAGGCATAATGCCACAGTGGGACACTCCATGAACCCTCTACCCTGGGGAGGTAGGAGCTGCAGGAGATCAGCGGCAGCTCATCTGTCCATCTCTACCACTCTCATGGGTACACCTGTCCCTGCTTACTCTCTGGGTTCAGTATCAAAGCCAAGAGCAAGACTATGTGGGAGAAATGTCAGCTACCAAGTGACTTGAGATGCCAGAGAAACTTTGGGGTCAGAGAGCTTTTCCTCTCTGGGAAGGAAGAGGCTAAGGGGAGAACCTTGAAAATCTGGGAAGGAAGGTTGGCTCCCTGAAGGTAGAGGCAAGGCCCTGGCCTTCACTGGTCTGGGGCCCAGAGTAGATTTGACAGGGAAAAAGCATGATGGCAAATTGAGAGACTTTTAACTAAAAAAAAAAAAAAAAAAAAAATTTAAGTGTTTTGAGACAGGGTATTGCTAAGTAGCTCTGGCTATCCTGGAACTCAATCTGTGACCCAGTTGGCATTGGAATTTACAGTGATCCTCCTGTTTCAGCCTCCCAAGTGCTGGGTTTACAAGCTTGAGCCACCACACCTGGTTTCCTGACTGCTGGAATTCTTGAGAACCAGGTCTCATAAGCTGGACTGGAAGCTGAATGCTCTGCTAGGTCCTTACCCCTTCTTCACCTGGCCAGACCTGTCTCCTACCTGTGAGTGCCACAGTGTTTAGAGAACAGGAAAGAGTCACTGAGCAATCAGCATGCACCAATGATCTGCCACGCTAGACCCCCTGGCCCAGCTGGCCTGTAGGCACAGACAGCTCCTCCTGAATACCTGTAGGGGATAAGGGAGTGACAGTGGCAACTTTGTGTTCCACCCTGCCTGGGTAGAGACAGGCTGAGCCCTGTTGGTTGCACCACAGCCCTGTAGGGCGGGGGATCCCCTCCCCTCCCAGGGAGAGGCCAGCTCAGGCCCAAACAGGCCCAGTGGGGGTGGTGCTGGGTGGCAGGCTCCTTGCCACAGCGGGCACACCCGGGGCTTGGGCTGGGCAGGCTGGTTCCCTCTCCCCATGAGAGTTGCAGCCTCAGCAACACGTTCGTAGGAGCGTGCTTCCTAGGGAGCACTAAAAAGGGACTCCTTGGGATGAGCATCTAAGATGCTTAAATGTTGAGTCCATGGGGAACCACTTTCAGATCAGGAGGTGATAACAGCCTGGGACATTGGGCGTTCACTACGTGCAGTGCTGTTGACCTGACGCTATCTCATTATGTCCCCTAATCATCCCAAGAAATACTGTAGTATTACTATCACAGAAAAGACAGCTAGCAGCTAGAGGGACTGTGGCTTTCTTAAGGCCCACACATAACGGGTAGTGATAAATTCTTCCCTCCCGTGTACTCAACCACTGGATTCTACCACTTACAAGACCAAAAAGAAAAAAAAAAAAAAAAGGACCTGAGAAGGAGGCTGGTTGAGGGAAGAGATGAGGCTGTTAAGCTGCCTGAGGACTAAGGGCAGTGTTAGTGCTGACCCTGAGTGGATGCCCTCTGCTACAGAGGGTGCTGCCCCAAGGAAGTGCCCAGCTCCCAGACCTGGCAGCCATTGGCGGATTTAAAAGCACACAAGGACTGTGCCAGCTGCTGTCACTTCCTCATCCAAGTGTATTGATGCTGCAGCTGAGCCACTGCCTAGCCCCTAGGGAGGAGACAGAGCAGCATGCACAGCCAGGGCAGGGTGGGGAGCTGCAGCTGCAGGTTGGCATAAGAGAAGGGCCCAGGGCTATGAGGGTATGGTGGCAGAGGGCCAGGGCCTAGGGGGCTGGGCCGAAGCCAGTTCATGTCTGAGAGACCTTGCTGGGCAGCCTGCCAGACAGCACCCGGCAATGGGGAGGAGCCTGAAAACTACCCAAAGAGGGGTAGGTGGGACCTTTGGGTTCAAGCTCCACTGGACTTGGCAGGAGGTCCCTCCTCCACATGGCAGTAAACAAAGCAACAATTCTGGGAACTGTGGGAGCCCTGAGCTGGGCTCCCCTGGGTGGGAGTCAGAGAGGGCAGGCCTGGCTATGGGCCGCATGCGTGCCCAAAGATGTCTTGCCTGCACCTGGGCAGAGGCTGTACCTAAGGATGAGTAAGGTATATTGACTGCTTGAAAGACTGTGGCCTGGATTACGGGTTCCACTGCATAATGCTTTCCCTGCCCTTGAGGAGCAGGGGAGAGAGGTGACAGGCATGGTTTATGTTTTCATTCCTCCTTCCCTTCATTTCCTCTTTCTCTAGCAGCCTTCTCCTCATTCTCATTCTCTCTCTCTCTCTCTTATTTGTCTGTTGTTTTCTTCTACTTGATCCTACAGTCATGGTCCCTCTGCCTCACCTCCCCTCATCTCTTTTTACTGTATAGTAACAGGTATAAAGTATAAGTTTACAGTGGGCACAGTGGTACACTACTGTATTCCCAGCACTGGGGAGGAAGAGGCAGGATATCTAACATTCAAGGCCAACTTGGGCTACATAGCAAGTTTTAGGCCAGCCTGGGCTGCATAACAAGATCCAGCTACCTTGGGTTACATAGATGAAAAAATATATATGTATTATATATAATACATATATCATATATATTATTTATATATATGTTTGCCCCTATAGTAGAAGGTATAGTTCTTTTTTTTTTTTTTTTTTTCTGTATTCAAGGCCCTGGGTTCAGTCCCCATTACTACAAAGAAAGAACAAAGAACTCACTATGTAGACCAGGCTGGCCTTGAACTCACAAAGATCCACCTGCCTCTGCCTCCCAAGTGCTGGGATTAAAGGCATGCACCGCCACGCCCAGCTTGTTTTTTTATGTGTATATGTGTATTGTCTGCATGTAGGTAAGTGCACCTGTGTCGTGCAATGCCCAAGGAATACAGAAGAGGCTGTCGGATCCCCTGGAACTGGAGTTATGGACAGTTGTTAGCTGCCATGTGGGTGCTGGGATTCGAACTCGGGTCTTCTGCAAGAATAGCCAGTGTTCTTAACCGCTGAGCCATCTCTCCAGCCCTGAAAGTGTAATTCTTTAGCAGATAGCTCAATACATTTTAACATTTGTACATATTTTTTAAAAACCAACACCAGATCAAGATATGGAATCTGTCTGTCATCTCTCAAGTTTCTTCATCTGCCTACAAGACATGGCCCCACCAGTCTCTAAACACCTCTCACCACACAGCTGTTTGGTCTGGACTTCTTTATTAGAGTCTCGTAGCACATTTTTACCTCTCATCATTGAACCTAGTCCTTCGTGTGTTTCTGTGTGTGTGTGTGTGTGTGTGAAAGAGAGAGAGAGAGAGAGAGAGAGAGAGAATGGGAGGAAGAAGGAGGGCTTGTGAGTACAGATGGACACAGGACCAGCCTTGACAGCTTGCCGATGACTCTTCATCTTGCTGGCTGAGGCATGGAGGAAACATCTCTTTTCTCTTGCTCTATTTTTTGGTATTCTCTCTCCAGGCTGCCCCCCTGATTTCCTGGCCAAGAAACACTTGCCTACATCCAAGAGTGGCAGAGAACAGGAGACACATCGTTGGCTTGGGAACCACTCTTGCCCACATGAAGTCAGCTCAAAGGCAGTTCTCTGTTAGTCACCTCCTGTTTCTTCCAGTCTGGGAGAGCACATTAGAAAGCACATTAGCACACAAACGGAAGATAGTGAAGCCTACAAGGACCAAGGCTGCCATGCTGGGGTCAAGAATAGGGACCCTCATGTGGTCAGCCCTGTGGAGTTCCCACTACAGTGCCATGCTAGGCATGCAGGGAGGGGAGGGTTTGGAAGACAGAAGACCTGTCACTACCCTCTAGGGGCTTGGTGCCCAGTTGGCATAAGACATACTTTCAAAGCACATGAGCAGGATATAATTAACAACCACAAGAGGCTGCATCAGCCCCTGCCTCCTCTCCTCAGGGATGAACACAGCCATCAGACAAGCCCTGTGTTGCCAAGACACTAGGGAAGATCAACCTCCTTTGCTTTTAGGAGCTACTGATACCCAGATTCAGGTTCTCAACAAAATGCTAATTGAGCAGGTACTCATAGATCAGGCACTACTCTAGGTAGGGGTAAGAAGCACAAGACAGAAGAAACTGTTCCAGCCAGTACCTTAATATATGTGCTGGGATTAAATGTGTACGCCACCATGCCTGGCTCTTTATATGACTTTCCTGGATTTTTGTGTGTGGGTATACATGGTCAGAGGACACTCTTGGGTGTCATTTACCTTAGGTTCTTTGTTGTTTTTTTAAGACAGGGTCTCTCACTGGCTTAGAACCTGCCAAGTATGCTAGGCACTCTGGCAGGAAACCCCAGGAATATGCCTGTCTCCTCTCCCAGTGCTGGGATTACAAATTCCAGCTGCTGCCATGCCTGGCTTTTTAAAAAAAATCTTATTGGTCCTAGGGATTGAACTTGGGTCTCTGTGTTTCCATGACAAGCACTTTACCTGAGCTATCTCTGAGCTATCTTCCCCATCCCTTGACAAGGAATGACAAATTTTTCCCTGAAAAAAAATTCCATAATATTTTTGTGGATGGCATGGAGAAAAATGTGGGCTGAACAGTGTAGTTAAGAGAATACACAGTGTTAGGCTGGATGTGGTGGCACAGGCCTTTAGTCCCAGCACTTGGGAGACAGAGGCAGGCGGATCTCATGGGTTCAAGGCCAGTCTGGTCTACAAAGCAAGTTCCAGGCCAGCTGAGGCTACAGGGAGACCCTGTCTCAAAAAGCCCAAAGGGGGAAAAAAAAAAAAAAAGAACACATAGTCAATTGCTCAACCTACAAAGGATATTGATTAGCCTCACCCTGGAGGAACTTTCTTTGGGCATGCCACTGGGCTTAGCTTTGAGAAGTCTTATTTTTCCCCAAATGTAAAGCTAGAGGATTAGCACAAGACATCCACAAATCTTTATATAGATTAACCAGCTGTTAAGTTTTCTATAGTCATATTCACACTATTCCTAACACATGCACATACTAGCTTTACCAGATCTTTTGAAAAGTAAATTTCAGACCTTATGACATATCACCTCTGAAAATATCACAGATATCTCCAAAAACCAAAATTTTATTATACCAAGAAATACTAGTCTCTTAACTAAGATAATGGGTGTTAAAGCAGCCATTAAATATCCTGTTCTCAACCTAATATGGGACTTCAAATTTATTACTAACACATGGTGCATACTAAAACTTCCCCTGTTCCTCCAGCGCTTCTGTTTCTCCAAGATTCAGTCAAGGTTCACATACTGTATTTGGTCATTTTGTCCTTAGTCTCTTAACCTTAAACAGTCTCCGTCTTTTTCTGCCTTTCATCAGATTGCTCTTTCTGAGGAGTCCAGGCTAGCTGTCTTGTAGAATGCTTTTCATGCATTCTACCTGTGTCTACTTGGTTCCTCTTTATTAACTCTGGGTTAAACTCTCTTGTACAGGAACCCTCCAGGGACTAATGCTGTGAACTTCCTATGGCATCATACAGGGAAGTAAATTATGTCTTAGTCCTGTTGCTAGTGATGCTATTTTTGATCATTTGGTTAAGATGGTGGCTACCAGGTCTCTTTGGCAGAATGACACTTTCCTTTGGGCTAGTAAGTCATCTATCAGTTTGAGACTTTTCTTAACACTCTTCACATCCATCTATAAACCTTGCTAGATTTTCTAATCTGTTCATTTCCATGCTTACCAGCCAGCATTTTTCCATATAGAGAAGCTTCCTTCCTGTCTCCTTAGACCGAACATTTCTATATAGAGAGAGATCCCCCCTGCCTCCCTCCCCCCTCTCTCTCTCTCTCTCTCTCTCTCTCTCTCTCTCTCTCTCTCTCTCTCTCTCTCGTCATGCTGTGGACTAATGGGTTGTCTTTTAATTTGATGCATTAGACTCCATTACTTAATTATGCCACTTGATGCTCAAAGTGATCATCAAGCTGGCCCCTATGTCCTTTAGGCATGACCCCTTTAGACTTAGATTACTTCTTTGCTCTCTGGTCCAATAAAATGTCTCATGTTTGCCTTATACTTTCCCTTCCATTCTCCAAAGAGTTCTGGTTCCTTTTACTGGGGAGTGGTATACAGAAACCAAGATCTGGAGGCTAGGTCTGCACACCCGCTACTTTTATCAATGACTTGATTAAAGGTGTAAGGAATGCTTAATCAAATTTGATGACTCAAAACTAGGAGGGGAAGCCAGAATCAGAAGTCAAAGTGACCTCTGTGGGACAAGGTCTGAGCCAGAACTCAGACTTAAAAGAGATAATTTTGAAGCCCTATACTAAGTTGTAAGAGTTTATTGCATAATTTCAAAGTTGATATCAAAAGATTGTTCTTGTTTGTTATGATGAACCCCCCAGTAGAATTCTGTGACTCCTAGGTTACATGCATTCATTTGGTCATTCATTCAGTCAGTATTTATTGAAGACCTGCCTACCATGTGTGTAGGCACCATTCCAGGTGCTTAAGGATTCTAAGCAGAGGAGAGCTGTGACCTGACATTCATTTTATTTACTTATTAAGCTTTTTTGTTGTTGCTATTTTGTTTTGTTTTGAGACAAGGTCTTATGTAGCCCTGGTTGGCCTCCAACTTGCAATGTAGCTGAGGCTGCCCTTGAACTCCTCCTGGTCCTTTTGCCCGCACATTCCAAGCGATAGAACTACAGGCATGCACCACTACACTCAGTTGGCTTTTTAAATTTTTTTTTTGCATTTATTTAGTGTGCGTGCGTACATGCACACACATGTAAGTCAGAGGACACAGCTTGCAGGAGTTCATTCTCTCCTAGCATGTGGGTTCCAAGGGATTGAATTTAGATCATCAAGCTTGGCAGCAAGTGTCTTTACCCCCTGAACCATCTCACTGGTCCCTGACTTTTCATTTCTAAAGGCTCACTCTAGCAACTGTGTTGAGAAAAGACTAGAGGAATAGGAGAGGACAAGCAGGGAGAGCAGTTAGGAGAGCCTCACAGTAGCCAGGAGAAAGAGGATGGATCTGGGGAAGCAGTAAATCGTCAGATTATGGATCACTAGTGGATCACTATTTGCTAGTGGATTGAACATGAAGAGTAAAAGACAGTTCACAGACAGATGTCAGGGTGGTGAAGGTACAGAAATTCTGGGGCATCAGGACCTTTGGCTGTTAGAAAGACCTGGGATCCATCCAAGTGCATGTCCACACTCTGACTGTCACCCACCTGTGGGAAAGGATATGCGGAACCTTGGAGGTGTAAAGGAGAGCAAAAGAATGTGCCCAGGATGCTGATCCTGGCAGGGAGTGCAGAAGAGCTGCCCTGCAATTGCAGGAAATTCTGGGAGAAAGGGTCCCCATAGCCACGGGAACCATGAGCTGAGCACAGGTTTTTAAGTTCTTTTCAGTCTATGGAAGAAATTATATTTTAGGACAGTCCTGTGCATACATAGGAAAAGCTGAAACAGGCTTCCAAAACGTTGCTGTCCTTTCTATGATCAATGTACTTTGGTATTCTCTCTCTCTCTCTCTTTCTCTCTCTCTCTCTCTCGTTGACGATCCTTCAAATTGACCTCAGATCTATTAAAGATCCAGGCTGCAGCTGGAAAGCAGAATGGAGCTCCCCGGCGAGGGTATTAGGAGCCAGGATGTGGCAGAGAGGGGAATCCTCTCCTGTGCCCAGCCACGTGCAGGTTGTGGGGAACGTCTGGCCTCCTTGCAAGTGCAGTCCATGAAATCCCATTATCCCACTTGAACTAATTTTGCTCCGCCCCTGGGCTTCGCGTGGACAGAATTCTAAGCACTGCCACCCGGGCGTGGTACCTAGACCAACCAAGCGCAGAGCTCGGGTAGGCCGACCCTCGCGGACATGAGTCTGGAAAGCCACCAGTCCTGGCGTCTGCACTAGCTGGGCTGGGAGCGGGGATAGGGGGCACTTGACGAAGGGGCAGATGAGGCGAGCTGGCGGAGGATCCCCGGGAGCCGGAAGGGGCTCTGCCCTCGGCGGGGGCGGGTCCGATTGCTGGGCCAGGTATCCCGGGGTGCCTATCCTCGGCCTCAGGCGCTGCAGGTCTCCAGGCTCCGCCCCGCTCCCAGCCGCCCCCGAGCCCGGGTCCTGAGCCGGTGCCCCCCTGCTCTGCGCCGGGGAAGGAGGAAGGGGGCAGGGTTGAGCGAGGAGCGCGCCGGGAGAGGCCGGCCTAGCCGACTTCCTGCTCCGTGCCCTCCATCCCTCGGGGCACAGCGCGGACAGCACCCGGCGAGGGGCCTGCTGCGCGGCCTCCCACGTGACCGTCTCCCCACCATCGCCACCCCCAGGTCCGGAGGCGGAGGCGGCGGGAGCGACTTGGGAGCCGGACTGCGGGGCGGAGCCGCAACCTGCGACTCCAGTTGAGCCACCCGGACCCGGACCCGAGCCAGAGGAAGCCGCGGTCTGAACTCCAAGCGCCGTGCCGCGATGGGCCGGGCAAGCGGCTCCGCTGCCCCACTGTGCGCGCTGCTGCTGCTGCTCCTGGAACTGCTGCTGCAGCCGATGAGTACGCGGACGCTCGGCCCCCGGATCAGAGTGCCGCTGGGTGAGTGCTTCGGAGCGCGGCATAGAGAGAACAGCTGGGGGAGCGCGACAAAGGAGGCACCGGGAGTCCGTCTGAGGCTTGGGGTCCACTAGGACCCTCTTCCTCTCCAAAGTGCCGCAGGCAAGGGGAGAGAGGCGGGAAACTCGGGGACCAAAAGCCCCTTTCTTCCATTTTCTGCCTGGATAGGGAGGGGGGCCTCTCGCCTTTCTGTCGCCGCTGCTCGTCTCCTGGGAAGGGGCACACTCGGCACTGGATTGGGGGCCTCAGGTGCTGGCCACCCTGACTGCACATCTATTTGTCTTTGATGCTGACCAGAGCCGACCGCTGTACTGTCCCTGGTGCCGGTTGGGGAGGGGAGAGGCTGGTGCTCGGCGTGCTATAAACACAGGGCTTCTGGTATTCCCTGCAAGTCGCTGCAGGGCAGGGAGCGCAGCGGGTGGGCGCCAGGTCTTTCCTCCCTGCCGTTCCATCCCTGGCTAGCTGACTTGGAGGGACGTCCCCTCAACCGCCAGGACCTGGCCAGTGACATTCGCAAGACTTGGCAGGACCCAGCCTTAGAGTGACCTAGGAGTACCAGCCCGTCTGGCCAGGTTTCTTTCCTGGAGTTCACATCTGTGTCTGCGGCCTCCTCACTTTCCAGCGCTCAGCTTTCTCTCTTTACTCCCTTTCATCTGATTGCCCCGCGCTTTCTCCTGGGACCCTCAGACTTTGGAATCCCAGGGACTTGGGTCTCAAGCTCAAGGATCTTGGGTCTCAAGCCCAGGGAGTACCTCCTGCACCCGCACCCCAGTTTCCTCCCCTGCAAAGGGACTCCGGCATAGATACCTTGAAAAGCCATCTTGGAAACTTAATGAAACTGGGTGCATTGGGTGGGCATCAGGCATATAGGTGGCCAACAGATGTTTCAGCAACCCCCTTTAACTTGCTAGCTGTCACGTTGTGTAAATTAGAACAAAGCATGTATAAATGAGTGGTTACAGCCTGAAACTTTAGCAGACTCTCTTCTCCTCATAGCATTCCCACCCCCAAACCATCCTGTTTACAAGAGGAAAGAGCAGAATGCGCTTCAGTTGTAAGGCAGGGCCCCATTGGCCACAAATAACTGGATCTGAATCTCTTATCAGAAACTATACAGGTGGCCTGAGTTCAAATCCTACCTCAACCACTTAGTTTCCGTGTGACCTTGAGTAAACCACTTAACTTCTCAGTGCCTTGATTTCCTCATCCGTAAACTAGGTATATTAGTGCCTAGCTCAAGGCTTTAAAGCATTACATGTTGGAAAGTCCTTAGGATAGGGCTTGGTAGAAACCTCTCAGCAAGTGTTTGCTGTCATTCTTGTTATGTTAAACTTGGACCATTCCTGCAAGAACAGGGTGGTTCTTGCTAGGGTGGAGATGATTTGACTGCAGCCCCTTGGGTGTTCCCTCTTGTGAAGTGAGGAAGGACCAGAATCTGTACCCAGGCATTTAATTTACTTATCATGTGTGCATGTCAGAGGGCAATTTGAGGCAGTGGGTTCTCTTCTTTTCACTATGTGGATCCCAGGGATTGAACTCAAGTCATCAGGTTTGGCAGCAAGCACCTTTACTTGCTGAGCCATCTTGCCAGACACACACACATACACATACACACACACACACACACACACACACACACACATACCCTTTTTCCTCTTCTGTGCTGGGTGTGGAACCCATCTTGCATGCCAGGCAAGTGCTCTACCTCTGAGCCACACCTCTGGCCTGCCTTCTACTGTATCTTTCATTCTATGTCTCCCAGGACCCTTAGACCCTCTCAGCTTTAGGAGAAGGCACAGCAGGTAAGCTGAGGACAGGTGCACCAACATACTTCACTTATGCCCTGGAAAGGTAGGGCTGGCTCATAGGGCCACATCAAACACAGCACATCTTGTGTCCAGTCAGAAACTGGATGGGACCACTCTGGGGGTGATGAGAATGCAGAAGTGGGAAGCCTTGAAGGGGGAAACAAGAGGCCCTGCTTCCTGAGAGAATTTTAACCCTTGATTTTTAGCTGTGCAGTTCCAAGACCTAGCCACCTTCCACAATTTTGTGACCATTCCCCTGTCAGGGCTGCCACAGGTGGGATCCTGTGCACTGTATCCTGATGAGGTGTTGAAAGGGCTTACGTTACAGTCCACACTCTGTTCTCCAGGCCAGGAATCCTGGAGAAAAAGACTGTTCCACTGTGTTAGGGGAGCTGTATCTGCAGGGGTGAGGGGAGTGGGGAGGCATTGGTGGGGAGAGTTGGTGGTAGTGTGGCCCTTCTTCAGTCCCACCCAAGCCCTGGAATATTCCAGATATCCACAGCCAAGTTGCGGATGCCTATCCACACTTGACTGAGCTGCCATGATGCATAGTGCTTCCTCTCCCTAGGCTTCTGCAGTGCCCTTGAGACCTGTGTCCCACCCCCTTCCCATCTATAGGCAGGTCCTGTGACTGGCTGGGAGTCCCAAAGGGGAATGCCGTGGTGACTGAATAGGCTCACCCTCTGAATGTGGCCTGAGACAGTTTCCTGCCTCACCTCTAGGGGCTTGTTAGCTGTTCCTGGCAGCATGCCCAGCTTGGGCAGACCCATGGTGACCATGGGATACCTGGCCTAGGACCCTTGGGCGTCTCCCACCATGTGCCTCTCAGGGATTGCATGGAACTGAGACATCCTTTTTCCCACCACCTGAACTAAAGTCACACCCAAGTTCCCCCAGGACCTGATGCCTAGGGACCAAGGACTCTGTCTATGATTTAAAACAAAGTTTCTTGAAGTGGAAGGTCCAGTTTACTCTGCATCTAAGGTCCCTCATAGAGATCCCTCATTTCTGCCAATGATTCTTGGAGTCCTCAGGCTGAGGGGCACTTGAGACCCCACCCATTGGTCAGTAGAGGAAGAGAGAAAGTCGGGGGCAGTCATGGGTTCTCCAGGGTCAGCTCTGTGAAAGTGATGCTTCTGAGAAGAGTGTGGAATTTGGGGTCTTTTGCCCTGAAAACATCTGTGTGGAATTCCAGGACCAGAGTGGACAGGAGCGGGAATAACACTGAGAGTGGGCCCAGTCCTCCCAGCCTGTTTGTGGAAAGAAAGAAAATAAAGCTGTTCCCACAGCCTACTGAAGTCTGGCAGATCCCCCTTATTTGGGCAATTAAAGGGAGTTATTAATGTCCCCCAGCCCCACACGTGCCTCACTAGAAAGCTGTGGATACCGTATCTAAACTAGATTGGAAATAAATCTGTTGCCTTGCAAAATGCAATCAACAAAACCCCACTGACTGCAGAGAGCAGGACACTTGGGACACATCAGCTGCTTCTGACCTGGAGCAGGTACCCAGGGTCAAGGCTGCCTGGAACCCCGTGTGCTAACCACTGGTTTGGTCCCTTCCTGCATAATTATTGGCCTCTCTCCCTGATGTGGCCTCAGCTTGGCATGAGACTTTGTCTGTATTTCTGTCCCGTAGACCAGTCTGGTTCTTCAGAGGGAAGTTGGCAGCTTGGAGGGTCAGGCTAGGAAAACTGGCTCACCACCCTTATGAAGGGCACATCTCAGGGTAAACTTGTAGCCGTCTCCATGCCTGTTTTCATGTTGACAGGACAGGGAAAATAGCAGGACCCATCTCCTAGGCTTCTGAGAGAGTTATTGAAATAATGTACGTAAAGTGTTTGGCACGGGTCCTGACATGTGCACCCTCCCTAGTGAAAGCTGTACTTCTCACCTCTCTGCTCAAACCTCTGGCCACTCCAGGAGATGCATGCTGACTGCTGGCTGTATGCAGGCCTTTGCTAGGTGCTAGCCTGGCCATTGCTGTACCTGCCTTGGGGAGGAGATGAAGCCAGGTCCCCAGGGCTGACAGGAGGCCATTCCCAGGGGGGGCCTGCTTAGGTTAACCCACTTTTTAAGTGTTTTTCTTTTCTGTACCTCAGGAACCTCTTTTGCTTGGGACTGGACCTCCCCTTCCTCTCCCCATCTCCGTACCTGCCCTTCACTCGTTTTACTCTGCCCTGCCATCTATGGAAGTCTCATTCAATGATTGTAGAAAGGCTGATATACTAGCCCTGGAAAGAGTGCACTACACTAACAGAGTGTGGGAAACACCTCTGTATATACTGTCTTGCATAGACACCATCCAGGTTAAGGACACAGGACAGTGTGGGGCCTGGTCAAAAGGCTATGTGTGGGGTCATATTACCATTCATACCTTCCTGTTATTCCTTCTTAGGGCATATGGCCCCTAGCCCATTCCCATGACTGCTGAGGCTAGCATATGGCTAAGAAACCTCAGATGGGGCCCTCTCTAGGCACCAGAGGAAGATCAACAGAACTTGAGACTCTGTGGTCCAGGCGTGCCCTCCCTCTGATTAGCTTTTTGGAGAGACTCCTCCCTTGAACTGTATTGTGTAGCCACTTTTCCCACCTAGCCCTCTCTGCCCCTTCTCTTTACTTCTGGCCTCCCTGTCCTGGGAGACGTCCCCATGTCCAAGGAAGAAGACAATTCCACAGGGGACTCTGAGACAGAGACCTTACCTCTTGCCTTTCTCAAGGCCACAAACCTCTCCTGCTCACCTGCCCTGTGGGGTCTCCCAAGTCAGTTGTTAGCCCACAGTGGTGTGGTCATCTCTGCCACAGGGCTGCCTCTGTCCTTAGTGGCAAAGCTGGTGTGGTGTTAGCCTTGGAAGCCTAGAAAGTAGAAGGTGAGGTAGCAGGTATAGCATGACTGTGGTCTCTAGGTTGAGGGTCACAGGGGAGTGTTTTAGTCAAGTCGGAGTTGTCCCTTTAAAGCCTACGATCCTGGGGCTGGAGAGATGGCTCAGTGGTTAAGAGCACTGACTGGTCTTGCAGAGGGCCCGGGTTCGATTCCCAGCACCCCATATGGCAGCTACAAACCATCCTTAACTCCAGTTCCAGGGGAATCCGAAGCCCTCTTCTGACCTCTGAGGCTTTGCATGACACGAGTACACTCACATACATGCAGGCAATACACTCATACACATAAAATAAAAATAAAAAAAAGCCTATGATCCTTGGACCAGAATGGAAGCCCTTCCTCTAGCCTGGCAGGCTTAGAGCACAGGTGCTATGGGGAGGGGCTTGGTGGACATGGTAAGTGAAAGACAGAGCCCTCATTCCTTTGTCCTCCTAAAGAGTACCCAAAGTAGCCCAATTTGCTGCTTCCTTTTGTGCATTTTTTTTTTTCCTATTTGGTGCTGGGACAGAATCTGGGTATGCGAGGCAAACCCTCTGCTACTGAGCTACATCCTAGCCTTGGCTTCTTCCTCTGGGAGAAACTGCCTACTCACAGGAAGAGGAGCACCATCCACATGCAGCACCCACTGGGCCCTGCCTACTCCTGGCTACAGAGCTATATTTTACCTCATGCAGAAAACAACACCAAGGCCCAAAGAAACCGTCTCATCCTGTCGGTCATACAGCTCAACAGAGCTTGGGCTACACTTTCTTCTCTGACTCAGGAGTTTCATTCTTTCCACGAGAACAGCTGCCTGTGCCTTCACCTGCCAGTTACACAAAAGGAGCAGAGCAGCCCAAGCTCAGCC
>NW_008355474.1:1014023-1029694 GCF_000622305.1 Nannospalax galili | reverse complement strand
TCCTGGGGCTGGAGAGATGGCTCAGTGGTTAAGAGCACTGACTGGTCTTGCAGAGGGCCCGGGTTCGATTCCCAGCACCCCATATGGCAGCTACAAACCATCCTTAACTCCAGTTCCAGGGGAATCCGAAGCCCTCTTCTGACCTCTGAGGCTTTGCATGACACGAGTACACTCACATACATGCAGGCAATACACTCATACACATAAAATAAAAATAAAAAAAAGCCTATGATCCTTGGACCAGAATGGAAGCCCTTCCTCTAGCCTGGCAGGCTTAGAGCACAGGTGCTATGGGGAGGGGCTTGGTGGACATGGTAAGTGAAAGACAGAGCCCTCATTCCTTTGTCCTCCTAAAGAGTACCCAAAGTAGCCCAATTTGCTGCTTCCTTTTGTGCATTTTTTTTTTTCCTATTTGGTGCTGGGACAGAATCTGGGTATGCGAGGCAAACCCTCTGCTACTGAGCTACATCCTAGCCTTGGCTTCTTCCTCTGGGAGAAACTGCCTACTCACAGGAAGAGGAGCACCATCCACATGCAGCACCCACTGGGCCCTGCCTACTCCTGGCTACAGAGCTATATTTTACCTCATGCAGAAAACAACACCAAGGCCCAAAGAAACCGTCTCATCCTGTCGGTCATACAGCTCAACAGAGCTTGGGCTACACTTTCTTCTCTGACTCAGGAGTTTCATTCTTTCCACGAGAACAGCTGCCTGTGCCTTCACCTGCCAGTTACACAAAAGGAGCAGAGCAGCCCAAGCTCAGCCCTTTAGTAATTAAGCAGCTATTCGATTCTATCTGGTAAAGAAATCTGTTGAGGTCACTCCTGGACAGAGCCAGCTGAGGCCCCTGAGGGCACTGTCAAATTGGAAATCAGCAGGCTTGGCCAGGGGTGAGGGGCAGATGTCTCAGACAGAGGCTTGGTCTACACAGTGAGTTCCAGGCCTCTCAGCAGTCCCTCAGGCCTCCCAGCAATCCTATAGGCCTTCCTTGGTAATCTGTCCAGGGTTACCCAAGTAGTCAGTGATGAAGTCAGTATTCACTATGGGTCTTGGGACCTCTTACATTTACCTGTATAGCTCTGGTTCATTTCCTATTTCCTGCAGCACTTTTAGCTGTCATGTGTCCTCTGTGGCTCTTGGAATTGTATGACTGAGCGTTCAGTGCTGGGGGGCGCTCAGTGTGGAGGCAGCACTTCTCAGATAGTGTGAGCAGAAAGCTTCAGGACCTCTGTGCTGTCCCCTTCGAATCTGGGGCACCTTTCTGGACCATAGCACCTCAAAATGAGGGACTCCATCTTTCATTGTTCATGAGTCAGCAAACATTCATGACAACCTTCCTTGGAAGTCACCTGACTAGGTGATACAACATGGGATACCAGTGTGAGATAAGGCCTTGGGCCTGAAGGTACTCTTTAGCTTAGTGGAAGAGAGATACAGAAGCTCATCATCTTAAAACAATGTCACCAGAGCCTGTGACAAGTGTGAACAGAATATGACAGACAGGCCTTTGTCTAGCTGGAGATTCAGGAAGGCTCATAGAAGATCTGAGTCCCAAAGGGTGAGTGTGTCTTCATCAAACGGAAGCACTTCCTCCACAGAAAGAACTTCGGAGCAGAGCTGGCAATGACCAGTGGACCTTTGAGCTACATTCTGTGTCATTCAGTTGAAGAGGTGGGGGCCTGGAGTTTGGGTGATAGTTGCTTTATTTTTATTTTTATTTTTTTTGGTCTTTATGAGACAGTGTCTCCCTATAGCTCCAGCTGGCCTCAAACTCACTCTGTAGACCAGCCTGGCCTCGAACTCACAGAGATCCACCTGCCTCTGCCCCTCAAGTGCTAGGATTAAAGGTATGCACCACCACATCCAGTAGGTGACAGTTTATTTTTTTTTAATATTTTATTTATTATTTTTATTTTATATGTATGAGTGCATTGCCAGCATGCATGTAAGTGCACCTGTGTCATGCAATGCCTCAGAGGTCAGAAGAGGGTGTCAGATCCCTTGGAACTGGAGCTATAGATGGTTGTTAGCTGCCATGTGGGTGCTGGGAATCTAACCCAGGTCCTCTGCAAGAGCAGCCAGTGCCCCCAACCATGGAGCCATCTCTGCAGCCCAGGTGACAGTTTCTTGAGAGGCTTCTAGCTTGTAGCACAGAGGTCCCTGGGAGACCATACAGTAGCCTGGGTAGGAGCAGGTAGTGGCTTGACTCAGGACTGTGGTCATGGAGTTGTGAGGGGAATGGATTTGGGAAACAGGAGGGAAATAGGATTTGATGAGAGATTGGATGTGGGTGACCAAGGAAAGAAAGAACAACACCTGGGTAAGCAGGGCCACAAGGAGACACCAGATTCCAAGCCAAGGAGTTCTGGGATTAGAGGGGCGTGGGAAGAGCCTGTGAGGGTGTCCTTGAATGAAACCATTGGGCTTTGGTGGGTCACTAGCATCTATATCATTGAAGTGGTGGATGTGGACAGGTGACCTTTCTCAGAGTGAAAAGAACAAGAGCAACACAGACTGGAACTGGGCAGCACAGGTTCAAATCCCACCTCTACCACATATCCTAAAATGGATAGGATAAATCCTACCATAGGACCCTCCTGGAGGGGATTGTGGGACTGAATCCATGGAGGCCAGGGCATGGTGAGAGAGACATGAAGTGACCTTTGACAGTTTGGGCCCTGACACCTGGAGAACAAGCAGCATGATGGTGTCCAGGGTTATCAATTGAGGATTTCCTGAGCTTCAGAGGGCTTATCCACCAAGTGTGGGACTGGTTGAGCCCAGTTCCCTGGAACAATGAATGAGTGGGAGGCAAAGAAAGGCAAAAGCATGGCCTGGAGCTCTCTTTGGGAGTTTTCCCAGGTTTCTAGAATGGACATGGAAGAAAAGAAAGTGCCTTCTGAGAGGGAGCATCTCTGTGGACACTGGGGCTAGGAGCTGACATTAGTTGTAGCTGATAGTTCCTATTTCCTCAAAGGAAGGAGGGCAAAGGCTGAGGGAGTGGACTGACCACTGAGCAGAAGGACACAGAAGCTGACCGTGGTCCTGAGCAGGCCTTGGAGGGCATGGGCAAAGGTCAGGATCCTAAGGTGGTGGCACACCCTGTGTAACTGTGGCATAGGTCCCACTGCTTTGGGTTCTGACATGGGTTCATGGCTAGCTCACATGAGTCATTTGGGAGTCTCACTCTCTCTCTTCTCTCTCTCTGTCTCTCTCTCTCTCTCTCTCTCTCTCTCTGTCTCTCTCTCTCTTCCTCTCTCTTTTTGTTATTTGAGACAGGGTCTTGTTGTGTAACCTACACTGTTCTTGAAGTTGTAGTGATCCTCCTACCTCACCTCAGCCTTCCAAATGGTATAAAGGCTTGCGTTCTTTTTTGTAGGGAAAATGGGTTCACAAAAGGTTTTACATAGCCCAGGCTGGCTTCAAACTTTCTATATAGCCAAAGATGACCTTGAACTCCCAATCCTTCTGCCTCTATCTCCAAAGTCTTGGGATTAACCCTGCCTTCTTATGAACTCTGTGCTGACCTTAGTTCAGTGATGGCAGGGTTGACTCTATACTTATACAGCCTGGGGACAAGGTGGCTACTTCCTACCTAGCACTGGGTGGTGTAGAGGAAGTACATCCAGGTCAAACTGTACCCCAGTTTGCTATCAGTCAGCATGCCTCACCTGCTCAGGATGCAAATGGGTTCAAGGTTCTGGTGACTTGGCATGATGTCCTTGGGAT
The DNA here is from genome assembly GCF_000622305.1 of Nannospalax galili. Classification (NCBI taxonomy): domain Eukaryota; kingdom Metazoa; phylum Chordata; class Mammalia; order Rodentia; family Spalacidae; genus Nannospalax; species Nannospalax galili. The sequence continues at coordinate 1,025,964 of NW_008355474.1, read as the reverse complement.
GCAGCCTCCCAGGAGGCTCTCTGTGCTCCTATGGGAGGCTCCTTCCTTCCCCTGATTCTGCAGGGAAGCTGGTATTTTCTGGCCTCATCCTGCTGGGGCCTGTGGAGGGTAGGAAGTTAGGGCCAGGTCAGCGTCTCACTGTGGTGGCTCAGGAGCAGAGAAAGGTGGAGTGGGGCTCTGAGTCACAGCACCTGCCAAAGCTCACTCACTGCCTGGCCTGGGGTGGAGACTACCCAGGGTGGGGATGGTGCTGAGCCCTATTCTATCTTAACCCAGAAAACTCCTAGCTTCCTGCTGAGTCACAGGGAAGGGGAGAGTTTAGATGGGGCTAGGGGCCGAGTAGTACCCACATCACTTCCTGCTATGTTAGAGTGTGGGACAGCAGGTGGCAGCTCCAGGACAGCCCTGTCCAACCTTCTTGAAGGATGGAATACAGGCTCTCAGCAAGCCGCTGGCTCAAGTTGCCCAGGACCCATGAAAAGGTTCTGTCCTGATTGGAACAGCAGCCATAGATACTGACTAGAGAATACCCTCCCACCCAGGCAGGGGGATATGGAGGGCACCTGAGAAGCACTCACAGCCAGGAGACCAGGCAGGACATGATCTCTGATATGGGAGCCACAACAGAGAACAACACAAGACACTGACCCTCATTAGAAATCAGACACACAGACACAGACACACACACATACACAGCCAGTCATCTGCATAAAGAGCACCAGGAGCACAGACACAAGCATGAACAAGCCCCAAAGTTCTATGAGCATAGACATGCACAGCACAGACACAGGCAGGCTGGGACAGAGCCCTGCACAGAAGTCCCCATAGCCGCTCTTGTCACTCTGGATGTGACCCTGGGTGCCTGGGAGCTTAGACAGCCACACCACTTATAACATGTGCTTGTAATACACACGTCCTCCAAGATGATCTGACCATGAGACCCTTGTAGATCATGCTCGGGTGTAGGTGGAACAGGCTGGTGCTCTAATCCCTGGGGAGGGACAGTCTCCCTCAGCCCTACCCCTCTGGCTTGCTGGGCTGGATTTTCCTGCAGGGCTTTTGGATTTTGTTTTGAGCCACTCAAGTGTTGATCGTGTGCCAGGCACCATGCCAACACAGGGAAAACGTGTGCAAAGTTGTTTTGAGTAAAGCTTTCAGTAAGTGTGGGTTATTATGTACATTATTATTTACATACATAATCTCATTTCTTCTCATAACAACCCTGTGAGGCAGAGGGCTATTATTGTCCCCATTTTACAGATAAGGAATGTGAGGCTCTGAAAGGTTAAGCAGCTTATCCTTAGTGAGTTGCAGAGGCTGGATTTGAACCTAGTCTCTCACTCCAGGGTGCTCTCAGTCTGTTGGGTCGAGATGTCCACTGAGAAAGCCAGCCCTGGAGGCCGTCCCTGGTGAAGTTCACAGACTTGTGGGGGGGGTTGTGGCAACCAAGGTTATTAAGCACACTATGGCTATGAGGGTGAGGTACAGGGTGGAGGGATGAAGGCAAGCATGGAGGGTGGTCCCCAGCGTGGGAGAGGAAGTTGGGAAAGCACTGTGCCCACTTCTCCAAGGCACGTTCCACCTTGAGTACCTCAGTCATCTTGTTTAGTATGTTCCCAGCGTGAGTGGAGGAAATTCAGGGACTCTCCAGTCCCTGGTACCCAGGCTTCCCTTCCAGCCTCCTCGCTGGGTCTGAAGGACCCTGGGCAGCTTGCCACACACACCACCCCCAGGCCCTAAGGGGGCGGGGTTTAGTTACCACCTGGGACTCTGGCTTATCTTGGACTCTAGGCATTTCTATATCTGGACAGGTTCCAAAGGTAGCCTCCTGCTCAGAGCTGCAGGACCCACCCAGGTGGAAATGCCCTCTGATGTAGGCAGATAAGCCTTGGCAAACTGGATGAAGCCCATACTTCCAGAAAACATTGAGGGGTGTGAGATAAGGAGATGCAGGAGCTGTGTCTGCTCTCACTGAGTCTGCATTGGGCTCCTGTGAGCTGCTTTTTGTGTTGTCTCTGTAGTACAGGTAAGAAACTACAGCTCGGGGCTGGAGAGATGGCTCAGCAGTTAAGAACACTGGTTGTTCTTATAGAAGACCCAAGTTCAAATCTCAGCACCCACATGACAACTAACAACTATCTGTAAACTCCAGTTCCAGGGTCTCTGATGGCCTCTTCTGTTCTTCCCGGGCATTGCACGACACAGGTGCACTTACCTACAATACACTCATACACATTAAATAAATTAATAATTAAAATAAAATAAAATAAAAAAGAAACTACAGCTCAGTAAACTGGCATCATAGAGAAGTACTTAATTGTGCATCTCAGAGTGTGGCCCTTGGACTACCTCCTTCCCAGTCACCTAGATCCAGTGGTTGACTCTTGGTCCCATCCCAGACCAGCAATTCTGAATCTCTAGAGGCAGAACTGGATTCCAAGTGATGTTAAGGGAGCTTGGGGGTGATGCTGGAACTTTCCTTACCCCCACTGTGGAGAACCGAGAGGTTAGGAGTCTGGTGTGCTTTGGGAATTAGGAGTAGAAGAGGCTAAAGAGAGGTCATCTTCAGGCTGTAGCTGCCTGTGGTATCAGTGGCAGAGTTCAAACTGGTCCTTAGGTGGGACTTTTCCTTGTGAATTCTCAGTGTAGCCCCGTGTCTAACTCTGGGTTACAAATGTGACACAGCTCACAGCTGCAGAGTTACACACATTACCACAAACTTCTGCACTAGTCCACTGTGTCATCATCACCTTCCCTCATTACAAGACATTCTAGGGAGCAGCTTTAGGCTCCTAATTTCCTACTGACTGCGAAGGTGTTGCCCATCCCATGTGTCTTCGCAGGCCTATTGGGAAGCCCTACCCGAGAGCTTCTTTAGCATCACATCCCGCGTGGTAAAAGGCTGCTGTGGTTTCCTGTTCTTGAACAGTGTAACAGTAACTTCGTTTCCCTTTTCTCTTTGGCTACTAGGAGCCTTAGTGCTAAATGTGCAGCCCACCCCTATGGCTGTGAAGGTCTTATGACCTGCTTATATGAATCCTTTTCTTTCTTGTGTAGATGTCTTCTTCAGATTGGTTTCTCTGTGCTCCTGATTTTAATGTTTCTGTTTGACCACTTTCTTGTCTTTGTGTTTCCTCACCTCTTATGGAACCAGAATGAGGGTATGTAAAAACAATGAACATGCAAACACACATGGAGTCATCTTCACACTGCTTGGCTGGCATGCTGCCACATGGCTTCTCAGCTTCATGCGTTTGTTTGCCTGGTCCCGATCCGCTGGTCATTAGGACATGCCTGTGACTGGTTAGGGGCTGCTTTTTGCTTGTTTTTTTGTCTTTGTTTGTTTGTTTGTTTGTTTGTTTTTCTCATCAGCTGCCTAGAATTTTTAAATAATTTCTTTCTAAACCCATTAGTTATTCAAAGTATAAACAGTACCCTGACGGTGGGTATTCTTTTTTCATCGTCTCTCAAATTTATTTCATTCATTTTATGCAAATATAACTCGCTTATTGTAAAACTCCACAAATAATAAGTAAAGAGGAGCAACAAATTACCTGTGTTCCTGCCAGGGGTCCCATGTATCAGTATTTTATGCTGCAGTCTTCTGGATTTTCCTCTCTGTTTATATTTTTTCTCAAAGTTAAAGAATCTGACCAGATAGTTATTCTGTAAACTCCGTTTGTGCTTTGTGGTAGATAATTAGTATCTCTCCTAATTATTACATATTCTGCAACATGAATTAGACTTAATATTTTCTCAATGGTACATGCAAATAATTTTTTCCAGGCAGCTCAGCTGTTCTCTGCTCAATTTTTATATATATAAAAAGCATAAGGGGGGGGGGCTGGAGAGTTGACTCAGCAGTTAAGAGCACTCACTGCTCTTGTAGAAGACATGGGTTCAGTTCCCAACACCACATGGCAGCTGACAACTGTCTATAGCTCCAGTTCCAGGGGATCTGACGCCCTCTTCTGGCCTCTCTGGGCATTGCATGACATGAATACACTTACATACACATAAAAAAAAAAAAAAAAAAACTTGGAAAAAAAAAAAAAAAAAAGCACAAGGGCTGGCCAGATGGCCCAGAGGGTATAGACACTTGTTGCCAAGTCTGACAACCTGAATTCAGTCCTCCTTAGGGTCCACATGATAGAAGGGGAGAACCAATTCCCACAATTTGTCCTCTGTTGTCCGCACACACACATAAAACACAAATAATTAATTTTTTAAAAAGTTGTAAGCATGAAAGGGCTTTCGTAAAGAGTCAGGCCTGTCTCAGCCATTCCCAGTCCCATGCCTGACTAAAAAGGGCAGTTTTGACTCATTTAGAGCTCTTTTCTACCACTCTTTCACTCATATATTGAAGTAAAATGCTCACGCCACCATTCTGTATTTACCTGACTTCTTAGCTTGCTGCTGAGGAAGATGGGGCTTTCCATCATTCTTCACCCCCCTTACACACTCTGCACCTCATCTCCTTTTTTATTTAATTACCTTTGGAACTTAAAATAATATGCCTGGGCTGGGTGAGGTGGTGCATGCCTGTAACCCCAGCACTCACCAGGCTGAAACAGGAGGATTGTGAGACCATCCTGGACCTCAAAAAACCAAAACAAATAAGCAAACCCCACTTGCGCTAAAGTTATAGTCAAGTTATAGTCAGGGTCCATCCACAATCAAAATAATAATATGTTTAAATATCTATCTTTTTTTTTTTTCTTTCTTTCTTTCTTTTTTTTTTTTTTTTTTGGTTTTTTTGAGACAGGGTCTCCCTGTACAGCTGTCCTGGAACTCACTATGTAGACCATGCTGGCCTTGAACTCACAGAGATCTGCCTGCCTCTGCCTTCCAAGAGCTGGGATTAAAGGCGTGCGCCACCATGCCCAGCTAATATTTTTTTAAATGTTTGATATAACCCTCTTTGGTTTTGTTGTGTACACCTCTACATATGTGCATGTGGGCTGCTAAGGATCAAACTCCAGCCGTTACACATGCTGAACAAGCGTGCTCTGAGCCACATCCCCAGCCTCAAGCCTCTTTCCTTCATCAGTCAAGTACAGCATACTGTGACCCTCACTGTTCCTGGGAGGGATAGACAGACCATGTTGTCTGTCTGTGGTGCATTCATGTTTCTGAGGTTAAGATTAAAGACGTTCATGTTCTGTTTAATAACCATACATCTCCATGAGGGCTAGGGGCTGGGGCTCAAAGCCAAAGTCGGGGGGCAGCACTTAGGTTTCCTTCTTTTGGGCAAGTACAGCATACTGTGACCCTCACTGTTCCTGGGAGGGATAGACAGACCATGTTGTCTGTCTGTGGTGCATTCATGTTTCTGAGGTTAAGATTAAAGACGTTCATGTTCTGTTTAATAACCATACATCTCCATGAGGGCTAGGGGCTGGGGCTCAAAGCCAAAGTCGGGGGGCAGCACTTAGGTTTCCTTCTTTTGGGGTCAAATGCATGCAAAGGGATTTTTTTTTTTTTTTTTTTTTTTTGGTTTTTTTAGGCGGGGTTTCTCTCTCCTCCCCAGCTGACCAGGAAATTGCTATGTAGACCACACTGGCCTTGAACTCACAGAGATCCACTTGCCTCTGCCTCCTGAGTGCTGGGATTAAAGGCATGTGCCACCACCCTTTTTTTTTTTTTTTTTTTTTTTTTTTTTTTTTTTTTTTAAGGCAGGGTCTTGGGCTAGAGAGATGACTCGGTGGTTAAGAGCACTGGCTCCTCTTTTAAAGGACCTGTGTTCAGTTCCCAGAACCCACCTGGCAGCCAATAGCCATCCATAACTCCAGTTCCAGGGGTTCCAACACCCTCTTCTGACCTCCACAGGCATTGCACGTACAGGTGTACTTACAAACATGCAGGCAAAACACTCATACATATAAAATTTTTTAAATTAAAAAATTTTTTTTAATGTCAAGGACTTGCTAAATAGCTCAGGCTGGCCTGGAATTTACTGTATAACTCAGGCTGGCTTCAAACTCGGAATCTTGCTGCCTCAACCTCTTGAGTACAGGATTACAGGGTTGTACCACCACACCCAGCTAGACCATGTCTTTCTTATACTCCTTTGTTTGCTTATTTTCTGAGTTTTCTAATATGGTGTTGTTTTGCCAGCTGTGTACTCTTCCACTGAATGGAGTATCATAATTAATTTTCACCCAGTTCCCTATGCTTGGACTCTTGGGTTTCCAGTTTCCCATTCATGAGAATAGGGCTGTAATGAATGTTCTTCTATATGTATCTCTGTGCATTTGTTTCTTACAATGTTTGAGAGTCAGGAATGGCTCTCCTTTAAAATCAACCTGGTGCCCTAACCCAGTGCCTTCTACCACTCTGAAGACCCTCCTTTGATTAAATTGACTCCATTGTTTGGGAGAGGTAGCCCCAGGCAATGTCCATGTTCCACTCCCTAGGCTCTGAAGAAAGGCTGATCCGAAAATTTGAAGCTGAAAACGTTTCCAACTACACAGCCCTTCTACTGAGCCAAGATGGCAAGACTTTGTACGTGGGGGCCCGAGAGACCCTCTTTGCACTCAACAACAACAGCTTCCTGCCGGGTGGAGAGCACCAGAAGGTGAGAGGAATTGTTAAGGGCTGGCTAGGTGGGCAGAGGGATGGTGGACAGGAAGCCTGCTGACTCAAGGACCCTACAGATAGGGGAGGAGCCCAGCTCTGAACACCCTCTGTACCCCTCTTATCTGTTTCCCTTCTTCCCTAGCTGCTGTGGAGTGCAGACGCCGACAGGAAGCAGCAATGCAGCTTCAAGGGCAAGGACCGGAAGGTGAGGCAGGCACTGAGGTCATCGAGGCTGAAGGAGGGTGAGGGACATGGACAGAGCACTATGCAGATACAGCCAAATGTAGTAGAAAGAGCATAGCCTCGACATATCCACCATTCAGGTTGAATCCCAGCCCTAGCCTTATCATGCTGAGCCTCAGTGCTCCCACCTGTAAAATGGGGACATTGTGCCTGCCCTCCTGTGTGAACCAGTGGATACAGGGCATGTGGCACATAAGAAACATAAGAAACAGATAAACCTCACACGGGAACTGGGTAGGGTGGGAATTAAGTCTGTCTATAAAGGGCCTCTGATGGAGGAGCAAGTCTGGCAGATTATAGTCTAATGGAAAAACCATTAGATGGGGTCTAGTCTAATCCAGGGTTCTCCTGGAGGACTTTCCACCATTTGAAGAGGCTCCAGGCCCCAAATGGAGCAAGTGACAGTTAAGGCAGAGGCAAAAAAGCACCAGCCTTTGGTTCAGGCACAGGGTCAAGTCCTTGCTGCCCCATCCAGTCATGCTTTAATTCTGCAAACATAGTAAGCACTTGTTCACAGTACTGGAATGGAACCCAGCGCCTCACCAATGCTAGCAAGTGCTCTATCACGCCCAGGCCCCTCTCAAGCACTGTTCTGTACAGTTGGATACTGGAAGCATTGTTGTGAAAAAGAAAAGTGATACCTATAATCCCAGAATTTGGGAGGCGGAGGCAGGAAGATTAGGAGTTCAAAGTCATCCTTGAAAGCCAGACTGGGCTACCTGAGTCTCAAAAAGCTAAAAAAGGAAAGAAAACAAAACAAAACAAAAAAATCAGTCAGTTGATAAAGTGCTCATGAAAAAAAAACAAAAGGTGATCAGGTTTATGTAATTAAGAGACACTTGAGCCAAGATTTAGAGGGAGGTGAGGAATTTGACTCTGAGAGACCCAGAGAAGAAATGGCACTTTAAGTTTCACTCTGAGTGCAGTGCTTTGGAAGCCACTGGAAGGCTGAGCAGAGAAGTAAACCAGAGATCTTCCTGCCTCTACTGTGGTTTTTTGTTTTACTACTCATTATAGAAACTGCAGTTGGCTGCCTTCTACCAACCATGTTTGTGACTCCAAGTCAAGGTCCCTTTCTTTGGTTTTTTTTTTTTTTTTTTTTTTTTTGGTTTGATTTTCAGCAGTACTGGGATCAGGCCCGGGGCCTTGCACATGCTAGGCAAGTGCTCTACCGCTGACCTTTTTTACTTTTTATTTGGGATGGGATCTTATTCGTTAGCCTTGGCTGACCTTGAATTCACTCTGTAATCCAGGCTGGCCTGAAACTTGTGGTTCTCCTGCCTCAGCCTCCCGAGTAGTTAGAATTGCAGGCTTGTGCCCCAGGCTTGGGTTGCATTGTGTTTTAAAAGGATTCTTCTGGGCTAAGCATGCTGGTGCCTGCCTGTAATCCCAAAACATGGGAGGCAGAGTCAGGACGATTGTGAATTCCAGGCCAGCCTGTGCTATGTAATGAGACCTTGTCAAAAACAAAATGAAACAATAGGTCCTTCTGTCTGTGTGGTAAAGTGCACTCTGTGGAACTGGACACAAGAGAAGCAACTGAAGGGCAAGAGATGACAAAGGCTCATCTTGGGTGATGTCCATGTAAAGGGGATAAGAAATGGTCAGATTCTGGGGCTTTTTTTCTTTCTTTAAGATGTAGTCTCCAAGAAAGTTGTAGGGTTTGAGAGATACCAAGGAGAGGGTCTTGATCACTGGAAGGATCTGAGGAGAGGGTCCTGGGGAGCCAGTAGCACCTGGTTGGGAACTCCTGTTTGACTTCTGGAATGTGGCATTTGCACCAGGGGCTCAGGGCTGAGTAGTTCCTCCTGTATTGCCTCTTGCTTCCTCACTGGCTTTGAGAAGACTCTCCAAGGGGCTGAGACAGCCCAAGAGGTGGGATTCCCCCTTACCAGGGTGCCCTTCATAAAGAAGGAAACTAGCTGAGCCCAAGGGGTCTCTGCAGCACAGACCCTGTGTGAGCTCTGCCAGCCTACTAGCCTCAGGCAATTCCTGGATTCTCTTTTGTTCCCATACTTGAGTACCTTGTCCCTAGGTCCCCAGCAGAGGCCCCACACCCCGAGGCCTGGCTTTGGTCTAGGGAGGAGGCCTCTGCAATGCCCCCTGGTGGCATATGTAGACCTGACAACTTCTCTCTTTTTTCCCCATTCAGCGAGACTGTCAAAACTACATCAAGATCCTTCTGCCCCTCAACAGCAGCCACCTGCTCACCTGTGGCACAGCAGCCTTCAGCCCCCTGTGCACCTACATTGTGAGTTTCCCCCGCTACGCTGGGGCATGCCTGCCGCTGGCTGGGGCACAGCCTTTCCTGCCAGGGCATCTCTTCTTTAGCCCCAACTCCTGCTGAAGGGAGGAACTCCAGGGTAGGCCTGTAGGTAGCAGTGGGCTTGTAAGAGCCCTGAGACCACCACCCTGGCTCTCACCCAACCCCATAGCAAGAGTCTCTCTACTGGGGCAAGAAGGGTACATACAGCCACCTTGTCCAGAGAGCCTGACTCTCAACTCCCTGCCTCTTCTGCCCTCCAGCTTCTTTCTCTTGCTGTCTTTGAGGTACTCGGGTTATCTTGTACACTCCTCAGCACACATGTACCCTGTGTTCCTCCTCTGTACCCTAACTGTCTCTAGCAGAGGGCGGCATTAAAGCTGTGTATCAGAACATTTCTTGGAGTCATAGACTCCTGGGTTTGCATCATGTTGCTCTCCCTGGCTCCAGTCACTTTCCAAGCCTCATCTTCCCCCTGCTCACTGGGGCTTAGTGCCCACTGCATGCATGTGGCCAGACCATGGGGTGAGGAGGACAAGCACTTTGACACCCACACCTTTCTCTCCTGCCTTCAACTTCCCTATTGTGTGCTTCCTCATTCCCTGCTGGAGCCTGAACCACCTGTCTACTCCCCTACAGAACATAGCAAACTTCACTCTAGCACAGGATGAGGCTGGCAATGTCCTCCTGGAGGATGGCAAGGGCCGTTGTCCCTTTGATCCCAACTTCAAGTCTACAGCCCTGGTGGTTGGTGAGTGATGTAGAAACCCAGTGCTGTGGAATTCCATGGGATCAGGGTGCACAGTGTTGGAGGGCTGTGGTTGGGCTCTGGGCCATGTGAATACCAGGCCTAAGCTGGTGACTCTATGCTGTGCTGATTCCCGGGGGCATCAAATGACCCTGAGCTGCCCTTCAGTTTAACTCCTCCAAGTTCTTGCTTCCGTCTAGGCAGGATGGTTGGGGCTGGGGTCACTTTGGGCTCTGAGCAGGGAGCAGGGGCTGGGCCAAGGGAGTAATTCCCATGGGAACGTTCTCTTGGCAGATGGTGAGCTGTACACTGGAACAGTTAGCAGCTTCCAGGGAACCGACCCAGCCATTTCCCGGAGCCAGAGCCCCCGCCCTACCAAGACCGAGAGCTCCCTCAACTGGCTACAAGGTGGAGTTCTGCCTCTGCCCACTAGGCTGGCCCTTGGGAAGGGACATTCACCCCAGAGGTTCCTGAACTGACTCTGTGCCCTGCACTGGCCTCCACAGACCCTGCCTTTGTAGCCTCAGCCTACATTTCTGAGAGCCTGGGAAGCTTGCACGGTGATGACGATAAAATCTACTTTTTCTTCAGTGAGACAGGCCAGGAGTTTGAGTTCTTTGAGAACACCATTGTATCCCGAGTTGCCCGTGTTTGCAAGGTAAGTGGGGTGGGCTGCCAGCTTGAAGGGCATCCTGCATCTGTGACCTTCCTCATCTTCTGGGGAGCAACAGCTTAGCCAATGGCCTTTCTCCTTCCTTTTGATCTAAAAGGTCTCTTATTGGAGGTGACAGTACAACCTGAAATTTTGATACTCGGGAAGCTGAGATAGAGACTCTCAGTTTAAGGTCAGCCTGGCCTATGTATTGAGTTTGAGGCTAGCCTGGGCCACATAAAAAGATCCTATCTTAAAAACTTTCTTGGACTAGGGAGATGATTCATCATTAAAGAGCACTGGCTACTCTTGCAGAGGACCCGGGTTCAGTTCTCAGAACCCACATGGTGGCTAACAACCATCCTAACTCCAGTTCCAGTGGATCTGACACCCCCTTCTGACATCTGTGGGCATGATAAGACACGGGTGCACTTACATATGTGTAGGCATGACATTCATAAACATAAAATAATAAATAAAATATTTTTTAAAAACTTCCTGAATAGCTCCTCTCCCCTCATTAGATTCTTACATAGCCCAGGCTAGCCTCAAATTTACCATGTAATCCAGGATGACAATAAACTTCTGATCCTTTTGCTCTCCTCTGGGAGATTTTATGTGGTGCTGGGGATCAAGCCCAGGGTTTTGTGAATACTTGGGAGGCGTTCTACCAACTGAGCTACATACCCTTGGGAAGAAAGCCCTAGGCTTTCTCTTGAAAACTGAAAATATAAGAAAGTACACATAAAAGTAATCTGAAAGGTAAAGAAACTGTGTAGCATTATGCTCAAAAGCACAGGTTTTTTTTTTTTTAAGTCTTTTTGGGACAGGGTCTCCCTGTAGCACCAGCTGGCCTGGAATGCACTAAGTAGACCAGGCTGACCTCGATTGCACAGAGATCCACTTGACTTTGCCTCTCAGGTGCTGGGTTTAAAGACATATGGTACCACTCCTGACTAGGAGCATAGACTCTTACTGCAGAGTTCTGATTCAAACTGTGCTTACTCATCTGTTAAACAGAAATAACACCACCAGCCTCAGAGCTGTTCCACAGACTAAGTTCTGCCATGTGAAGCTCCTAGGATCATGGAAAACACTTAATGTGATAAACCTTTTTCCCCCAAGAAAGGAATTATTGTTAATGTTCCAAATGTTTTTTGCTGATCTTTTTTTTTTTTTTTTTTTTTTTTGAGATAGGGTCTTCCTGTAGCCCCAGCTGGCCTGGAACTCGCTATGTAAATCAGGCTGGCTTCAAACTCACAGAGATTCGCCTGCTTCTGCCTCCCAAGTGGTGGGACTAAAGGCATGTGCCACCATGCCCGGCTTCTTTGCTGATCTTTTAAAACTATATGCATCTATACTAACTTAGTTAAAAATTTGTGTTGGGCTATATTGAGGTGCTTTGGATTTCTTGTTTGCCCAGTAGTCAATCTTGGACACCTTTTCCTATTATTTA
>NW_008355474.1:1002376-1013903 GCF_000622305.1 Nannospalax galili | reverse complement strand
CAGCAGGGAGCCCAAGGTAGGAACTTAGGACAGGAACCTGGAGGCAGGAGCTGGAGCACAGGCCATGAAAGAATGCTGCTTACTGGCTTGCTCTCCTGGCCCCCGCTCAACCTGCTTTCTTATACAACATAGGCCCACCTGCCCAGGGGCGGCACCACCCACAGTGGGCTGGGCCCTCCCACACCACTCAACAATCAAGAAGGTGCCCATGGACATGGCCACAGGCCAGTCCAATGAAAGCAATTCCCAATTGAGGCTCCCTCAAGCCAGGTGTGTCAAGTTGACACCAGAGCTATCCAGCACATCCTCCTACAGGTAACCTACAGGTTACCAACATGGTCAATGGTGCTAGTGTGCTGGGCAGCATTGTGCCACTGAGCTATCTCCCATCACATCCCTGTTCTCTCATAGTCCATAGTAGGGAATGCACTGTCTTGATGGGACACATACATGCCCAAGTTTTCTGTCCACTTTCTTTCATTCTTCATTTCTCTGTCTATCCCAGTCATTGCTGGGAAGGACTAGGGTGGCAGCACCATGCCTCAGCCTCTGGCACTTGGCTTGTGCTTAAGCCTACTGTCCTTCCTCTCCTCTAGGGTGATGAGGGCGGAGAACGGGTGCTGCAGCAGCGCTGGACCTCCTTCCTCAAGGCCCAGTTGCTCTGCTCACGGCCTGATGACGGCTTTCCTTTTAATGTGGTACAAGATGTCTTCACCCTGAGCCCCAGCCCTCAAGACTGGCACAATACCCTTTTCTATGGGGTCTTCACTTCCCAGTGGTAAGATACCCAGGATTAGCTGGTGATAGGAGGGTAAAGAGTGGCTAGACTCCACTGGCTGCATCTTGAGCCCAAATTCTTGACTCAGAATTGATTTGGCTATTTCCTTTGCAGGCACAGGGGGACCACAGAGGGCTCTGCTATCTGTGTCTTTACCATGAAGGAGGTACAGCAGGCCTTTAATGGCCTATACAAGAAAGTGAACCGAGAGACACAGCAGTGGTACACTGAGACCCACCCAGCACCCATGCCCCGACCTGGAGCGGTAGGTATCAGCTTCATGCACTCAGAACAGGTTCTGGGCAGGCTTGGTCCTTATACCATGCTGAGACCATACTAAGACAAACTGCTTAGCTTGAGTCTATGACATGGGGCATAATAAGCCCACGCCTGCTGTGTTACTTAGATGTGATCATGAATGATGAAACACCTTTAGTCCTGTCCTATCAGCCTGGGCAGGTGTGTCTCCATCAAGGGACTTCCTATATATTATTGTGGGGATTTGTTGTTGTTTGTTTCCAAGGTAGGATCTAATGTAACCCAGGCTAACCTTGAACTTTGATCTTCCTATTTCTACCTCTATACAATGTTGTTATTGTTCCTTTACTCTGTCCATTCCTTGACTCAGCCAAGTACTCCTTATTTAATTACCAGGCGACTTGGTTTCCAGGCCACAGGGAACAGTCCTTTCTTGCTGGCTTATAGCCTAATGGACTCCCCCACAAGGAGACTTTGACACCAGGATATGAGTGTCAACAGTTTGTGAGGTGGTGCTCAGAAACAGTGAGAGGGAATTGACAGGTGCAAGGGGGAGGCTGAGAAGGGGTGTGTCAGTGAGCTTTAACCACTGTGGGCAGCTGGGTCTGGGTTTGCCAGGGCCCCACAGGAAGGTGTGGAACCCATCTCAGACTTGATCAGCTAGAGGTGTTGTCCTGTGTTTCATTAGTAGAGCGTCACTGGGGTCTGTTAACTCATATACAGAGAAACAATGGGGAAAGAAACAGGACCCAGGGAGGTATGGGAACTGGCTGTGGTTGGCTATATGGGGATATTATTCATCTCGAGCTGAGAACTCTGGAGAAAGATGTTAGAGGGGCAGGAAAAGTGGTCCCACTTTTTGAGGCCTATGTGCAGAAGTGGTGAGGAGCAGGGAGGAGGCCAGTAGGAAACCCACCAGACCCAACACCTCAGGTTTACTCTTGGGCTTTGAGGCTGGTCCACCAGCACTATACAAAAAGGCAGGAGATGAGCCATGGCATGGTAGGTGGGGAACAAGCCTTGCTGCTCTCTTCTGTGGAGGCAGGCTCCCACTCTGATCCCTGTTGCTTATACCTCTGCCTTTTTCAGTGCATCACCAACACTGCCCGAGAAAGAAAGATCAACTCATCCCTGCAGCTCCCAGACCGAGTGCTGAACTTCCTCAAGGACCACTTCCTGATGGATGGGCAGGTCCGAAGCCGCATGTTGTTGCTGCAGCCACAAGCCCGCTACCAACGTGTGGCTGTGCACCGTGTGCCTGGCCTGCACGGCACCTCCTATGATGTCCTCTTCCTGGGGACTGGTGAGTGCTTGTAGCCCAGCAGAACTGGATTAGGGAGGAGGGAGATAATGGCTGGTGGATCCTAGACAGTCAGCTCTACCAAGGGCCTGGGACATGTCCATGCTCCAGGTGATGGCCGGCTGCACAAAGCAGTGGACGTAGGCTCCAGGGTGCACATCATCGAGGAGCTCCAGGTCTTCCCTCAAGGGCAGCCTGTGCAGAACCTGCTCTTGGACAGTCTCGGGGTGAGTGGGACAGGAATCATAGGAATGACCTTCTGTTGTCACCAGGCAGTCCCCTACCCAGCTCTTCCTCCCATGCCTGAGCAAAATGTAAACTTATGGAACCCAGATTTGTGGTAGTAAGAAAGTGGCGGGGGCGGGGGGGGGCAGAGCACAAAATATGTTAGAGGCCCGTAGGGTGGCTGTAGTGCATGTGAGGCCAGTGTGGCTATGAGTGATAGGATACACATGCCCAACACTCATCCTCCCTGTCTGGCTGTGCAGGGGCTGTTGTATGCCTCCTCCCATTCCGGCATAGTGCAGGTGCCTGTGGCCAATTGCAGCCTTTATCCAAGCTGTGGAGATTGCCTCCTTGCCAGAGACCCCTACTGCGCCTGGAGTGGTTCTAGTTGCAGACTCGTCAGCCTCTACCAGCCTGAGTTGGCTTCCAGGTGAGAGCTTCCAGAGGCCTCTGACCCTTCATCATCCCTAAATATCTTCCTCAAAAGAAAATACGGTAGGCAGGACATGGTGCACATGATTGTATCCCAGCACTCAGGAAGTAGAGGCAGAAGGATGAGGTAGGTGTTCAAGGTCATCTCCTCAGCAACATAGTAAGTTTTCACGGCCAGTCTGGATTACTCTGCCTCAAAAAAAATTTTTTTAAGGTGCTGGAGAGATGACTTATCAGTTAAGAGCACTGGCTGCTTTTACAAAAGACCTAGGTTCAGTTCCCAGAACCCATGTTAGCTAAAAACCTTCCGTAACTCCAGTTCCAGGGGATCCAACACCCTCCAAGGGCATTGCATATTGCATGCACATGATACACATAAGTACATGTGGGCAAGTCATTCATGCACATAAAATAAAAATAAGTAATTTTTTAAGTAAACCAAAAATGTTTTAGAAAGAAGAAAATGAAGACGAATACAAAGTAAGCCGTCCCTAGTCCCACCACTGAGTTAATCAAATTTCGGCATACTTGACAGTCCTCTCAGATTGTTCTGCATATGTGTAGGACAAACAGTCCAATTGTTCTAATAAACATGGGGGTCTATATCATTTCTAGTGTTCTTTAGTTTGCTTACAGGAATAAGTATATCAATTTATTACATGCCTAAAGTATGGAAGTGTTATATTTCCTGCTGGTCCTGTTGTTTCACATGGGGCAGTACATCTGATATCATTTTTTAAACTATTTCAAAAACTTTGATATTTGGACATGGTGGCACATGCCTGTAATCTGGCACTAGGGAGGTGGAGGCAGAAGAATAAGCAGTTTAAGGTCATTCTTGTCTACATAGCAATTTGAGTCCAGTATAGTCTGCATAAGACCCTGTCTCAACTTCCCTTCCCCACCCTTCACTTTTCATTCCCAGAAAAAAAAACTTCTTAGGAGTTCACTTATTCCTGGAAGGATACATAAAAAATGTGCACACCTTTAGTCCCAGCACTCAGGAGGCAGAGGCAGGCAGATTTCTGTGAGTTCAAGGGGCTACAGGGAGACCCTGTCTCAAAAAAAAAGACTCCTCCCCAAAGAAATGCTGTCCTGATTGCTGCATAGCAGATGATGTGGGACTTTTGTAGTGTTGTTTTTTTTTTTTTTTTCACTTTATGCTTAGTTGAGTCTTCTTTTTTTTTTTAATTAGAAGCAACGTAATGACAAAAGGGAGAACTAACTAGATGGTATTGGAGTACATTGCTTATGGGGAGAGGAGATTAGATGCAGGGAAACTGAGATCTGCCTGCCTCTGCCTCCCAAATGCTGGGATTAAAGGCATGCGCCACCACACCCAGCAAAAAAAATATTTGTTTTTATTTTATGTGTATGAGTGTATTGCCTGCATGTATGTGAGTGCACCCGTGTCGTGCAATGCCGCAGAGGTTTGAAGAGGGCTTCAGATTCCCCTGGAACTGAGGTTAAGGACTGTTTATCGTTGCCATGTGGGTGCTGGGAATTGAACCCGAGTCCTCTGCAAGAGCAGTGAGTGCTCTTAACCACTGAGCCATCTCTCCAGCCCAAGTTTTCCAATTTTTACTGCATCAAAAATTACCTTTCTTTAGGTCTGGTGAGATGGCTTAGTAGTTAAGAGCACCTGCTACTCTTGCAGAGGATCTGCATTCAGTGCCCAGCACCTACATGGCAGCTAAAAACTCTGTAACTCCAATTCAGGAGATCTGATGCCCTCTTCTGGCCTTTGTGGGCACCAGGCACACATGTATACACATAAAATAAATTTGTTTTTAATTACCTTTTTTTCAAGATGTGGTGGTGCACACCTGTAATCCCAGTTCTAGGAGGATAAGGCAGGATTGGGAGATGGAAGCCAGCCTTGGTTACATGAGATATCCTAGCTAAAAAAGAAGAAAGGAAGGAAGGTTGTTGGTTTTTTTATTGTTTATTTTTTTGCGGGGGAGGGGAGTGTTTGTTAGAAACAGGGTCTTGCTTTGTAGCCCACACTGGCTTGGTACTTGCAGCAGTCCTACCTCAGCCACTTGAGTTTTTTAAATTATTTTTGGGTGGGAAGATGTTTTGTTCCTTTGAGACAGGATCTCATATAGCCTAGGTTGGTCTCAAACTCACTGTGGCTGAAGGTGACCTTGAACTTCTAACCTCTGCACCTGCCTCTCAAGTGCTGGGATTATAGGCACTGATATGTGCCACCACACCCCCTTTTAAATTACTTTTTTGGTCTTTTTTTTTTTTTTTTGTCCTTTTGAGACAGGGTCTCCTTGTAGCCCCAGCTGTCCTGGAACTCACTATGTAGACCAGGCTGGCCTTGAACTCACAGAGATCCTCCAGCCTCTGCCTCCCAAATGCTGGGATTAAAGGCATGCGCCACCACACCCGGCTTTAAATTACTTTTTATGAAGCAAATCAGTGTATGTGTATTACTCAGAGACATATTTGCATACAGATCCAGCTGTCCTACCACACTTTGTCTGAGGTCACATTCTGCTTTTATAACGAAAGGAAATTGGGGCTGGAGAGATGGCTCAGTTGTTAAGAGCAGTGGCTGTTCTTGCAGAAGACCTGGGTTCAAATCCCAGCACCCACATGGCAGCTAACAACTGTAACTCCAGTTCCAGGGGATCCGATAGGATCCGACAGACTCTTCTGTCCTCCGAGGGCATTGCATGACACGGATGTACTTACCTACACACAGGCAATACACACATGCACATAAAAATAATAAATAGCCAGACGTGGTGGTGCCAGCCTTTAATCCCAGCACTTGGGAGGCAGAGGCAGGTGGATATCTGTGAGTTCAAGGCCAGCCTGGTCTACATAGTGAGTTCCAGGACAGCTGGGGCTACAGGGAGACCCAAAAATACCAAAAAAAAAATACTGAGCATGGTGGCAAATACTTGTAATCACAGTGTTGGGGAGGCAGTGACAGATGGATCCCTGGGGTTCTCTGGCCACCCAGTCTAGCCTAATTGGTGAGCTGCAGGCCAATGGGACACCTCATCTCATAGGAGGTGGATGGCATTCCTGAGAATGACACCAGGGTTGTCCTCTGGCCTCCACACACATGCATATACATGTGCATGCACAAAAAATAATGTGAATAGGAAATGCCCTTTGGGGGTGGGGACTCAGCTCAGGGAAGTCTCCTACAAGCTGCTTTGGGCCTGCTGGTCCCTGAACACCAGGTCACTTGCCTAAGTCCAAATCTAGAAGAGTGAGGAAACACTGGCCCATGGGGCTCCCTGTCCTACCCACGACTCTCTTGTCCTTAGGCCATGGATCCAGGACATCGAGGGGGCCAATGCTAAGGAGCTCTGCAGTACTTCACCAGCCAAGTCCCGGTCTATAGT
Source organism: Nannospalax galili (assembly GCF_000622305.1). Classification (NCBI taxonomy): domain Eukaryota; kingdom Metazoa; phylum Chordata; class Mammalia; order Rodentia; family Spalacidae; genus Nannospalax; species Nannospalax galili. Next base: position 1,007,542 of record NW_008355474.1, on the reverse strand, counting down.
ACCAGCAGGTAGGTACCCCCTCAAATGCTGGAGGAGGTAGAGGTCATATCTGCTTTGAAGAGTCCTCCAGGCATTGTAGGTAGGTAGGTAGTCCTACAAACAAAAGTCTAGATAGTATCACTCAGTCCAAAGCGTCCTCAGAATTGTCATAATAGCATCAGAGCACAGCCAGGAGGGAGGGCCTGAGCCTAGAACTGCTCTGGGCACCGGCCTCTTCTACCCTTTGCCTATTCTGCCCACAGGTAAGCCATGTAAACAAGTCCAGATCCAGCCCAGCACAGTGAACACCCTGGCCTGCCCACTCCTCTCCAACCTGGCCACTCGGCTCTGGGTACACAATGGGATTCCCGTTAATGCCTCTGCCTCTTGCCGTGTGCTGCCCAATGGGGATCTGCTGCTGGTGGGCAGCCAGCAGCAGCTGGGAGTATTCCAGTGTTGGTCGATAGAGGAAGGATTCCAGCAGCTGGTGGCCAGCTACTGCCCAGAGGTGATGGAGGATGGGCTCGTGGTCCAAAAGGACCAGAGTGATGGTCCACCTGTCATTATCAATACATCACGTGTGAGTGCACCAGCTGGTGGCAAGGCCAGCTGGGGTGCAGACAAGTCATACTGGAATGAGTTCCTGGTGATGTGTACACTCTTCGGGCTTGCTGTGGTGCTTCTAGTTTTGTTCTTCCTCTACCGGCACCGGGACGGCATGAAATTCTTCTTAAAGCAGGGGGAATGTGCCAGTGTGCACCCCAAGACCCGCCCTGTGGTGCTCCAACCTGAGACCCGACCACTCAATGGTGTTGGCCCTCCTAGCACCCCACTTGACCACCGAGGCTACCAGGCCCTGTCAGATAGCTCTCCGGGAACCCGGGTCTTCACAGAGTCAGAGAAGAGGCCACTGAGCATCCAGGACAGCTTTGTGGAAGTGTCTCCTATGTGTCCCCGGCCCCGGGTTCGACTGGGCTCTGAGATCCGTGACTCTGTGGTATGAGAGCTGACTTCAGACATGGCCACCCTAGCCTCAGAGGCTGTGAATGCTCAGAAGAGTCAGCTGGACCTCTTCTCCTGGAACAAAATGGTCCCCTGCCCTGGGGAACCTGGGAGACCTTTGGCCTGTTGGCTTCAGTTAGTGTCACAGCCCTTAGGGCTTCGAGTGCCTGACTGAAGATGGGGCTGCCCTCCATGGCCTAGAGGGGCCTGCCTGGGTGGCAGAACTCTGCTCCTTAAATAAACTGAGCCCTCTGTTTAAAAGACAACTGCAAATGTGAAGCCAGAGCGAAAGAGAAGTGAGACAGCTCAAGAGGCAGTGCAGAATGATGGCACAGAATGCCTCACAGTGGAGACTCAACCAAAGTGGCTTCGTGAGCCAGAGTTGGGAATCCCTCCCCCAGTGGCCTCCTACTACCTTCCGCCTTACTCTGCTGCCACAGGCTGCCCTTTCTCACAACAAAGTCAGGATCCTGCTTTAGCAGACCCAGGACATATCTGTGGCCACTGACACCCCACCACCTCAGGGACCAGAGGGCTAGGCTGGCTCTGCAGCCCTCACCAGACCATGGGCCCAGACCCAGCTCCCGGACCTTTCTGGCCTGTATCAGGCTGTGGCCTCATGAGAGAGCAAGAAAATGTGAGCCCAGGGGAGTTTGTGACAGTGGACACCATTTCCAAGGAAGAAACTTGCCTGCCATCTTTCTTCTGTCTGAGAGAGAATATGTCCCACTCACCACCTCAGCCCTATCTTCCAATTCAAACACAGGGACTCAATGTACCCTACCTTCTCCTGTGTCCTAGCTCAACCCCCTCTTCCACTTGCCTATCACCACTCTAAGGGATATTGACACTGCCCAGCACAAGGAGCCTAAATTTATGTGGGTTTTATATATATTTTTTAATAAGATGCACTTTACTTTTTTTTTAAATAAAATCTGACAAATTAATTGTGGCCTTCACCCTTAAAGAGCTTTTGCTTTTTTGTGTGTGTATGTTTGTGTATGTATGTGTGTATGACCCGAGTGCCATCCTCAGAAACTGCACCTACCTCTTTAGAGAGGGTCTCTCATTAGCCCGGAGCTGATCAATTTAGCTAGATTGGCTGGCCAGTGAGCACCAGGGACCCTCCTGTGTCTGCCTCTCCAACTCTGGAGTGAACGTTGGTACTCAAGTCCTCATTTATGAAGCAGGTACTTTGTCAAGTGAGCTATTTTCCCCAACCTGACTTTTGCGTCCTGAATTTTGTCTTTCTGGGGCTTCCAACCCTTTTCCAGAGGCAGCTAAATCTGGTTGACATTGCTCAGTGGAGTGTGGTTCTTAGGCCTGAGAGTCTCTCAATTTACTTCAACCCCTATCCTTTGCATCCAGTTCAGTTCAGCAAGAGTAGGGGCACAGGGGCTTTTTTTCTTTCTTTTTTTTTTTACTCAAAAAAATGATTATGTGGTAAGATTGACTTTTCTTTGATGTACCATTCTTTGAATTATTTAAATTTAAAAAAAACACTTATTTTCATTTTATGTGTATGAGTGTATTGCCTGTAAGTGTACCCATGTCATGCAATGCCTGTGGAGATCAGAAGAAAGCGTCAGATTCCCATGGAACTTGAGTTACAGACAGCTATTAGCTGCCATATGGGTGCTGGGAATCAAACCTGGGTCCTCTGCAAGAGCAGTCAGTGCTCTTAACTGCTGAGCCATCTTTCTAGCCCCTATTTTTTAATTTTTTAAAACTTATTTTATGTGCATGAGTGTTATGCCTGCATGTATGTAGTATATCCATGTCATGAAATGCTTAAAGGACAGAAGAAGGCGTCAGACCCCCTGGAACTGGACTTATGGATGTTTGTTAGCCGCCATGTGGGAGCTGGGATTTGAACCTGGGTCTTCTGTAAGAACAGCCAGTGCTCTTAACCACTGAGCCATCTCTCTAGCCCCACAGTCTTTAAATTTTAACACGTGGAAACATAGTTGAGCATCTCCAAAGTAGGGATTAAGGGGAGTTCCATATCTCTTTGTACGCCTTTGCACATTTGGGGAGCTGTGGGAAGTCTGATCTCCTACTGCCCTTCTCTTAAATTAAGTGATGTATTCCTAGTAGGATCAGAGATTCCTAGAAGTCCAGCCCTGTTTCTAGTGCCACACATGAAGTCCAACATTTCTAAACCTTTATTTCTGATTAGTAGAAACAGCAATGACTACAGCAGTGAGAAGAGGGAGGGTCCTCCCCTGCCCAGGGCCGGACTCTGCAGTGCCCACTCCAGGCGGGGCCAGCATGGAAGGCCCTACACCGCAGGCATAACCTTGGCCACAGCTCAGCAGTGGAAAGGTTTTAGACAGGGTGCTGGCACTCATGCTGCCATCACAGGACAATCTTAAAGGAGCTGTACAAGAGAAGAGAGTTGGGCCTGGGTTTGCTGCTGGGAAGCAAACCCAGGACACACACACTTATCACCAAGCTACACCCCAGCCCAAGCTGAGTTTTCTGATATGAGAGGATGGTTTAGACCTATAACCAATCATACCCACTTCTCCCCTAGGACTTTTTTTTTTTTTTTTGAGACAAGGGTTCATCATGCAGTTCTGGCAGATATGGAATTCAATGTATGGACCAGACTGGCCTCAAACATGCAGAAATTCTTTTGCCTCTGCCTTTCATGTGCTGGGGTTACAGGCCTGCAACACCACACTCAGCTTAAGACCCTTCTTTGGGGGCTAGAGATACAGCTCAGTTGGTCGAGTGCTTCCTAGCACCATAAAGCTGGCATAGTGGAGGTAGAGGCAGGTGGATCTCTTGGACTCTTCAGTTCAAGGCCAACTGGTCTATGTAGCAAATTCCAGGCCAGCCAGAGACACACAGTGAGACCTTGTCTCAAAAAATAATAATAATAGGCTGGGTCTCCTGTGCATCAATTATTCCCTCTAGGAGTGTCCTGAAATATTTGAAGGAAGCACCACTCCCATCTCCCATAATAACACTCCATACCCACATTCTGGTACCCAGAATGCAAGGGGACTGCTGTCACACCTGGCAAAGTCTGGTGAACGGGAGATGACATGCTGGAACTCGGAGAGATTGATGGTTCCATCCCTGTCAATGTCCGACTCTTCCAGGATCTAAACAGAAGGCTTTAGGCTGCAGCCCAACCCTTCCCACCCAACACCCCTAGGCCCAGCCAGGAAAGTAGGCTCACATTATCAATGAGCTGCTTCATCTCAGAAGCACTGAGCCGAGTGTCCTCGCCTTCTCCCGTGAGGCAGTTGACAAGCCGACTCAGGTCTTCTCTATCCAGGGTTCCATCATCATCAAAGTCTAGACAGTAGACACAGGGAGCCAACAAGGACATACTCAAGAGTTCCATTAGGAACACATGGCCCCTCATTTCTGAGCAGAGCCCCATGAAGCCTGTGTGGGAAGGGGTGGGTTCCAGTAATCTGCTATGGTCCTTACCAAAGATCCGGAAGGCATAGTGTGACTTGATGTCTGGGGTTGCTGTGTCACTAAAGACACTCAGAAGGTCCAGGAAGTCCTCAAAGCTTAGACTGTCTCTGGTAGGGGCTGTGGAGAAGACCATGCAGATTCTCTCCTTGAAGGGGTTGGCCTAGGTAAGAAAACCTTCTGTGGATGTCACAGGATTCAGCCTGAGTGACATACTCAGCCACTCAACTGGAAACTTCGAGACGGTCTGGCCTTTAACTATGTAGTTGAGGCTGGCCTTGAACTCCTGATCTTGCCTTTACTTCCCATGTGATGTGCTTAATTACAGACATGCACCAATATGACAGACTCCCTACTAGAAACCTGAGGAAGCAGACAGCAGAACTGGCACCAGGGAGCTCGGGTTTGAAGAGGACCACCTTTGAGGCCAGGACATGGGGGCACAGGAGGGTCAGCTAAGTCAGCCAGGGAAGGGGCAGGATGCTTCCTGAGAGTCTTAACTCAGGCACAGCACAAGTGGAGGCAGAGCAGGAAGAAGGCATTCTAAGCAAAGGCAAGAAGAGCTGGTTATTTGATTTTATTATTATTTTAACTGTTAAGTATGTGTGCATGGGCATGCATGCCACTGTGCACATGTGGAGGTCAGAGGGCAACTTTTAGGAGTTCTTTCCTTCCACTTTGGGTTCCAGGGATGAAAATCAGGTCACTATGCTTATAGGTTAAGTGATTTACCCGGACAAGCTGGTTATT
>NW_008355474.1:989704-1002171 GCF_000622305.1 Nannospalax galili | reverse complement strand
GCAGTCAGTGCTCTTAACTGCTGAGCCATCTCTCCAGCCCCATATATGTTTTTATATATATATATATATATATATATATATATATGAATAACTTCTTTGCTACAGAGCCAGGCTCTTTGCCTCTTTGTATAGAAATTTGACAGCAAGCTGGGCATGGTGATGCATGCCTGTAATGCCAGTGCTCAAAAGGCAGAGACAGAAGGATCAAAGCAAATTCAAGGCTAGCCAGGGCTACATAGACACTGTCTCAAGGGAAAAAAGGGGTGGGCTGGAGAGATGTCTCCATGGTTAAGAGCACTTGTTGCTCTTGCAGAGGACCCAGGTTTGATTCCCAACACCCACATGGTGGTGAGGCACTCCTGGATTTTCTGTGAGGGCATTTCCAGAGAGGCGTAAGTGAAGGGAAAGACACACCCAGAATGTGGATCACACCATCCTTTGGGCTGGGGCCCTGGATAGAATTAAAAGGGGAAAGGAGAACCCAACTGGGTGTTGGCATTCTCTCTCTCTCTGCTTCCTGGTCTGCCACTATATGAGCTGCTTTGCCCTACCATACCCTCCCCACCATTATGCACCAAACCCTCTGAAACTGTGAACAAAATAAATCTTTCCTCCTTTAAGTTGTTTTTGTTTGGTTGGTTTTTGGTTTTGTTTTTTGTTTTGGGGGTTTTTTGTTTTTATTTTTTTGAGACAGGGTCTCCCTGTAGCCCCAGCTGTCCTGGAACTTACTATGTAGACCAGGCTGGCCTTGAACTCACAGAGATCTGCCTGCTTCCGCCTCCTGCGGGGACTAAAGGCATGTGCCACCATGCCCAGCTCCTTTAAGTTGTTTTTGACAGGTATTTTCTCACAGCTACTCAAAAGTAACTGAGACCCAGTTTGAAAAGCGCCATACTAGCTGAGCGTAGTAGTTCATGCATGTAATCCCAGCACTTAGGAGGCAGAGGCAGAAGGATCAGCTGTTCAAGGCCAGCCTGGGCTACATGAAACCCCATCTGAAAACAAACAAAACAGAACTAAACAAAAAGTACCATTCTAGGGCTGGGGCTAGGGATGTAGCACTTGCCTAGCATGTATGAGGCCTTATGTTCAATCCCCCCAGCACTTCCGAAAGACAAAAAAGAGGAGAGAAAAAGAGGAGAGGAAGGAAAAGCATCATTCTAGTTAATGCTGTTGAGTGAATTTACTAGTCTTTGCCACCAAGAAATTACGGTTAAGCAGACAAAAGACCAGAATGGGGTCCATAATGTCAACTGGAATGGCAGGAAGAGTTAGGGAGTGTAGCAGAGGGTGGATGGGTGGGTGGAGGGGGTAGAGGACCCACACCTTGAGCTCTGGAAGGCTGAGAATCTGCTCAAAGGACACACGTGCATTCAGTGACTCCTCCATGGTTCGATGCTCCTGGGGAAGCAACTCACAAAACCGCCTGTGGGCTCTGGCAGAAAGAGGGGAACTTATTGGCACCCTCAACCAATCTGTCTCCCTGTATTACATTCCCACTTGCACTTTGGAAGCTGTATACACCAGGTGTGGAGCTAAGTCACATACGCATGACTTCAGAGTCATTGGACAACCTTCAGCCAAAGGGAAGTCACAGAACAGCAGAGGCCAGGAGTCCCTTGTTAGGGTGGTTATTTACCAAGGACCCTCCTGAAGTCCTGTGTGTTTGAAGACAGTAAGCTGGGCACTGATTCTGTAATTTATTTTTATTGTATGTATATGTTTTCCATGTAAGTGCACTCATGCAGGCAATGACCAGGGAGGCCAGAAGAGGGCATCAGGGTGCTAGGAACCAAACCTGGGTCCTCTGCAAAAGCAGTCAGTGTTCATAACCACTGAACCATCTCTCCCACTCCTTTCCCTATATTTAAACCTAAAGCTCATTAGCTAGACATGAGGATGGACTTCGGGGTTGGGGGTGTCCCTGGACCTCTGGACCTCATTGCTCATCCTACAGTGACCACATTGAGTAAATTTCCTTTCTCTGCTTTTCACTTTTTTACTTTTCCGTACCAGTCTGTTGAGGACAGGTGGCCCAACCTAGCTTGTTAGGACTGCTGGAGCCCGGGCTCCGGACCCTAACAACTGTAGTAACAATTTCAGAGACTCCCGAGGAATGGAGAGGTTGGGGAAGGGGCCTAAATTGGCACTGATAGAGAGAATGAAGCAAAATTACGATCACACTTTCACTCCTGGACCCCATCCTCACTTCCTTCCCACTGGAACTGTCAATGTCATCAGAAGCCCAGGAACCTCCTAACTCCAGCGCCTGGCCATCAAATCTACTTTCAGTGTGTTTTATAAGCAAGTCACCAGACCTCTCTGAACCCGTTTACTTGTTCCTGTACCTCTCTCCCGAAGATTTAGGTAATGTAGGAATCACTCAGGGCAGAGTAAGTGCTCAGAAAGCGTTAACGGTTACTATATTAATCAGGTAAACTTGGGAGAAGAGCGAGCCAGGCTCATGGCAGCTCTGGTTTCGCCAGCGGGGGAAGTCAGCGTAGAGCTACAGCAACTTTCTCACAGAAGAGAGCAGGAAGCTCTGCAGTGCAAAGGCTAGCCGGGCTCAAGTTGCGCCCAACTCTTCCTGGATGCGGAGGTGACTGAACGGTGCAAAGCAGCGGCCGGGACTCCTGTCCTCCAGTTTCAGCCCAGCCCAGCCAAACTTCTCTTCCCACAAGCCCTGCCCCTCGCTCGAAAGAGGGGTGCCCAGTCTGCCCACCCCCAGGACCGCGCCCCCCGAAGCCACGCCTAGGGGACCCCAAGGTCGCAGGCGGGGCTCGGGGCAGCACTCACAAGAGGATCTCCTGCTTGGTCAGGAACGTCAGGTCCTGGAAGGCAAATCCAGACTGGGGGTCAGCAAGGGGCCCGAAGGCCGCAGCCTTCCCACCGCCTCCTCCCAATTCCCGCTCCCGGGCGCGGGCCCCCACGCCAGCTCCGCAAGAACCCGCGTCCCGCGCACCTGGTACTCGGCCAGCAGCTCCTTGGACAGGCGGCTGCCCGAGCCCCCCATCGCCGCGTCGCGCGCACAGCTCTACCAACTCTCCGCGGGACGCCGGTAACTTTTTCACTTCCGCCCTCGGGGCCGCGTCCCCGCCCCGTCCCCGCGGCAACCGCTGCTGGCTGGGGACTCCGCCCCGGGGTCCGCCCCTGCCTCCCGCACCAGAGCGCTCATAGTTCAGCTCTCTGGCCACCTCCGGGATCCCCTCCGCCCCAAGCGAGCTGGAGGCGGGGCCCAGGCATCATGGCCCCCGCCCCCAAGTGGGCGGGACAGACGGGTGAGCAGCGCGCGTGATGCATACTGCGCCTGCGTCAAGTATATTGCGCCCTCCTGTGTTCCGGGTAGGCTCCAGGGCTTTTTGAGGTTTATCTGCTTCGTCTGCCTGAGTCCTGCCCCCGGTGTGATGAGAGGCGCCCTGGGAAGTTCCTGCTACCAGAGTAACCGGAAACGTCAAGACTTGCTCCGGGTTCCTTCTGCCAAAGGGTTTTTCCCAGACTTTCTCACTGGGCACTAGCTGCAGTCCCCTTCCCCGGTGCCATCTCTTCCAGCAGTAGCTTGACTTGCTGTCTCTTGAAGCTGTTGACTGAGGACCCGCTGGATGTCAAGCGTGTGCCCAGTTATCTCCCATTCGTGAAACTGCCGGCAAGGTAGGCGCCCATTTTGCAAACGTGGAAATACATAGGTCCAGTTTCAGTGATGAGGACGGACTCCTGCAGGCACTTAGAGGTCAGTCTGGTCCTCAGGTCCCCCATGGCTGTGCTCATCCTTAACAGCTGACATGTCTGCATCCGCCAAGTGCAAGCTTCCAACAATAAAGTAGGTTGGTCTACCTATTTGCTTTTTTCCCCTCTCAACCTCCAGGGCAATGCTTGGTTCATTGTAGATACTCAATAAATAATTAACAGATGTATGCCTGAACAAATTTATACTGCTTGAAAAAGTGAGGATTCCAAGCTGCTAGGAGGGGGAAGGAAAAGGTGGATTCTCTGATGGTTAATCTGTGATGGTTATCAATTTGCCTGCATCAGGAGTCAACTAGAAGGCAGGACACTGGGCACTCCTGTGAGGGATTTTCTTGATCAGATTATTTGAAGTGGGTAGAGCTACCCTAAAAGTGACCATAAGAGGGAGGTGTAAGAAGGAACTTTGCCTGTTTGCCTTCATTCTTGTTGACACATTCATCTATCCTGTTGCTGCTACTGCTGCCTTCCTTCCTTCACTGATATTAGAATGAGCTTTTTAGGGCTTCCAACTTAGACTAAAGACCAACAGCTCTCCAAGAATCCTTCAGGCCTTCTGTGGCAGATTGGGACTGCTGAGACAGCTATCCTTATGATGGTACCATTGTTGGACCAACCAGACCAGACTGTGTAAGCCAAACTAATAAATCTAGTATACATTCAATCTATCGGTTCTGTTCCTCCTGAGGAACCTAATACAGATTCATTCTTGATTTTTTTTTTTAACTTTACAAATCAAATGCCTTTATTTTTGTTTGCTTCAGTAGCACGGGAGAAACAGCAAGGACTTTGGCAGTAGGCTTGCTGTCTTTTCCTTAAATGAGGAACCTTCCAATGTACCTGATGGGTGTTTTCCCAAAGTGAGAGAGATGGTTGTTAGCCCTAGTGCTGGGGCCTAGAGGACATCAAGATCAGCCTCAAAGTAGCTAACTGCCTGACCCCTAGTCTGAGGCTAGATCTTCTGTTTGCCTGAGTAAAGCGTCATCAGTCCTAGGATTTCTCCACATTGTAGCTTGCTTTTGAGGTGGCCAGAAAATTGATCTTTGAGGATTAGCCTTGAATTTTTATTCCCCTGCTTCTACCACCCAAGTTCTGGGATTACAGATACGGGACACCATACTTAGTTGCTAATTAGGTCTTAATACTGTGAAAACCCTGAGTTGATACTTTCATTTTTTTATGTTTGTGCTATAACCCCTGATACACTTTCAAGAGTAGAGTCTTGGGGCTGGAGAGATGGCTCAGTGGTCAAAAGCACTGGCTGCTCTTTCAGAGGTCCTGGGTTCGGTTCTCACCCCCCACATAGCAGCTAACAACTGTCTATAAAGTCCAGTTCCAGGGGATCTGACACCCTCTTTTGACTTCTTAGGGTATTGTACAACATGGGTGCACTTACATACATGTAGGCAATATACTCATACACATAAAATTTAAAAATAAATTTTTTTTTAAAAAAGAACAAGGGGCTGGAGAGATAGCTCAGCAGTTAAGAGCACTGGCTACCCTTAACCAAGGTTCAGTTCCCAGCACCGACATGACAGCTTCAACTGTCTATAATTCGAGTTCCAGGGGATCCTACGTCCCCTTCTGACGTCCACAGGCATTGCATGATATGGGTGCACTTACATACATGCAGGCAATACAGTCATACACATTAAAATAAAAATAATAAATAGGGGCTGGAGAAATGGCTCAGCAGTTAAAAACACTGATTGTTCTTGTAGAAGATGCAGGTTTAAATACCAGCACCCACATGGCAGCTAACTGTCCATAACTCCAGTTCCAGGGGATATAACAGCTTCTTCTGTATTCCCACAGGTATTGCACAACATGGGTGCACTTACCTACATGCAGCCAATACATGCATACACATAAAATAAAAATAATAAATAATGGCCAGGCATGGTGGCGCACACCTTTAATCCCAGCACTCGGGAAGCAGAGGCAGGCAGATCTCTGAGTTTGAGGCCAGCCTGGTCTCCATAGTGAATCCAGGCCAGCTAGGGCTACAGGGACACCCTGTCTCAAAAAGACCAAAAAATAAAAATAAGTAAATAAAAATAATAAATAAAAATTTTAATTTAAAAAAAAGAGTGGAGTCTTGGCATTGGATGTGTAGCTAGCTCAGTGGTAGAGGCTTGCCTAGCATGTGCAAGGTCCGGCGTTCTGGCTCCAGCCCTAAAAGGGGTGGGGAGAAGCTGTGCTACTTGTAAAATAATTTTGTTTTTATTGCCTGGGTTACATTTTCAAATGTATGTTTTATTTTAGTGGTTACTTTTTTTGGAGATGGGCTCATGTAACCCAGGTTTGCCTGAATCACTGTATAGTAAAAGGTCATCTTAAATTTAAATTTCTTTCTTTTTTTTTTTGGTCTTTTTGAGACAGGGTCTCCCTGTAGCCCCAGCTGTCTTGGATTCACTATGGAGACCAGGCTGGCCTCGAACTCACAGAGATCCACCTGCCTCTGCCTCCCGAGTGCTGGGATTAAAGGTGTGCCACACCCAGCCATCTTAAATTTCTTATCCTCCTGAATCCACCTCCTGTAGACTGGATAGTTGAACAGAACATCAATAAACAGAAAAGCACGTATTTGTGTAGTAGTCTTTCCGGTATATGTGATATAGCTGTCATGTAGAAGATCTATCTTTAACTTTTGAGAAGCCTCCACTCTTATTTCCATAGTGGCTGCATCAGCTTACACTTTCCACTCTCTCACCAGCATTTGTTCTCATTTCTTTTTTTTTTTTTTTTTTGAGACAAGATCTCCCTGTAGCCCCAGCTGACCTAGAACTCACTATGTAGACCAGACTGACCTCGAGCTCATAGAGATCTGCCTACCTCTGCCTCCTGAGTGCTGGGATTAAAGGTGTGCACCACCATGCCCAGAAGTCATTTGTTTTCTTTATAATAATCATTCTGACAGGGATGAGATAGAATCTCAGAGTAATTTAATTTGCATTCCCCTCATGGCTAAAGACTGAGCACTTTAAAAAATATTGGCCATTTATATTTGAATTTTGAAAAACAACTCCAGCCAGGCTTGGTGGTGCACACCTTTAATCAGTAGCACTTGGAAGGCAGAGGCAGGCAGATCTCTGAGTTCGAGGCCAGCTGGGGCTACAGGGAGACCCTGTCTCAAAAAGACCAAAAAAAAGGCCAACAACAAAAACTTAATAAAAACTTAATACCCATTAAACTCTAGGTTGACTTTAATAAGTTATTTTGATTACCTGTTTTTCTTGTTTTAGTAATGTGAGCGTGTGAAATATCTGGACCAGCAAAGTTGAAGGAACCCAGACTGAAACTGAAACTGGTCAACTGAGGTAATGCCTCCTTTGTTCCCCCTTTATTTCTCTCTTTTTCTTTCCCTCCTTCCTTCTGACTCTCCTTCCCTGCCTTCCATCCCTCTCTTTCTCTCTCTCCCTCCCTCTCTCTTAGGCAGAGCTCACTACATAGGCCATTTTGGACTCAAAGTTGTAATCCTGCCTTAGCCTCCCAAGTGCTGAAATTACAAGTGTACAGCACCACACCTGGTTCTCTCTATATTTTTTTAAATTATTTAATTAATTTATTTATTTTATTATGTATATATGTGTGAATCTGTGTGTGGGTATGTGCACGTGAGTACAGGAGCTCTTGGAAGCTGGAGGCAGTGGATCCCTTAGGAGTTACAGGTGATTGTGAACTGTCCAAGGTAACCACTCAGTCCCCTGGAAGAACAGTACATGCTTTTAACCTCTGAGCTCTCTCTCTCCAGCCCAGTATTTTTGTCTTTCATTTGGTTTGTCTTTTTTTTATTTTTTTTTTAAATATTTATTTTTTGGTCTTTTTGAGACAGGGTCTCCCTGTAGCCCCATCTGGCCTGGAACTTGTTATGTAGATCAGGCAGGTCTTGAACTCACAGAAATCCACCTGCCTCTGCCTCTGCTGGAATTAAAGGTGTGCACCACCACGCCCAGCACTATTTTTATTTTTTATGTGTATGAGTGTATTGCCTGCATGTAATGTATGGAAGTGCACTCATGTCATGCAGTGCCCACAGAGATCGGAAGAGGGCATCAGATCTCCTGGAACTGGAGTTAAGGATGGTTGCTAGCCACCATGTGAGTGCTAGGAATCAAACCCAGGTCCTCTATAAAAGCAATCTTAACCACTGAGCCATCTCTCCAGCCACCTGGTTTGGGTTTTTTGAGACAGGATCTTCCTGTAGCCATAGTTGGCTTGGAACTCACTCTGTAATAGACCAGCCTAATCTCCATCTCACACTTGCCTCTGCCTCCTGAGTGCTGAGTTAAAGTGGTGCACCACCACACCTGCCTATATTATTTTTTGAGAAAGGATCTTTTTTTGAAATATTTTATTTTTATATATCTTTTTGGTCTTTTTGAGACAGGGTCTCCCTGTAGCCGCAGCTGTCCTGGAACTCACTATGTAGACCAGGCTGGCCTTGAACTCACAGAGATCTGCCTGCCTCTGCCTCCCAAGTGCTGGGATTAAAGGTGTGTGCCACCACACCCTGCTGTTATTATATTTTTGATATTAGGTATATGAGTGTATTGCTTGCATGTAAGTGCACCCATGTTACACAATGCCTAAGGAGGTCAGAATAAGGCATTAGATCCCCTAAAACTAGAGTTATACAGACAGTTGTTAGCCACCATGTGGGTGCTGGGAATACAACCCGGGTCTTCTGCAAGAGCAGCCAGTGCTCATAACCGCTGAGCCATCTCTCCAGCCCCAAAAAAGAATCTCATATAGCGCAGGCTGACCTCAAATTGACTATGTAGCCAATGATAAATTTGAACTTCTGATATTTCTGCCTCCCCTTCCAAGTGCTGAGATCACAGTCATGTGCAACCACACTCAGTTTTTGCTCTGCTGGGGATCAAACCCAAGGCTTAGTGCATTCTAGCCAAAAGTCTACCAACTGAGCTACATTCACAGCCATCAAAAAACTGTGTGTGTGTGATTGTGTGTGTATGCTGTATATGGTGTGTATTTGACGATATGATATGCTTGTATGTACAGGTCTGTACCTGCTGTATGTATGGAAGTCAGGACAATCTTGGACCTTCTACCTCCCTCACCTACCTCATTCATCTTACAGTAGGATCACTGGGATTACAGCCATGTAGCATGCCTGGCTTTATATGGGCTCTGAGGATTTGAGCTCAGATCCTTGTGCTTGCACAACAATCAGTTTTCTTTTACCCACTGAGCCATTTCTCTAGCCCCTGCAGAAAATATATGTATACATTTTGATTTATTTTGCACATATGTGGTGTTGTGTATATGTGCATGTGTATGAAAGCCCCAGATCTACATTGTCTTCCTTGATCACTCCCCACCTTTATTTATTTGAATTTTTTATATTTGTTTATTTATTTGGGTGTGGGTGCATAAGCTATGGTGCATGTGCAAAGGTCAGAGGACAACTTGTAGGTCAGTTCTCTCTGTCTGCCATGTGGGTTCTAAGTATCAAAATCAGGATATTGAACTCAGGTCATCAGTCCTGGGGGCAAGCATGTTTACCTACTCAGCCATCTTGCCCACCCATACACTTTTTTTAGACACTCTCTCACTGAACCGGAAGGTCATTGATTCATTGATTGAGCTAGGCTGGCTGGCCATGAACTCTGATCTACCTGTCTCCATGCCCCCTATCTTTAAGGCTGGGAAAATAGGGACATGCCCTCATGCCTGACTTCTGCAAGGACTCTGCAGATCTAAACTCAGACACTGTTGCTTGCCCTGCAGGCACTTAATCAACTGAACCATCTACCAGCCCCTCAAAATATGTTTTTAATTCAGTAAAAACATACTCACTTATTGTGATGAATTATGAATAATTTCTGTGTTTTCTAAATACTTCACCAAAGGTACATATTATATATTACTTTTATAATAAGAACAAAAATACTATTCAAAAATAAGAATCTCTGCCAGGCGTGGTGGGGCACGCCTTTAGTCCCAGCACTGGGGAGGCAGAGGCCTGTGGATCTTTGTGAGTTCAAGGCCAGCCTGGTCTACATAGTGAGTTCCAGGCCAGCCCACACTACAGAGAGACCCTGTCTCAAAAACACCAAACAAACAAACCTACCATATTACCCAGCTATACCACTCCTTGGCATATACCCAAAGGACTCATCCTATTGCAGAACCAAAAAAAAAAAAAAAATCTCTGGAAATGGGCTGCTCTTGTGTACTTATGTATTTCTCATCTCTATGGTTGCAGGTCCCTTCATGGCTGTTGCATATGGTTCAAAGGAAACTTCCTATCTGCTCCCTCCCAACCCTGAGGACTGGGAAGAATATGGCATTCCAGACTTCGTCTATGGACAGAAGGAACTTGCAGTGGAGGGAATCCAATGGCCAAGGAATGCACCCAGCACCCTGAGCAGCCTGCCGCTGTCCCGCTTCGATTCTGCCCTTTGCTCTGCATGGAGGCAGCGGGTAGAGCTGGGACTATTTCGTTATCGCCTGGAAGATCTGCAGACTCAAACCCTCCCTGGTTCTGTGGGGTTTGTAGCTCAGCTGAATGTAGAACGAGGAGTACAGAGGAGGCGCCCCCAGAATATCAAGAGTGTGAGGCAGGAGTTTGACCCTGAACAGTTTAACTTTAATAAAATCCGTCCTGGAGAGGTCCTTTTTCGTCTGCAACGGGAGTCTGATGGCCTAGCTGCCCCAGAACAAGAGGACATCCTCCTGGTGATCAATGTCAGTCCCCTGGAGTGGGGCCATGTGCTGCTGGTGCCTGAGCCTGCTCTAGGGCTTCCCCAACGCCTACTGCCTGGAGTGCTGCGGGCCGGGCTGGAGGCAGTGCTACTGAGCTTGCACCCTGGCTTCCGGGTGGGCTTCAACAGCCTGGGGGGCTTGGCCTCTGTGAACCACCTCCATCTGCACGGCTATTACCTGGCCCACAGACTGCCTGTGGAGGGTGCACCAAGCACACCTCTGGACCTGAAGGGCTATGTGCATCTGCTGCAGGCCCTCCCAGCTCCCGGCTTCCTCTTCTACTCTAGCGGGCCAGGGCCTGACTTGGAAGCCTTGATCAACAGGGTATGCCGAGCCACAGACTATCTGAGTGACCATGAAATTGCACATAACTTGTTTGTGACTCGGGGAGCTCCACCAGGACAGGCATCATCTTCCTCCGACCTCACTGGTATCCGAGTAATTCTGTGGGCCCGGAAGTCCAGCTTTGGAATAAAGGAAGGGGGTGCTTTCAATGTTGCACTCTGTGAACTGGCTGGCCACCTCCCTGTCAAAACATCCCAGGATTTTAGTAGCTTAACTGAGGCAGCTGCAGTGGCCCTCATTCAGGACTGTCTGCTGCCCCAAACTCAGGCAGATGAGGTACAGGCAGCTCTTGTGGCCCTGATGGCCCAGGAAGAGCTGTGAGCTTTCTGGAGATTTTTCTTTGATAACTGATGTGAGGCCTGAGGGCTGTGCTACATGGGCATTTGGGCATTTCTTTCAATGACTGCCTTCCCTCCTCTTAGCCCAAGAGAAAGTATAAAGAAAACTGGTATGCTTGGGTCTGTGGCCCAAGGAAAAACCTTGGAATAAATCCAGTGAATGTATTCTAATTCTGTTCCTTCTCACCTTTCTTCTTTTTACTTTTATTTATCTATTTGTCAGTGTGTTGGTATGTGAGCATGCACATGCTATGACACACATGTGGAGGTCAGAACACAACTTGTGGGAGTTGATTGTCCCCTTCCACCGTGTGGATCCTGGGGCTCAAACTCAGGTTGTCAGGCTTGGCAGCAAGAACCTTTACTGTTGAGCCATCTCACCATCTCACCAGACCCTCTGATCTTTCTTAAACAAGCTCCAGGGGGTATCAAACATAGCAGACTCCATCTATTGGGAAAAAAAATGGTGGGTGAAGAAAAAAAAGCAAAGGTGACACAGCAGAAGTGCCAGCTCCATGCTGGGTGCATTTATAAGCCATCCAAGTAAAGATCAATGCTTCATAACAAAGGCAAAGTCCATGTATCAAGTCAGGAGTGTGAAACTCTTACACTGCCTTTAAAAAAAAATGTGTATGTGTGTATACACATGCAAGAGTGCATATGTGCCATGGTACACGTGGAGGTCAGAGAACAACCTCACCGTGTAGGGTCAGGTCATAAGCACTGGCTGCTCTTACAGAGGACCCAGGTTTGGATCCCAACACCCACACGGCAGCTAACAACTGTCCCTAACTCCAGTTTCAGGGATCCAGTGCTCTCTTCTGGCCTTTGCAGGCACAGGGCACATACCTGGTACACTTACATGCAGGCAAAACACTCATACACATAAAAATAAAATCTTAGAAAAGAGGAGGAATAGAGAACAAGTGATAGGTCTGCAGCAAAGACTCACCTGTTTCAGCTTGCTGTTTGTTTTCTGAATTCCTGAGAATTCTTTCAGATTTCAGGGAGTTGATTTTTGTTCGTTTTGAGACACAGTCTCTCTATGGAGTCCAGCCTGGTATCAAGTTCACAGTCCTGCCTCAGCCTCTCAAATGTTGGAAGTTACAGATGTGTGACATATGCCTGACTTCTGTTAGATTTTTTTTTTTTGAGGCAGTGTCTCCTTGTAGCCCCAGCTAACCTACAACTTGCTATGTAGACTAGACTAGCTTTGATCTCACAGAGGTTCACTTGTCTCTGCCTCCAAAGTGCTGGGATTAAAGATGTGAGTCACTATGCCTGGCAACTTTTTTTTTTTTTAGAAGA
>NW_008355474.1:978039-989216 GCF_000622305.1 Nannospalax galili | reverse complement strand
TTGGGTAGATTTCAATGGTAATGTTTATCACCTCTACTAATTAACATGACGTAAATGTTTATGCTTCCTCCTCAAATATAACTCATTTTTTTAATTTGTTGATTTTTTTTTGTGTGTGTATATCCCAAACAATCTTATTCATCTATATACCCACTTCCCAGATGGCACCTTCCCATAGCCTCCCCGCTCCCCCACTAGAGCCCTTATACTCTGTTATCCCTGCTATTGTCTGCTGTGTTGTTGGCAC
This sequence comes from Nannospalax galili, assembly GCF_000622305.1. Lineage (NCBI taxonomy): Eukaryota > Metazoa > Chordata > Mammalia > Rodentia > Spalacidae > Nannospalax > Nannospalax galili. Next base: position 988,969 of record NW_008355474.1, on the reverse strand, counting down.
CCCCAGCCATTCCCCAGTACTTGTCCATCCTGTGAATCTAGTCAGTCTATCTAGAGGTCTTCATTTTAGGAAGGTCAGCTGTTCCTCATCTAGCAGCAATCAGTTGTCAATATTCCCTCAGATAAAATTGGGGTGTGCTGTTCATTTTCCTAGTTTTATGCTGGGTTACTATCTGGGAGTCTCTTGGGCCACCTTGGCCAACAATTCAAAAGAAGGTATCTCCTATCTGGCATTGTTTCTTATTATATAGCCTTTAGTTGTACATATGGACTCTTAAGAAATTATATTGGCCCCCTTAATCTTTGGTTATACTTTCCTTTTGGGTGTTTAAGGCCATACAGTTGGCCCAAATAAACCAATTTATTTTTACTCTTAAGGCCATTTGAGGATCTGTTCCTCAGGGATCACATGGGCTTGGGAGGAGCCCCTGGCTCCTTTCTTTTACCAGTTCCATCTATGTGAGGATAAGTCAAAGGTCCTGCTCAACTATGGCTGGCTTCGCTTGGAAGCATGGAGGAAATGTTTCCTCTGTGTTGACCCTCCTCTTTGTAGACTGGACACTGGTTCAAGTTCATCTAGTGGGGCCTCCATGGCCTCCTTGATCAAGAGGACAAGTGACTCAACACAGTTACAGGATATTTTGAGAGATGCTCATAGTCCCTGGGAACTAGTCGACCTAGGAGGGCAAGGAGCAAAAACTGTCCTTTATGTTCCTCTGACCAAATTAGTGTAGGCCTCAAAGTATGTCTGAAAACATTCAAGAAGGTTAGTTCCACCAGTCTGGTACTTTTAATTACCATGTGCCATGTAGATAAAGCTTGGGCAAAGACCAAACATTCTCAGATAAACCTTGCCTAGACAGATATTATATTCCTTGAGCTAGTTGTATGTATAATTTGTCAGTACTTGTTACAAGGGAGAGACAAAAACCATCTGTGGAGTCCCAGTTACTGTTTGTTTTTTTCAATTTATTATTTTTATTTTTATGAGTATGTGTGTATTGCCTGCATGTATGGAAGTGCACCCATGTCATGCAATGCCCTCAGAGGTCAGGAGAGGGCATCAGATCCCCTAGAACTGGAGTTAGGGACAGTTGTTAGCTGCCATGTGGGTGCTGGGATGTGAACCTGGGCCTTCTGCAAGAACAACCAGCGTTCTTAATTGCTGAGCCATCTCTCCAGCCCCCTTTTTTTGGTATTTTTGAGACAGGGTCTCCCTGTAGCTTCAGCTGACCTGGAACTCTCTATGTAGACCAGGTTGCCCCCCCCCCCCCCGCCGGCCGAGTGCTGGGATTAAAGGCATGCAAGTGCTGGGAGTAAAGGCATGTGCCATCACACCTGGCAGTATTTTTTGTAAATACTTGAAAGTTTCATACATGTGTACAGTGTATTTTGACCATACCCACCCCCTCATTTCCTTATTTCCTCATCCAACTCCCCTCAGATCCTCCTCAGCACATCCTCCTCCCATCTTCATGCCCCTGGCCCCTTTTATTGTTGGGTTTTTTGGGGGGGCTTTTTTTTTTTTTTGGTCTTTTTGAGAGGCTCTCCCTGTAACCCCAGCTGTCCTGGAACTCACTATGTAGACCAGGCTGGCCTTGAACTCACAGAGATCTGCCTGCCTCTGCCTCCAGAGTGCTGGGATTAAAGGTGTGCGGCACCACACCCGGCCGTGCCCCCTTTTAAATAACCCACTGAGTCCAGTTAGTGCTGCCCTTACTGGAATTCTATCTTTGAACTGGGAAGTATTTGCTTTTAATTATATCTAGCAGAATTTATCAGAATAAATGAAGATATAGAAGTCAAAAAAAAAAAAAAAAAAGGTGCAGGTCTGCTGGAACTAGTGAGTTCAAAGACAGCCTAGGGTATGTAGTGAGACCATCTCAAAAAATTAAAAATGCTAATCCTGGACAAGAGATGGCTCAGCAGGTAAAGGCACTTGGTAGAAGGCAAGAACCAGCTCCAAGTTGGTCCTCTGAACGCCACACTCCCACTGTGGCACAAATGCGTGCATATACACAATAAATAAATAAAATAATAAATAAATAAATAATAAATACTTTAAAATATACTGGTTGGGAGACTGGAGAGATGTAAGTGGTTAGGAGCACTTGCTGCTCTTGTAGAGGACCCAGGTTCATTTCACAATACTTACATAATGGTTCACAACAGTCTGTAACTCCAGTTCCAGGAGTTTCAGTGCCCTCTTCTGGCCTCCATATACACTGCATGCATCTGGTACAAATACATATATGCAGACATGACACTCATACATATAAAATAATTTTTTTTCGGTCTTTTTGAGACAGGGTCTCCCTGTAGACCCAGCTGACCTGGAACTCACTATGTAGACTAGACTGGCCTTGAACTCACAGGGAGCTGCCTGCCGTTGCCTCCAGGGTGCTGGGATTAAAGGCATGCACCACCATGCCTGGTAATAAAATAAATCTTTTTAAAAAGAAAATACTGGGGCTGGAGAGATGGCTCAGTGGTTAAGAGCACTGACTGCTCTTGCAGAAGACCTAAATTTGATTCCCAGCACCCACTGGTGGCTAACAACCATCTGTAACTCCAGTTCCAGAGGATCCAATGCCCTCTTCTGACCTCCATGGGCATTGCGTGACACAGGTACGCACATGCAGGCAATACACTCATACACATAAAATAATAAATTTTAAAAATAAAAGAAAAAGAAAATACTGGGAGTGGCTCAGTGGTTAAGTACACTCAAAAAGACCAAAAACAATAAACAAGGTTTGTACAAGATCAAGCCAGTCAACATTCCACCATGTAGGGACAGGACTCATGAGGCTCCACGCCCTAGCAGAGGAGTTATTGGTTATTGGATGACCCCACACCCCTGTGTATATGAGTAGCACTACTTGGACTCGGTTATAAAAAAAACCCCATAAGACCATATTATGGGAGTGGAGAGATGGCTCAGCAATTAAGGGTGTGTACTGCTCTTGCAAAGGACCCAAGTTTTCTTCCTGGAACCAACATAGGTCATCTCACAACTGCTCCAGAGAAGCTAGTGCCACCTTCTGGCCTCCAAGAGTACCCACACACACACACATAACCCCCATACATATATATACATAATTAAAATAAAATTATCTGATATTTAATTTTTTATGTATGAGTGTTCTGTCTGCATGTATGTAAATGCACCCATGTGTGCAATACCTTCAGAGACCAGAAAAAGGTGTCATATCCCCTAGAACTGGGTTATAGAAGGTTGTTAACTGGCAAGTGGGTGCCAGGAACTGAACCCTTGTCCTTTGCAAGAGCAGCCAGTGCTCTTAACAGCTGTCATCTCGCAAGCCCCCAAAATGAAATTATTAAAAGAGAGAGAGAGAGAGAGAGGGAACATAAGGCTGGAAGAGGAAAGTATTGGGGGTTCTGGGGAGAGTAGGAGGGAAGATATGGGGTGAATGTTATCAAGGTACATTGTATATATGTATGAAATTTCTAAAGAATAGATAAAAATATTCTAAAAAAGAGAAAAACATTCTATCAGAGCATTTTCTTTCTCTCTTTTTTTGTTGTTATTTGTTTTATATTGAGACAGGTTCTCACCGATATATCCCTTGTTGTAGGACAGCGTTCTTAAAAAAATCACCAACACCACTTTAAGAAAAATAGCAAGGTAAATTTTAATTTTCGACCGGCCGGGCTGTCTATCTCGGGAGTAGAAGCAGCCCTGGTGATTGTCAGGTCAGAGTTTTTATAGGATTACAGAATTATTATTAAAACAGGACATTTGTGAACCAATCAGGTTTGTACAACATAGCAGTATTTTGATTCTATTAACAACCAATCATTGTACAGATAAGTGATACAGTCATATAACTTGGCACTCAACTTTGTGACATTAAAAACTAGCCAACTGCTTTAGTCATAACAAGTAAAATAAGACAGTCAAGGTAAATAACCTCTAGGTGGTCGTGCAATAACAGAATAACAAGGGTGGTCTTGTGCCCTGTGTCAGGGCGACCCAAGACAGCAAGCAGGTTACAGAAGCGAAAATAAGCTGGTTAGCAAAAATATAATGTCTGGAATTAGCACATTCCGTGATTCATGGCGAGGGCAATTTTCCAAGGCCCAAGGTTGCCCCCCTTTTCCTTCTGGTGGAGCAAAGTTGCTGCTGAAATGGCTCTGAACAAAATGGAGTAACTTAGGCAAGTTTTGCTGAGCCAGTTCATCCCTGGCTGGACTAGAATTGGCTATGTAAACCAGACTGGCTTACCAGAGATCTGCCTACCCCTGCCACTTGAGCACAGGGATTAAAGGCATGCCCCGCCACACCCATTGTAATAAAAACTATTTTTTTTTTGAAACAAGGTCTCACTTTATAGCCCTAGCTGGCCTAGAACTCTCTATGTAGACCAGGATGATCTCAAACTCACAGAGATCCACCTGTCTCTGCCTCCCAAATGCTGGAATTAAAGGCATGCACCACTACACCTGGCAAATTTTTAAAATAATTTTTTTTAATCTTTTTGAGACAGGGTCTCCCTGTAGCCCCAGCTGTCCTGGAACTATGTAGACCAGGCTGGCCTTGAACTCACAGAGATCCACCTGCCTCTGCCTCCCCAGTGCTGGGATTAAAGGCGTGCGCCACCACGCCCTCCCAATTTTATTTTTTTATGTGTATGAATGTTTTGCCTGCATGAACATTTTGCCTGCATGTGTGTGAGTGTACCATGTGCATGCAATGCCCAAGGAGGCCAGAAGATGTAGGATCCCCTGAAACTGGAGTTAAGGACAGTTGTCACTAAGGTGCTGGGAACTGAACCCAATTCCTCTGGAAGAACAGCCAGTGCTCTTAACTGCTGAGCTATCTCTCCAGCCCGGTAATCAAAATATTCTTAAACATCCTAAAACTTATATAGACCCCCTCTCAAAGCTCAGGGAACATGGAAGAAGAGAGGGACAGGAAAAAATGTAAGCTGCAGAATGGGGAGAAGAGCTGTGAAATACCCTCTTCTGGACATGACATTGCAGTTACACTCATGAACTCACAGCAGCTGTGGTTACTTGCATAAGACCTGCATAAGAGAGAGCCTGCCAACATTGCAGTGTGGATCTGAGAGGGGCACATTGAGGCTCCACCCCTGCTGATGAGCTATTGGTAGTTAATGCCTGCTGGAGGAGGGAGAGTAACTTTTCTTCAGGCGTGTAGCCACTAGCAGTTGTCCATGAACCAGTAAGAGCCCTATACCCAAGTACACACAAGCAACCCTAAATAAACTTGATGGATTTTAAAAAATATTTTATTTTTATTTTATGTGTACACGTGTATTGCCTGCATGTATATGAGTGCACCTGTGTCGTGCAATGCCACGGAGGTCAGAAGAGGGCTTTGGATTCCCCTGGAACTGGAGTTAAGGACAGTTTGCAGCCGCCATATGGGTTCTGGGAATCGAACCCCAGTCCTCTGCAAGAGCAGTCAGTGCTCTTAACCACTGAGCCATCTCTCCAGCCCTGGGATGTGCTGGAAAGAAGCGTTCCAGAGGCAGTGGGTGGAGGTTAAGAGAGGGGCATGAAGGATGAACATGAGAAAAATACATAATAACACATGTATGAAACTGTCAAAGAATAATAAAAAAATTAATTACATAAAAGATCACCAGGCTTGGTAGCACACACCCTTGATCACAGCACTCAGGAGGCAGAGGCAAGTAGATCTGTTACTTTGTGGCCAGCCTTGTCTACATAGTGAGTTCCAGGCTAGTCACAATTACATAGTTAGACCCTGTCTCAAACAATAAAAAAAACCCAGAATACTGTGAAATGTAGTGATTTTAAGAATAAAAGAATAAGAAAAGTTGGGGCTGGAGAGATGGTTCAGCAGTTACAAGCACTGGCTGCTCTTGCAGAGGACCCAGGTTCAGTTCCCAGCACCCACATGGCAGCTAACATCATTCTCAAACTCCAGTTCCAGAGGATCTGACGCCTTCTCGGGCATTGCATGGACATGGTGTGCTTACATGGAGGCAAAACACTCATATACATAAAATAAAAATAACTTTTTAAACAATAGAAAAGCTTCCATTACATTCTGTACAACCAGTTACTTTGGAAATTTTTCTCTTATGTGTGTGTGTACCTGACTGTATGTATATATGTGCACACTTGTGCTAGCAGGTGCCTGCAGAGGCCAGAGGGCTTTAGACCCCCTGGAACTGGTGTTATAAGTGGTTGTGGGCCACATGATGTGTGTGCTGGGAAGCGAATCCAGGTCCTCTGCAAGAGCAGCAAGCGCTCTTTGCTGAACCACTTCTCCAGCATGCCTCAATGTTTGTCATTTTAAGGAACCGAAACAAAAAATATTCAAACTGGAGGTCAGAGGACAATTTACGGTCGTCCTGTTTCTTTCCCTCATGTGAGTTCCAGGGATAACACAATTACAGCAGTGAGCCATCTCAGTGGCTCCTTTATTTCTTAGTTAATGGCGTTGTTTCAGCTCATCCAGGTGAAAGCTTTGAAACGCAGGTGTCTTAATCGCGGCTGTGCTTGTCAAGAGCGGAGATTGTTCTCACAGCATCATTTCTAAAATACAGAAGAAACTCAAGCAGCTATTTTTGTCCCAAATACTGGCTTGTAGGCTTGGCCGTGGGATTCCAGGAAAGGCGGGATGTAAATGGCGAGAACCAGAGCCAAAGCGGGAGGACTACAAGTCCCATAATGCACTGGAGGAATCCGTCCCGGAGGGTCGCGGGTCCAAAGCACCCCTACCTCCATCCTCAAACACCGAAGCCAAGATGGCTTCGGGCGGCGCCCAAGTGGGTGTGGTTCCCAGGAAGGCCACGCCCCCAGAACGCTACTCCAATAGGGGCCGCCTTCGTGTCCATAGCGACGGCGGCGGCGGCGGTTGTCCGCTTGCTTAAGGAGGCGCCGCCGCCGCCAGGATCTCAGATCTAGGAGTTAACCCCGAGGGGGAGTGGGCTCCCCCTCGCGACAGCGGGGACACACAGTCCTGTAGAACGAAGAGACGGTCCCCGACGTCCAGCAACGCCTAAGAAAAGCAGCAGCGGGCGAGGGGCAGCCATGAACGACCAGCTGAGTCCAGCCCCGGGCCGCTAGGGGAAGAAGCTCCAGCAGCCCCTCAGCTCTCCTCGAAACCTCGGGTGGGCCGTGTCTGCTGTGGGCGTCCCTTCCTCTTTCAGAGCCCAAACCGGCCACCAGGCGCCTGATCTCAGTGTGTTCACATAGGGGAACTGAATCCTGGCGCAGGGAAAGGGCCGGCCCAGAGAACCTTTATCTTCAGCTGTACTTTAAAGCAAAGAGTCCACCGCCCAAATCTATCAGCTACATCTCTTCCCATTCAAGAACCCAAACGCTGCGGTCATTGCTTCTGCAGCTCTGTACTCCTGCATGCCCTCCAGTTTTACGATCTAGTGTAATCCTGAATGATTGGGACTTTTAGGTAGGGACTCACATCTCACCAGCATCCCATGCTCCCCACCGCCCATTACTTGGAAACATACTATTCCACAGTGAGATTGGTCTGAAGGGGCAACATTTCCTTCTAACACCATAAAGGGCCTTTGGGTGAATTCCCGCAGGACTTCCTGTGCCTGGAAGGAGGTCTGACAAATATTTCATTCTCATCCACACCCCGCCCCTTAGAATCTAAGAGGATGGAAGCCAGTACCTGTAAGATCAGTGAATCTGAGGAAGACTATGTTGAGGAAGAGGAATCTGAGGAGGAGGGTGTTAAAGAGAAAGCTACCACGCCTAACTCTTCCCAGGCACTTGCAAAGGCTGACTATAAAGAATTGGACAATGAGGTTCCCTTATCTGTTGTAGCCAAGAAAATTCCAAAGAAAATCGCAACTGCAACAGATACAGATGATTTAGAACTTGGGCGGAGAAAGAGAAAGCGGAAACGCAGGTAACATTTCCCTAGACCCCTTCATCCCCTTGGCCTCACATCAGCATTGGGGTGGAAGGACAGACTGTGATCTAAGGGCTTCATTTTAGCCTTTGGAAGAGGAGAACCAGGTGGGGGTGCTGCATGCGTGGAATCTCAGCACTAGGGAGGGTGAGACTGTTGAAGGCCAGCCTGGACTATAGTATGAGACCCTGAGTCAAGAAACAAAAACAATGGGCTGAGGAAATGGCGCAGTGGGGAAGAGTACTTGCTGTACAAGCATGAGGACCTGAGTTTGAATCCCCTGAGCCCACATTAAAAAAGGGGGTGGGGGGGTCTGGAGAGATGGGAGCCCTGACTGCTCTTACAGAAGACCAGGGTTTGATTCCCAGCACCCACATGGCAGCTATAAACCCTTAACTCCAGTTCCAGGGGAATCCAATTACCTCTTCTGACCTCCATGGCATTGCATAGCACGGTGTACTCACATACATGCAAGCAATACACTCATACACATAAAATAAAAATAATTTTTTAAAAAAAGAGGAAAGGAAGCTGGACATGGTGGCGCATGCCTTTAATCCCAGCACTTGGGAGGCAGAGGCAGGTGGATCTCTGTAAGTTCAAGGCCAGCCTGGTCTACGTAGTGAGTTCCAGGACAGCTGGATCTCAAAAAGACCAAAGAAAATGAAAGGAAAGGCTGGAGCAGTGTTAACTTTTGGTGCAACAGAAACAAAGTTCAGAGCCATTTGGGTCAGCTCAGCTTTGGATTACAGCATGTTGGTATGATCTTTCTTTTAAGATGCTTCTAGAGAAAATGAATTTCTATTATAAATTTGTTGAGTATCTCTTCACCTGGGTTCCTGGCAGCCCGGGGTCTATCTTTCCTTCCTACTCTGCCTGATTTTTGTTCTTCCTCCATTCTAGACCCCTGGCCATCAACCTGACCAACTGCAAGTATGAGAGTGGTAAGCACTGGACTCATCACACAGCAGTATGCACAAAGACAGCTATTGTTCTTACTCCTAGGACAGAGCTCCAGACAGGTTTCTAGTCCTTGGATCCTACCCAGATTGCCTGGTATCTACACTGAGGTTCCTGGGTGTCCCAGGCTTAGCCACTGGCAGCTGAGACACTGCTATTGCATTTAGCCTCAGTGTTGTAGAAAGTATCTCCATAGTTAGCTGGCAAGAAAAAAAAGGGGGTAGCTGAAGATGTAGCTCAGTTGGTAGAGTGCTTGCCTGGCATGCATAAAGCCCTGGGTACAATACTCCGTATTGACTGCATAAAACTGGTCGTGGGCCATCACTCATGTCTGTAATCCCAGCACTTCAGAGATGGAGTCAGGAGATCAGAGGTTCAAGGTTATTCTTGGCTACTTAGCCAGTTTGAGTTCAACCTGGGATACTTGAGATCCTGTCTCGAAAAACAAAATGCTAAAAGTCACCACTGCCCCACCCCTCCCATATTTTAGCAGAGTTAAAACAGTATAAAAACACTGTTGTTGGGAATATAGCTCAGTAGTAGAGCATTCGCCTAACATGCAAAAAGTCCTAGGTAGGTTTGATCTCCAGTACCACAAAAACAAAACCACAGTTGTTTTGTTTTTTCCAAGAAGCTTTCAGGGTAGTTTAGCAATTAAAAATAATATCCGGCCGGGCATGGTGGTGCATGCCTTTAATCCCAGCACTCTGAGGCAGAGGCAGGTGGATCTCTGTGAGTTCAAGGTCAGCCTGGTCTACATAGTGAGTTCCAGGACAGCTGGGGCTACAGGGAGACCCTGTCTCAAAAAGATAAAAAAAATTTCCCTGCTAGGTGAGGATTTTTGTGTTTCTCCTCTTCACTGACATCTGTACAAAGGACCACTCAGGTATTAGGTACCAGGGTGATTCCCACCTAGGGTCAGCTGTATAGGCCAGAAACAGCCCTGACCAAGATAAGCAGATGGGCCTGGTACTTGTTTTCTCCACCAGCCTCGTGAACTTGGAATTGCCACCTGGTAACTAAGGTGCTTAGGTCAAAACCACCTCTCTCTTTGTCCTAGTTTTTTTCTTCATTGCTGTGACAAAACACTCTGACCACTACCAACTTGGGGAGGAAAGAGTTTACTCAGCTTACATCTCCCAGGTTGTAGTTCATCAGGGAGCCCAAGGTAGGAACTCAGGGCGGGAACCTGGAAGCAGGAGCTAGAGCACAGGCCATGGAGGAACGCTGCTTACTGGCTTGCTCCCTTGGCCCCTGCTCAGCCTGCTTTCTTATGCAACACAGGCCCACCTGCCCAGGGGTGGCACCACCCACAGTGGGCTGGGCCCTCCCACATCACTCATCAAGAAGATGCCCTTCAGACATGGCCATAGGCCAGTCCAATAGAGGCAATTCCCTGATTGAGGCTCCCTCAACCCAGGTGTGTCAAGTTGACACTAAAGCTATCCAGCACACTCTTCAATCTGCTTTCTCTCTGGTCAGGTCTGTTCTTTCTCTGACCTGCTAGAATTCCAGGGCTCATAGCTGCCCAGGCTGGCAGCACTCCCTGTCTCTACAGTGCGCCGGGCAGCCCAAATGTGTGGCCTGAAGAAAGTGGGGGAGGATGAAGAGTGGACTGTGTACTGGACAGACTGCTCTGTCTCACTGGAACGAATCATGGACATGAAGAGGTTTCAGGTACCAACATCCTGGCCCAGCATTCAGAATGGCCATTCCTACCCCTTCTGTCCTGGCACTGGAGACTGCTCCTTTCTGTGCTTATAGCTTGTGTAGACAGAGAGTACCATCCTCAGGTCTTCTCCAATAAAAAAATTCTCCTCTTGGCTCTCTGAAGCTTCTGTTTTACAAGTGCTGGGTGGGCATACCCCTATTACATTATTTGTTTTGCCTGTGGCATCTGTGACTAGCCTGCCTCTTGGAGAGCAAGTGAGCCTATCTCAGGGAGAGGACTAGGAGGCTGCTTCAGAGCTAATAGTAGAGGGCTAGGGATGTAGCTCACCCGTAAATACTCAGGAGCCCTGAGTTCAATTCCCAGCATTTAAAAAAAAGAGGCAAGCCAGGCATGGTA
>NW_008355474.1:954401-977984 GCF_000622305.1 Nannospalax galili | reverse complement strand
TAACAGTAAGGCCAATGATCCAGTCATCTAAGCAGCTTAGCATTGCACATTCCCCAAGACATAGTGTGGGAGAGCCAGGTATGGTGATGCATGCCTGTAATCCCAGCACTTGGGAGGTAGAAGCAAGAAGATTGGGAGTTCAAGACCAGCCTGAGCTACATAAGACCCAGTTTCAAAAACAAAAACAAAAAAAAGAGACAGCATGGGGCTGGGCATGGTGGTCAAGACATAGTGTGGGAGAGCCAGGTATGGTGATGCATGCCTGTAATCCCAGCACTTGGGAGGTAGAAGCAAGAAGATTGGGAGTTCAAGACCAGCCTGAGCTACATAAGACTCAGCTTCAAAAACAAAAACCAAAAAAAGAGCATGGGGCTGGGCATGGTGGTAAAGGACTATAATCCCAATACTCAGTAGGCTGGGGCAAAAGGATGATGAGTTTGAGGCTATATTATCAAGAATCTGGACCAACAATAACAACAACAACAAAAAGACAGAGTGGGGCCCTGCCTGGTGAAGGTATGTGTGGTTTAATGCGGAAGATACACTAGTGAGGAATGGGTTGGTAGGTGATTTTATCATTGTGGGACCATCATAACTATACTGAAAAAAAAATGGCTATGATGTTACTAGGTAATACAATTTTATAGGACCACCATCAGATATATAGTCTGTCTGTAACTGAAATGTGCTCATTCAGTGCATGAATATTAAAGAGTTCTCAGGCTTATTTGGAGGGATCCAGGAAGGAAGTCCAGGACACCGTAAGTTGTCCCACAACTAGTCATAAGGAATCTAGGAGAGCAAGCACTAAGAGCACTAGTGAGAAGCTTTGAGGAATGGGCATTCAGGGAGCAGTTTTCAGTTGAGGATAACAGTAATTAACAGCTTTTACTGAGGGCTTCCAGGGCATTGGTGAAACACTGTTTCTTATTCTTTTGCTATAATGTATCATTCTTGTTTAAAAATTTTGTTTTTAGCTAGGGGTGGTGGTGCAAGCGTTTAATCCCAGCACTTGGGAGGCAAAGGCAGGCGGATCTCTGTGTGTTCAAGGCCAGCCTGGTCTACATAGTGAGTTTCAGGACAGCAGGGTCTACAGGGAGACCCTGTCTCAAAAAAAGACAAAAAAAATTTGTTTTTGGGCGTGGTGGTACATGCCTTTAATCCCAGCACTCAGGAGGCAGAGACATTTGGATCTCTGTGAATTCAAGGCCAGCCTGCTCTGCATAGTGAGTTCCAGGCCAGCTGGGGCTACAGGGAGACCCTGTCTCAAAAAGACCAAAAAAAATTTGTTGTTGTAACTTATCTGTAACTCCAGTTCCAGGGGATCCAACGCCCTCTTTTGACCTCCAAGGGCATTGCATGACACAAGTGCACTTACATGCATGCAGGCAATACACTCATAACACATAAAATAAAAATAATAAATAAATGTTGTTGTTGCTGGGAATTGAACCTAGGACCTCATGCATGCTGATTAAGTGCTCTACCACTGAGCTATATCCCAGTATGCATCATTATTCTGGTAGATGTGAGAAAGTGGCTAAAAGGCACAAGGTCCTGGCTTGTCTTTGTTCTTCTAGGTGACCTTCCTTTCAGAGCCTTGGTGTGGTTGTGTGTTGTGTAGAGGCTATAGAGGGATTTCTCTCCTGCTTTAGGAAATCTTCTGTTTTTACCCTTGCCAATGAGATACAGTGCTGACCTCTACCTCAACTTCTCCCTTACCATCCTAGTCCTTTTCTGTGGCTTCCTGGGATGCCTAGGTTCCAGGAACCTGCACTTACTATGGGCAGGGGCCAGTATAACCAACTGACTCTATTTCAGAAAATCAACCACTTTCCTAGCATGACAGAAATCTGCCGCAAAGATCTGCTGGCTTGGAACCTCAACCGCATGCAGAAGCTCTATCCTACTGAGTATAACATCTTCCCACGTACCTGGTGCCTTCCTGCTGAGTGAGTGAGGCTGAAGGCAGAATAAAGGGCCACCCTCTGAGTTCCTTCCAGACTCTAGTGTTATGATCTAGGTCAGTCCCAGAGGTTGGAAGTGAACCAAGAAAGTTTCAGCTGGTCAAAGCAAAGTGGACTTGGGACTGAGTGCTTCAGGAAGAATGTGGAATAGATAGTAGGAAGATGTCCCCAGGGTCCCAGGACACAGAAATCTCTCTCCCTCTCCCTCTCCCTCTCCCTCTCCAACTTCTGACTTTCACATGCATGTGCACATAGCTACACACTCATATTCTCTCTCTCTCTCTCCTTCCCTCCCTCCCTCTCCCTCTCCCTCTCCCTCTCCATAGCTATGGGGACTTTCAGGCTTATGGTCGTCAGCAGAAAACCCGCACTTATATCTGCAAGCCAGATAGTGGCTGTCAGGGGCGTGGCATCTTCATCACCCAAACCCCCAAGGAGATCAAGCCAGGAGAGCATATGATCTGCCAGCAGTACATCACCAAGGTGAAGATTGCTTTGGGACCCCCAGGCCCTTCCCTGCACTGGGGTGCTTGTCTCTCCTACACCAAGGTAGAAGCCAGTTATAGGCTCCTACTTGCTCTGCTGTCCTCTGTGTCTTAGAGACAGAATCTAGTCATTGTTTAAAGGTAGCTAGCCTGAGTCTGAATCTCAGCTTTTCTACTTCCCAGATATGTGATCTTGGACAGTTAGCTTACCCTTTGCTTGCCTCCATTTTCTCACTGTCAACTGAGACTAATAACAATAACTTCTTTATATGGCTATTGTGAGGATTCAATGAGTTATATATTTGAAGCACTCACAACCATATATTGCATGTAATAAGGACTTCAGAAGTTCATTGTTAGTCATTACTATTCCCTCTGGGTTTGCATGCTCTTAGCCCTTCCTCATTGATGGCTTCAAGTTTGACATGCGAATCTATGTCCTGATCACTTCCTGTGACCCTCTCCGGATCTTCATGTATGAGGAAGGCCTGGCCCGTTTTGCCACCATGCCCTATGTGGAACCCAGCCATAATAACTTGGTGAGGAGACAGGTTGGCAACCCCCTTCTCTTCCATTGCCATGAGTGCTTTGGTTCTAGGGACAAGCATGGTAGAAAAGTTTGTCATTAAGACCTCAGACCAAGGAAGGAAGCCAGTGAAAGCTGTAACATGTGGCTGTGGGTATGGGGAAAGTACTTGCTGGGTAAGACTGAGGAAAGGTTATTTCTGGAGTTGTCCAGTATACCCTCTTTCCTAGGATCATACAGAAGGGCAGTCTCAGGTGAAGAGGGCCAAGAGAGGAACAGTCTTGGGGCAGAGGGGTAGATAATGAGAAGGCAAAGAAAGGGCTGGAGAGGAAGGCTGCACAGAGGTACTATGAGCCTACAGGGCCCCTCATTTCACAGGAGGATGTCTGTATGCACCTGACCAACTATGCTATCAACAAACACAATGAGAATTTTGTCCATGATGATGCTGTGGGCAGTAAGAGGTATCTCCTACTCAGTTATTTCCCTGCTTCCTCTGCCCTTTAGTCCCACAGTCTCAGAAACCCATGAAACCCAGCTGTCTCTTGGGGGGCTGATTTCCCAGGAAGCTCTGTCTTTGAAGACCCTGGTCCTGTGTCTGAGCTCAAAGTGCAGACTCAATAATAACACTAATAACTAATTCCTGCGCCCAGATGCCCTTTGAAGCCCAGGGGCCCTGGCATGGAATTGGGGTTAACATCAGGGAGCCTCCTCCCTGCAGCCAGGCCCTGCTGGCAGGGAAAATAGTTTTCCTCTGAGCACTGGGCCTCATAGGAAGCTGTCGACACTCAATGCCTGGCTTCGAGAGCACAGCAATGACCCCCGAGAGCTGTGGGGGGACATTGAGGACATCATCATCAAAACCATCATCTCAGCCCACTCTGTTCTTCGCCACAACTACCGAACCTGCTTCCCCCAATATCTGAGTGGAGGTACATGTGCCTGCTTTGAGATCCTTGGTTTTGACATCTTACTGGACCACAAGCTAAAGCCCTGGCTGTTGGAGGTAAGGTTTCTCTCCTGGACTTGGCAAGGCCCTGCCAAGGAATGCACTCATGTGGTAGAATGAGGAGAATGGGGAGGTAGAAGCACCGGGGTCGGCAAGAGCCAAACCCTTTTGACCTAGTGAGAATGGTCTTCAGCCTCTACCATAACAATCCAGACTGGGCATGGTGGCACATGCTTGTAATTTCAGTACTTAAGAAGTGGAGGAAGGAGGACTGGAATTTCAAAACTAGCCTTAGCTACATAGTGAATTTGAGGCCAGCCTAGACTATTTGAAATCCTGACTTAGAAACCTAGGTAAATCAGGCAAGCAGACAAACAGACCAATATACTAATCTAGGTTTGGGATTCCCAGTGCTCCTGGAGTAAACCTTGCCCTTAAGGACATTGTGTCTGTAGTCAAAACTGCCTGGTTTTCTCTCACTAGCCTGTAAACTGTATGGATTTCTTTGCAGACTCCTATATATGACCTTGGAAGTCAGAGCCTCTAGCCTTGCTGGCTGAGGCCACGGGAGGGAGATGTTTCTCCCTAACCCTAAAGTTAAGCCTACAAGAGTCTACCACATGCTCAGGTGGTCTAGGAAAGGGGACATAACAACTCATTTTGGCAGGTAAACCACTCTCCAAGCTTCACCACAGACTCCCGACTAGATCGAGAGGTGAAAGATGCACTTCTTTGTGACACCATGAACCTTGTCAACCTCTGGGGCTGTGACAAAAGGAAGGTGATAGAGGAGGACAAGCGTCGCGTCAAGGAGCGGCTTTTCCCATGCCACCAACAGCCACGAGAAGCCACGTGTGCCAGGTGTCTGATAGATGTTTGTTTGAGACAGGGGTTTTACTATGTAAGCCCTGGCTGGCCTGGAACTTGCTATGTAGACCAGGCTTTTCTGGAACTCACAGAACTCTGCCTATATCTGCCACCCAAGTGCCGCCACACCCAGCCCATTTATTTATTTTTAATTACATGTATTTATTGTGTGTATGTGTGTGTGTGTGTGTTTGTGTGTGCATATGTGCCACAGCAGCCATGTGGACAGAGAACACTTTGTGGGAGTCAGTTCTCGCCTTCCACCATGTGGGTCTGGGAAATTGAACTCAGGTTGTTAGGCATAGCAGCAAATGCTATTATTTCTTGAGCCATGGAGGTGCATGATAGGTGCTTAGTTGTGCAACTTATATCGTTATTATTTTAATTTTCTAAAAGTGAAATTCCTCTAGAAGGAAAGGCTGTGAGGAAATGATTAACTTTAAAACATTTGCATAGATCTGGTCTGGAGAGATAGCTCAGCGGTTAAGAGCACTGACTGCTCTTGCAGAGGACCTGGGTTCAATTCCCAGCACCCACATGGCGGCTACGAACCGTCCTTAACTCCAGTTCCAAGGAAACCCAAAGCCCTCTTCTGACCTCCGCAGCATTGCACAACACAGGAGTACTCGCATACATGCAGGCAATATACTCATACACATAAAATAATAAAAATAATAAAATGTTTTTAAAATATATTTGATGGGGCTGGAGAGATGGCTCAGCAGTTAAGAACACTGATGGTTCTTGCAGAAGACCTGGGTTCAAATCCTAGCACCCACATGGCAGCTAACAACTGTCTGCAACTCCAGTTCCAGGGGATCTGAGGGCCTCTTCCGTCTTCCACAGGCATTGCATGACACAGGTGCACTTACCTACATGCAGGCAATACACTCATACACATAAAAATAAAACATAAAAATAATAAAATATATTTTAAAAATATATTTTTTATTTTTATGTGTATGAATGTATTGCCTGCATATATATACATGCATCCATGTTGTGCAATGCCTGAAGAGATCAGAAGAAAATATGGGATCCCCTGACTGGAGTTACAGACAGTTGTTAGCCACCATATGGGTACTGGGAACTGAACCCAGGTCCTCCGCAAGAGCAGTCAGTGCTCTTAACTGCTGAGCTATCTCTCCAGCCCCGATCTATCCAAATTTTTTAAAATCCTCTGCAAGAGCAGTCAGTGCTCTTAACCACTGAGCCATCTCTCCAGCCCCTGTAGAGATTTTTTTTGGTCTTTTTTGAGACAGGGTCTCCCTGTAGCCTCAGCTGTCCTGGAACTCACTATGTAGACCAGGCTGGCCTTGAATTCACAGAGATCTGCCTGCCTCTGTCTCCCAAGTGCTGGGATTAAAGGCGTGTGCCACCACGCCCAGCGAGATTTTTTTTTAAAGTACATTGAATGACTTTTTTCTTGCCCCTCTCCAGCTAATGTTTTTCTCCTTGGAGTCAACCGACATTACTACTGTTATAGTTGCACAAGCATTTAAAAGTATATATGTATTTGGGGCTGGAGAAATGGCTCAGCAGTTAAGAACACTGGTTGTTCTTGCAGAAGAACCAGGATTGAATCCCAGCACTCACATGGCAGTTAATAACTGTCCGTAACTCCAGTTTTAGGGGATCTGATGGCCTCTTCTGTCCTCTGAGGGCATTGCATGACATGGGTACACTTACCTACATGCAGGTAATACACTCATACACATAAAATAAAAAATAAAAAATAATTTTTTTTTGGTCTTTTTGAGACTCCCTGTAGACCCAGCTGGCCTGGAACTCACTAGGTAGACCAGGCTGGCCTCAAACTCACAGAGATCTGCCTGCCTCTGCCTCCAAGTGCTGAGATTAAAGGAGTGTACCACCATTTCTGCTGAGTCCAGTTTGTGCTGCCCATATACTCATGGGTATGGGACCATCCACTGGAATACAGTCTACCTACCATGGGCCACACCATTGATTCTCCTTTTCCCAGAAGCCATCAGGTGTCAACAGTTCCTCAACTGGGGCAGGAGCTTGTAAAGCCTCTTCCCCCCTCCACACTGGAGTGTTAGCTGGATTGATCTTGTGCAGGTCTCATACAGGCAACAACTGCTGTGAGTTCCTGAGTGCAGTGGTTCTGTCATATGCTGAAGGCACAGTTTCACTCTGTTCCTCCCTGACTTCTGGTTCTTACAATCTTTTCACTCCCTCTTCTCAGTAGTCCCTGAGCCTTGGCGGGGGGTTGTTTCTAGATGACAAAGGTCATCTAGAAACCAATTCCTGAAAATCTTTTTAATAATGATACATAAAAAACAGTTTAGCTGTTTATTAGGATATCGTTTGAATTACTGTTGACCACCCATTGTTTCACTATAAAATAGGTTACAAACATGACCACTGGATGCTGATACTGAAATTACAATTTCCCTTAATAATATATAGGACTGAATTGAATTCAATCCTATATATTATTACAATGTATAATAACATTGATTTTCTCTACTTGCATTGTGATATGTAGAGGTAAAGTGTACTTGATTCCTCATGGTAGCCTTAGGTCCTGAGATACAGCAGGAACTCAAAAGTTTGTGTGATGAATAGGAGTAAGGGTTAACTATAAACATCCTGAATATTCCCATGAGATTGGACAGTACATCTGAATGAATCATATCTTTCATTGGGGAAAATGTGTGGAAACTACTAAGAAACAAAGGAAGCTAGGTGTCAGGGTATAGGTTTATAATCCCAGCACTCAGGAGGTGGAAGCAGGAGGATCATGAATTCAAGGCCAGCCTGAGCTACAAAGCAAGATCTTTTCTCAAACAAACAAACAAACAAAAAAACCCCAAACATATAAAAAAAATTAGAGGTTTTAATTTTTCTTTTTTACAGTTCTGGGAATGAGCTGTGAGCCTTGCACATGCTAAGCAAGTTCTACCACTTTGATATATCCTTTCCTTGGTTTGGGAGTTTTTAAAAACCATTTCATTATTTTATGTGGATGAGAATATTATCTGCACGTATGTAAATGCACCTGTGTCATGCAATGCCCACGGAAATCAGAAGAGGGTGTTAGATTCCCTGGAACTGGAGTTACCGACAGTTGTTAGCCACCATGTGGGTGTGGGGATTCGAACCTGGGTGGGTCCTCTGCAAGAGCAGCAAGTGCTCTTAACATCTGAGTCATCTCTCCAGCCCCCCTGTCCTTGGTTTTTTGAAGGCTTGAACTGGCCTCAAACTTACTATGGAGTTGAGGCTGGATTTAAACTCTTAATCCTCCTTGCCTCTGTCTCCCTAGTGTTAGGATTACAAGTCTACTACAGTACCACATCTGGCTTAATCTTTTTTCTCTTTTAAATGTTCAGTAGTGAACATGTATTACTCTTATAATTAAGAATCCAAAAGATGGTGGTAATTTGGGTGGTGGTGCTTGCTTATGAGTGGACTGCTTTGCACTTAAGATGAATGAAAATCAGATTTCTGGAAGCCATCCTAATATCATGGTTACATTACATTGGGGGCTGGCCATGAGCTTGGATGCTTCCCTACACAGGCAGGGTTCTGGGAGGCCAGCCAGCCAATATGAGCTTCTGAAAGCCTTAGCCAGCCTTCTTTTCCCTCCTGAACACACTCTCAGCCTTCTTCTGACTCACCTGAGCTTGGCTTCCCTAGGCGAGAACAAACTGAGTCATCCCAGGCAGCCATGCAGGACCAGGAACGATACGAAGATTCCCACTTAGGGGGATATCGGAGGATCTACCCAGGGCCTGACTTGGAGAAGTATTCGCCCTTCTTCAAACATAATGGCTCCCTCTTCCAGGAGACTGCTGCCTCCAAGGCCAGAGAGGAGTGTGCCAGGTACCTTGGCTGCATTTTCCTCTGTACAGGTGGGTTAGGGGCAAACCTGAAGCTGAATTGCTCCCTAGCAGGGAAGAGGAGGTCACACGCTTGAGGAAAGAGAAAGAGAGCCAAAATTCTAACAGGCTCTTCTTGTATGTGTGTTGTATGTGTACATTTTATCTCCCATGGGTGATGTACACATGCATGTGGAGCCCAGAGAACAACCTTCAGTGTTGTCAATCATTCACTGTTTTTTCATATTTACAATTACATTTATCTATTTGTATGCATATATATGTGCATGTGCCATCATATGTGTGTGTGTGCGTGTGTGTGTGTGTGTGTGTGTGTATGTGAGAGAGAGGACAATTTTCAGGATTCATTTTTCTGCTTTTGTCATGTGTGTCCCAGGGACTGAACTCTGGTGGTCAAGCTTGGTGGTAAGAGTCTTTACTTGCTGAGACATCTTGTTTTTTTGAACCGGAGTCTCTCATTGGCCTGGAGCTCACCAACTAGACTAGCTGGCCAGTGAAAGCCCCTGGGATCGCCTGTCTTGGCCTCCCCAGTGCTGGGATTACAAGCATGTACCAACATACCCAGGTTTTTTTTGTTGTTTTTTTTTTAACACATGGGTTCTGGGGCTTGAACTCAGATCCTCAGGTCCTCATGCTACCTGATCTAGCACCCCAGCTCTTTAACAGATTCTTACTTTTTAGTGTATTTCCTATCTTCTCTTTCATTCCTCTCATCAATCCCAACAGATCATGACTTCCTTTTACCAGCCCATTCCCATCTTCCCTCACCCGCCTTCTTCCCACAGTCTCTCCAGTGGTTAAGACTGCTGTGTCTTTTCAGGCAGCAACTGGAAGAGATTCGACTAAAGCAGGAACAACAGGAGAACCTAGGCACCAAGAAGCGAAAGGAAAACAAGGACCAGAACCAGGGACAATCAGCTGGGGAGAAGAGCCGATCCAGAGCAGGGACATGGAGCCTTTCCACCCACTTGGCTTACAGGAACCAGAACCGGGAGAAAGAGGTGTCAGGGGCTGTGGCTCTTATCTCTTTGCAGAAAAAACAAGTTGGGACTACTAGAGAAAGGAATCCCTGCTGTCCTCTCTTCTCCTTGCTTGAGAGAGATGAGTCCCTAACTAGTAAATTGAATCTGACCTTTTTGAACAGAAGGTAAGAGAATGGACAGCAAAGGGAACGTTGCAGTGGGGTCTGGGAAGGGAAGAAGGTAGAGTGGGGCAGAGGTCCTATGACATCCTTGCTGATGGTGTGAAACTCATTTGGACATTCCTGTATCTATCTATCTTGTACCTTGTAGCTGCTACCAGTACACCTGGACACCATGCAGCCTCAAGACATTGTGGAAGAAGAGGAGCTCGAGCGGATGAAGCTCCTGTTACAAAGGGAGAATCTCATCCGAAGCCTGGGTATTGTAGAGCAGCTCACTCATATGCTGTACCCCAGCCACCAGGGCTATAGAAAACTTCATGAGTATCGGGTGAGGGTCCATGCGAAGCCTCTCACAAAGCCAGGGAACAAGGGCTGTGATACCAGCACATGGTGGTGGTTACACCAAAGGAGGTTTATGTGATGGTGTCTGTCATTGGAGTATGGGAAAGCCAAGTATGCTGGGCCTTGGGAGAGGGTCTGTTGGTTCCATGACATCTGTTCCTAGGATCCCTTGTTTTGGGTATTGACATTCAGCAAAGTGCAGCTCCCAACTTTCTCGATTACAAGAGAATTGCTCTCTTATTCCTGTTTCACAGTAACCCCAAACTCATGACTGACAAATAACAAGGCCACCACCATGCTCAGTGGCTTCAGTGTAATCTCCCTAGCATTGCCAGTTCCCTGGCTCTAATGGGAGCTAAGTAAACAGTCTTGGGCCAACAAAACAGCTGCTGTTTTTACTATTCCCTGTGCTAGTAGCAAACCTGTTGGGCCCTCTGTTTTTGTTGAACCCCAAAGGAATAACTAGTTAAACAGTGGCTATGGCCTAGAAGAGATTGGTTTGTTTGTTTTTTTTAGTTACATATTTCTTCCAACACTCCATCCAGCCTCCCAAGAAATATAAGGGGCTGATCTTCTCTAGCCTAGATTTCACCAGGATAGGCTGGGCAGTCAAGAACTGCAACCTGTGAATCTGGTCCCATTGGTGTTCCTGAGAGGGGCTGCCTCAGAGCAGGTCCCTCCTCATTTCTTGCAACCACTTCAGCCCCATGAATTGATCCCCAGGATCTTAGGGCCACTATCAAGCATGAATGCCGCAATTGCACAAAATTCCAGGTGCTATCTGCAGCCTAAGAACTCCAACCAGATAAGTGATCCAGCAGCCATTAGCCTCTTGGAAGAAATCTTGGAGGCACTATTTTTCCAGCTCTAGAGTCAGGCTCACCAGTCGCCGTAGTATACAAAACTAGCTTTGGTCACTTTGACTGGTGTAAATTCCCAGTAGCAAATATTACAGCTGGGATGCTCCCAAAATATAAAGTGGCACTCCTAACAGGATAGGAATGGGTGAAGGCAATGGACCCATTTATTTACTTCCTTTTATCTACTGGCCCTGATGATAGACAAGGCAGTAGTAGTCCCTGGCCTCAACAAAGGTTAAGAGGGAAATGGACATGTAAACAGACTAATTAAAATACAATGTGGTAAAGATGCTGGAGGGAAGCATGGGATGTCATTCTTCTGTGTAATTGGACCATAGCTGGGAAAGAGGTGAACATACCTCTTCTGTGAGTACCAACTTAGTGGGGATCCATGTTTCTATTGCAGAAGGCCAAGCCAGCAGAAGGCTAGACCCCATAAACCAAGCCCTGTCAGGATCAGTGCCACACACTGTAACCCCAAAGCAGGACTAATCTTCTGCAGCCCGAAAGACAGGAAAGTGACTCATGGACTGAATGCTGCACCTTGCCCTCCATGGTAAACTCTGACGGAGCAGCCAAGGCTGGGGATCTCACCCTATGCCCTGCTTCTGCACCGGTGCTGCAGCATTCCAGCTTGCTCCTCAACATCATCCAGCACAGGTAAAAGGAGAAGGGAAGCCCAGTACTCATCCAAAAGAGCAAATGGCCTTCAATTTTTGCTCAGTGAAAGACTGCCATCAAGTTCCAGTTAAAAACACTGACCAGAAACCATGTTGCTAAAGGCAAAAAACGAAAACATCGAGAATTCTTCAACACTCTAGGATTGTTTGCGGATCAGTAAAGACTAAAAGATGAAGAGTTAAGGCCAGCATGTACGCATCTGCTTCATCAAGGCTTAGGCTGGGTTTATTGAAGGGGTGGGTCTGAACCCTGGGTGTGGCCTGGGGCTGGAGGTTCCTGGGCGACAAGGAATCCTTTACCCAGTGGAGCCAAAGCCCAAGGCATGGTGGTGTCGCCCTCAGAAGACTGCTGAGGGTCCACCCTTCCTACTACAGTGGCAGAATCGGGCAGGCCAGGGTAGCTTGTGCCAGAAGGGCGGCTCTCAGCAATTGAATCCGTCTTTTTATTAAAGTTTATGTCGTTTTCCAGGCGCGTCCTGTACCACCTTTCCACACCCGCATCTAAGGCAAGCTCTTCTCATAGTTACTGCGGGAAAGCCCGGCTTGATGGCTTAGACCTGTAATCCCAGCTACTCCGGAACCTGAGGGAGGAGGATTAGGAGTTCAAGACTTGGCTCTGACAACTCAGACTCTCAAAAAATTTTTTTAAGGGCTGGGCTCAGTGAAGCCTGACTAGCGTGCGCGGAGCCCTTGCTTGGGCCCCCAGCACCACAATACAAATCAGTAACTGCAGGAAAGGATCCGCACCTGGACAGGGCTAAAATGATAGCCCCGCCCATCTGGTAAGAAGGCGGCGCGGGACACGCCCAACTAACGGTCCTCCCCTTCCGCTTCCGCACGTGCTCTCCCGCTTCCGGTGCTGTATCGGAGGTTGCTGTGTAAGGCTGTTGTGCGTCACCATGGCGGTAGCCCAGAGCTTCTTGTTTGGAGGCCGTGTCCGCACCGCTGTCGCTCGCTGCAGCGGCTTCGCGACTCAGGGGGTGGCGGGCCTGGGACCCGTCGGCCGCGAGCCCGACCCCGATTCCGACTGGGAGCCTGAGGAGCGTGAGCTGCAGGAGGTGGAGAGGTACCGGCTCCTGGGATGGCCCTCAGCCTAAAGCAGAGTTCTGCGCCCCGGCGTCCCGGCCGCGCCTCTCAGCGCCGGGCTCGCTGGCCCCCCGCGTGCATGCGAAGAGGCTCTAGTTTCTCCTCCCGCGTTGTCGGGGGTGCAGGGCCAATGCTGCGCGCCCCTGGGATCGCAGGTCCTTTCGCTAGTGACGCATTTCATCTCCTGTGTAGACTCGGCCTGCTAACCGGCAGTTACAGTTCTAGATGTTAGGTTTCCGGGGTGGTGTATAGACAGCTTTAAGCAGGCAGACGTGGCCCGGTGGCCTTTGCGGGCTAGAGGGCTGGGCTCTCCGTGATTTAGTCCGAGACTCGTCAAACACCCACTTTGCTTCCACGCATGGCTTGTGCCATTGGTTCTTTTCCCCAGCACTCTGAAAAGACAGAAAAAAGCAATCCGATTCCAGAAAATTCGAAGGCAAATGGAGGCGCCAGGTGCCCCGCCCAGAACCCTAACACGGGAAGCCATGGAGCAGATCCGGTAAGACATTGTTTACAAAATGGACGTTTTGAGGATTTTTATATTCCCTCTTTTTAAACAGAAAACGCCACCACGAACTTCCTAAACTTATCGCCTAGATTTATTTATTTGCGGCTCTGGAATCAACCGGTGGCCTCGCCCACGCGGAGCAAGACCACTTAGCTCTGAGCTACAGCCCCAGATCGGATTTAAGAGGTTACCGTTATGCATAATTAGTTCGTGGTTTTTTGTTTGTTTTGCTTTTTGTCTTTTTGAGACAGGGTCTCCCTGTAGCCCCAGCTGGCCTGGAACTCACTGTGTAGACCAGGCTAGCCTCAAGCTCACAGAGATCTACCCGCTCTCTGCCTCCCAAGTGCTGGGATTAAAGGCGTGCACCACCACGCCGGCCAGGTTCGTTTGTATTTGCAAAGAAAAATTAATATGAAATGTAGACGTCCAGACACTTAACCTGTGAATAGATCATGAATGATATTCTCAATCTGGGCTCCTGAAATGGAATTTTACGCAGTTATGTGCATTTTTCTGAAGAGAACCGTAACTTAGGAAATTTCTGAAGGCACTTTTTTTCTATTTTTGAGACACTGGGTCTCATGCAGCTCAGTGTGACGTCCAATCACTGTAGCCAAGAACCGACTGAACTCCAGTACTGCCTCTGCTGTGCGGTTTTTGTTATTTTTTATTTATTTATTTATGAATGGAAGAAACATGGTCTCACTATGTAGCTCTGGCTGGCCTGGAACTCCCTATGTAGACCAGGCTGGCCTCACAAATCCACCTGCCTCTACCTTCTGAGTGCTTGGATTTTACATTTGTGAGCACTAAATGCCTACAAGGGGTCTTTTTTTCTTTTTCTTTTTTTTTTTTTCTTTCAAGTATTAAAGTTGCTTTTTGTAAATATTAGCCCTCTTGAAGCAGAGGCAGGCAGATCTCCAACCTGGTCTCCATAACCAGTTCCAGGCCAGCCAGGGCTACAGGGAAACCATGTCTCAGGCCCCCTCCTTTACCCCCCTCTCAGAAAAATTGCTGCTGCTTTTTTTAAGGACTGGGGAGACAGCTCAACTGATCAAGTGCTTGCTGAAGTGTAAATTCCTGAGTTTGGATCCTATTACCCATGGAAAAAGCCTGACACAGGGCCTGCTTGTAATTCCAGCAGTGGTGACATGGGAGGCAGGAACAGGCAGGTGCCTGAGGTGGAAGGCCGTTAGCTTAGCCTGCTTCTGCACCACCACACGGGACTTTTCTTTTGGCTCTATTTTTGAGACCCTACCTTGGAACTCTATGGAGACCAGGCTGAAGATCTGCCTGCCTCTGCCTCCCAAGTGTTGGGACTAAAGGCATGCTTTTTT
The DNA here is from genome assembly GCF_000622305.1 of Nannospalax galili. Taxonomy (NCBI): domain Eukaryota; kingdom Metazoa; phylum Chordata; class Mammalia; order Rodentia; family Spalacidae; genus Nannospalax; species Nannospalax galili. The sequence goes on along the minus strand of NW_008355474.1, from coordinate 963,367 downwards.
GCCTTTTTGAGGCCAGATTTAATGTCGTCCATGCTGGCCTCAATCTTGAAGTGGCTAGTCTTGAACTTTGAATGATTCTCCTTTTCCTCCATAACACTTGAGATTTTAAGAATTTGCCTGACTGGCACTCGTCCTTAGTTTCCTCAATATTTCCTTGGCACTTGACCTTGTAAACTACTTTCTTTTTTCTTTTTTTTTTGTAAACTACTTTCTTGTAATTCTCTTGTTGACACCAGCATCACAGAGGTTCCTTAAAATAATTCATCAGTGTTTTGTTTTTGAGGCAGGGTTTTCTAGCCCAGGGTGGCCTAGAACTCACCATGTAGCCCAGGCTAACCTTGATCTTGGGTCAGTCTTCCTGCCTCATCCTCCTGAGTGCTGGGTCTTACTGGCATGAGCCACCATATCCAGCTTCACTGTTCTTGACAACTTAATTCCGTTCTATTTTCCCTATCAGTCTTAACCAGCTAAAATCCCGAATCTTGACCTTGCTACTTTAAAAAAAGGGACTAGGAGCCAGGCGTGATGGTGCACACCTCTAATCCCAGCACTTGGGAGGCAGAGGCAGGCAGATCTCTGTGAGTTCAAGGCCAGCCTGGTCTACATAGTGAGTTCCAGGCCAGCTGGGGCTACAGGGAGACCCTGTCTCAAAAAGACCAAAAAAAAAAAAAAAGGGACTATCAATGAATTGAGCTTCAGAATGAAAGTTTATCCATGGCATGCCACTGTTTGTTTATGGTCCTTTGGCTTGCTTTTGCCTTGGGATGAACTCCAGACTCCTACATGACACGATCTTGCTCCTAGTCTCACTGTCACTCAAACTGTTCCTTGATGTAAAGTTATGTGTTTCACATGCTCCTTGCTCTCTGATCAGTATATCTTTGATTTGTCCTGTTTTTTTGTTGTTGTTCTTTTTTTTCAGCTTATGACTCCTTATCCTTTCAGATCACCTCTAGCTTGGACTTTGTCAGGCAATTCCTTGGTTGGCCTGCAAGTTTTATGATTGTTTGTCTTGGGTCTCCCCTTGGGTACTCAAACTGTATCCTCTACTGTAACACTTAAGTATTACTTTTATGGTACATTTACTATAAACCTGTGTAATTTTAGAAGTGAAGGTTGGTCAAGCATTATCAGGACCTAACAGGGCTGTCATTAGTCAGCACTGGAAGGCTGTTGGCTAATGGGAAGTGGCCTAAGAGTGATCGGGTATTGCTATGGGTACACAGGTACAGAACACAATTAACATTTGCAGTCTTTCCAACCGTTCTCTTTGTCACTAGTGTTACTGTAGCGGGAGAGATGAGGCAAGAGTGTTGAGGAAGCAGGTTTTATTTAGGCTGCAGCTGGTCCAGACTCAGGTCTCAAAGTTTGGACACCAGAGGGAAGTAACCTTTGCATTTTTGCCAAAATAGACAGAGAAAGAGGGGGATTAAAATCCTTGGATTTTTTTTTCTCAATTTTTTTTCCATTACATTCTATATTTTTAAAAATAATTTTTAAAATTATTTTATGTGTATGCATGTTTTGCCTGTGTATAGGTAAGTGTCCCCGTGTCCTGCAATGTCCTCAGAGGTCAGAAGAAGCTGTCGGATCCCCTGGAACTGGAGTTAGGGACAGTTGTTTGCTGGCATGTGGGTGCTGGGATTCGAACCCGGGTCTTCTGCAAGAACAAGTGGGTGATGGGATTCGAACCCGGGTCTTCTGCAAGAACAACCAGTGTTCTTAACTGCTGAGCCATCTCTCCAGCCCCAGTATTACATTCTATATTATTATCAATTAGCTATTCTCGTAGAGTTATTTGCAATTTGAAAACCTGCTCCTTTTCCCCATAGGTATTTACATAAGGAGTTAGCAGAGTCCTGGTCTGTTCCCAGATTGGCAGAAGGCTTTGATGTCAGCACCGATGTTATCCGAAGAGTTTTAAAAAGTAAGTTTGTACCCACTTTGGAACAGAAACTGAAGCAGGATCAGAAGGTCCTTAAAAAGGCTGGGCTTACCCAAGTGGTCAGGCAGCTTCAGGGCTCTGGAGATTCCTTGAAGCCACTCACTGCAGGCTACTCTCTATCTGGCCCTTTGCTGATGCCAGGGGATGAAGCCTCATCTAAAAGTCAAAATCAGAACAAAGTTTTGAAAGTGGTAGAGTCAAATACTCCCAGTACAAATGCACAGAAGAGACAAAAGGGAAAGAATCAAGGAATCCAAGGCCGGACAGAGAGCTTGGTGCCTGCTGCTGCAGCCCTGGGTCCTCAGAGAGAGCTCCAGAAATGTTCCACCAATGATTCTGAGGCCACCAGAAGAACTAACAATGATAGGTTGCCATATGTTGAGAAGCTGGAAGATTTGAAGGCAGGGGAACAAGATGACCAGAACTTTAGCAACAAAGTAGTACAGAGGGGGCAAGAGTTCTTGGACAGCAATGGGAACTTCCTGTACAGAATTTGAGCCTAGGCCTGGCTTGTGGAGATGTTCTATGAGTAGCTGGGCAAATGTATTGAAACTTACCAAGATTTCTGCACATGGATTAGCCACTTCAGAATTAGAAGTGTTGAGCCTGGAATGTGGGCAGAAGAGCTACTTGGATAAATTCAAGCTTCCTGGACTGTTCCCCATCTGACCCTTGTGGTGATCCTTGTTACTAGGGCTCTCAGTTGAAAACCATTGTTATATGTGTTGTGTTACTAGTTTCTGTGATAACTGTGTTTGGGAAATGAAAATTTCCTCATTTCCTTCTTGATCACTAAACACCCAACAGTTTGTAAGCTGCTTACTCAATTGGTTTTCCTTATGTGCAAAATAAAGTAAAATATAGCAGTCTCTCACTTTGTGCTCTTTGGGGTAGAAAGATTTACCTAAAACTCTGGAGAGAGATGGAATGGAAAAAGTGGAAAAGAGTATTCCTTGTCAGAGAGATGGAAAGAGGAATCCTACCTCAGAAGGAGGGAGGGTGGCGCTCTGTGCAGAGCACTCTGTTCAGTGATAGGTTTTTTTGGGGGGCGTGGGTCTTTTTGAGACAGGGTCTTCCTGTAGCCCCAAGCTGGCCTGGAACTCACTATGTAGACCGGGCTGGCCTCGAAGTCACAGAGATCCTTCTGCTTCTGCCTTCCCAGTGCTGGGATGAAAGGCGTGCGCCACCACAAAATGTAAAATTACATTTTGTGTATGTATGCACACATGTATCTTGGTGCATATGTGGAGGTCAAAAGACAACTTGTAGCAGTGAGTTCTTTTCCTTTTACCATGTGGGTCCCAGGAAAGGAACTCAGGTTGTCAGCCTTGGCAGCAAGTGTCTTTACCTGTTGAGCCCAGCAGGTATCAACAAATTGGTTATCTTTCTCTTTGAGTTACTGGGGTTCTGAAGATTTGGGAGTTTGAGTTTGAAAAGTAGAAAGCATTCAAAGGCTTTAGAGCCCCTAACATAATCCAAAACCACATTCTAAAGTTAAACTATATTTGATAGTAGTTGATAGAGTTTTATAAAGATGCCAAGAGTATGCAAGAACAGATGATCAGCTCTTTTACAAATGAACAGACCCTAAGATGGCTGCTGCTAAGTGGCAGTTCTGGGACTGGAAGTCAAACCTCTATTAATCCAGGGCACCTGAAATTCCAGGAGTACTGGGCTATGTGGTAATTCCTGTTAATTTACTGACTGTTTTAGAAGCTATACCAAAATATTCTACTTGTAAAAAAAAAACATGTAAGAGTCCAGTAACAGTTTTCACCTATGTCTCTTTAACATTTTGCTGCCCCAAATTGTGCACCCCCACGCTGTGTAGGCACTATATATTAGAATCTGGATATTTCAAATGTCATTAATAATAGTTACAATATGTTGGGGAACCCTGCTGCTAGGGTTGTAGTCCTCCATGTCCGGATAGCTCTAAGGGGCTCACGCTATATGGAAGGACTCCCCTTCTCAGCAGGGGCCTCTTGCTCTCTGCCAGGCTTACCTGGAACAATAGCTCTAAGGGGCTCACGCTATATGGAAGGACTCCCCTTCTCAGCAGGGGCCTCTTGCTCTCTGCCAGGCTTACCTGGAACGTGCCGCCAAGCAACAGATGCCTGACCTTATTTGGAACATGACCTTTGGCATAGTTACCTGGAGTAAAAACTACCCCCAGGTTTTTTTCTATATGATAATTAGGCATTTCCCGATATGGATGATAGGAGCCTACTGCCACATGTAAATAAAGCATACTATGAGCACCTATCAGCTGAAGCATTGGCTACTGCCTCTGCACTATATTTTCCCTAACCCCACTGAATAAATGGAGCTGTTTCACTGAGGCTGGAGGTGTTTGTATCACTGAACCTGCCTCCCCAGAAGGGCTTTCTTCCGTCAGTACTCACTGGCCGTCCTGACCCCGTTCGTCGCTTCTCCCTTTGTCCTCTTGGACCGGTGGCCAATGACCCACGAGGGAAGGGAGAGACCCCACAACAATATTGATTACTGGGGTTTTTGTTTTTGAGACAGTCTCCCTAGCACAGGCTGGCTTGAAACTCTTAAGATTTCAGGTGCCATTTTCCTAGCAAGGCTTTACCAAGTCATCCAGTCTAATGCAGCTTTCTTCACATTGCTACCATACCTTCATTTTCTCCAATGCTTGAAATTCACGCCACCCATCCCCCACCCCATCCCGTTTTTAAAGGGAGACTGCATGAAGGAAAGAGACCTATTTACTGCAGCCCCAAGTACTATTGGAGCTCGGTACTGGTTCAGTGAAGAAATGACTGGGGACTTCATACAATAAACCAATCTATGGTGGTGGAATGCCTTGCCTTTTATTGAGAGACCCAAGTGACTCCATCTTGGATAAAACCTCCATAGGACTGACCTAGCCCTGGGCCCTGTTCCAAGAAAACCACAATGCTTGGAACGGATAGAGAACAACTCCTCCGCCAATGGTCAATTAACCAGGGACAGGAAAGTACTAAAAGTCCAAATGTCTTTTCAGATTTCCTGAAGCCAGCAGTTTATGGTTTGGCACTGAGCTGCAACCAGTCTGAAGAACTGGTTGCCAGGCTGAAGAACTCCTACTCCCCTACTTGCTGAACTTGCTGAAATAAACCTATAAAACCCCTGTCTCCCAAAGCAAGGGGTCTCACTTCTGAGATCCGCTCAAAGGGGTCTCACTTCTGAGATCCGCTAGGTGGGTGACAGAGTGGGCCCAAGCTTAAGCTTGTAACAAAAAAAGAACCCTTATGTATTTGCATCAGTTGGCTCCTTGGTGGTCTTTGGGGTCTCCCGAACTGGGCACATTATCCTCTTTTAGTCTTTGAGACAAAGTCTCCCTGTAGCTACAATTGACCTGGAACTCACTATGTAGACCAGACTGGCCTTGAACTCAGAGATCCACCTGCCTCTGCCTCCCAAGTGCTGGGATTAAAGGCTTGTTTTCTATTTTTAAACGGTGCTGAAGACTGAACCCAGGTCCTCTAGCCAGCCATAATACTATATGGAATACTATATGGCTAGTGGTCTGTTTGATAAGTGACTTTCCGTTTATTTGAATTTGTTTCCAAACAGGATTCATATCCTGTAATACTACATTTTTATTGGTATGTTCCTTAAGTCTCTTATCCCTTAAATCTTACTCTAAAATGGTTTCAAGTTCCACATTTTCCCTCTTGCTCTTTATTCTTAAAAGCTAGGTCATTTGTCCAAGATAAGTTCATGCTTGCGTGCGTGTGTGTGTGTGTGTGTGTGTGTGTGTGTAGTGTGAGTGTGGAGTTCAGGGGTTGAGGTCTGGTCTTCGTTCTCCACCTTTATTTTCTGAGGCAGGGTCCTCTGAACCTGGAGTGAGCTGCTCTGCCTCCCAGTGTCTGTGTGGGTGCTGGGATCCAGAACTCAGTCCTCACATCACACTCTATCCACTGAACTGTCTTTTCCTCCTTAAAAAAAATTTTTTTATGTATTATTTATTTATTTTTTGGTCTTTTTGAGACAGGGTCTCCCTGTAGCCCCAGCTGTCCTGGAACTCACTATATAGACCAGGCTGGCCTTGAACTCAGAGAGATCCGCCTGCCTCTGCCTCCCAAGTGCTGGGATTAAAGGCGTGCGCCACCACGCCCGGCTTATTTTATTATTTTTATGTATTTTGTGTATGTGCGTATTGCCTGCTCATAGGTAAGTGCACCTTTGTCGTGCTCGGGAGGACAGAAGAAGCTATCGGATCCCCTGGAACTGGAGTTAGGGACAGTTGTTAGCTGCCATGTGGGTGCTGGGATTCGAAACTGGGTCTTCTGCAAGAACAGTGTTCTTAAGGGTTGAGCCATCTCTCCAGCCCCCAGCTTTTGGTTTTTTGATACAAGTCTCATGTTGCCCAGAGTAGCCTTGACCTCCTCATTCTCCTTTCCTCCTCCAGGTGCAGGGATTAGAGGCACCGCCACCACGTCAGGCTTTTTATTTATTATTTATTTTATGTATGTATGTCTTTTTGAGTCAGGGTCTCTCTGTAGCCCCAGCTGTCCTGGAACTCACTGTGTAGACCAGGCTGGCCTTGAACTCAGAGATCTGCCACGTCAGGCTTTTTAAAAAGACAAAACAAATTTACCCCTTCACAACTCGGGGACCCGCGGGCATCCACACAGAAGTTTCCAGAGACAAAAAGTTGACTGGGCCGGATTACAAATATCCCCTTCCAGACGCCGTCCTTTTCCCAGTATGCTTCGCGCAGGTCGAGCGAACGGAACTTCCGGGAAGTCTAGGAATTCGCTACTCTATGGGTTGGAGGCGGGTCCTGCGGACTGGTCGACAGGACCGGGCGGTGCCGGGGGCTGCAACCTGCCAGGAGAACCCCGCGCCCTCGGCTTCGGCGGAGGAGTGAAGACCCTGCGGGGAACCTAGCCTGCGCTAACCCTGGGCTGCCACCGGCCTTCCAGAACTGAGGACATCCTCCTGTGACCGCTGCTATGGCTTTTCCCTATCGGTTGGACGCTCCTGAGCTGCCTGACTTCTCCATGCTCAAAAGGCTGGCTCGAGACCAGCTCATCTATCTGCTGGAGCAGGTCAGTGCTTGCTGGAGCAGGTCAGTGCTTGCCACGCCTGGCGCCTTTACCTCCTCACCCCTGTGGCCCTCACCAAATGTGACTTTTTTCCTTCCTGAGTCCCTTGGTATCGTTCCCGGAGCTTCCCAGACAGGTCCAAAATGGGGCGCTCAGCAAGAAGAACCAGAGAGTAATGAGAACTGCTTGCGACCTGGCCAGAGAATAGAAATCACCGGCCCCCAGACAAACTAGACAGCATTTGTGCCAAGCATCACTGGAAATGGAAATATGGTTGAAGTAACTTTGTCATTGGGGCGCGTAACATTCCAGTAGGAGCCCTGTGAAACAAAGGACATCTAGGTATCTGGTGGTGAATGAGGGCTAGGTAGACTTCCTGAGGCGTTCAGAATAAACAGCCATATCAGCTGAAGTGATCTAGGAGTTTCTGGGGGAACTGGAGTTTGATGAATAAACATATTTTATTTGGAGTAGGAAAAGCATGCTCCTTTCACACAAAGTTGGGCTGGTAGGCTCAAAGTTAAGGAAGCAGGGAAGGACAAAGCATGAATAGAGGAGAGCTATCAGATACCAGATACTTTGTATAGGGCTGGGAATGTAGCTCAGTGGTAAAGCAGTTGCATATGTATATGGTCCTAGGTTTCATCCACTGCATCCCAAGAAAAAAAAAAATTACACAGCAGGCATTAGGCAAGCATTGAAGACCCTCATACCCATTTGTATGATGAAGCAGTACTTGATGCTTATGGGAGTGAGATAAAGCTCGATAATGGGCAACAGAACGTCAGATGGGAGAGCATTGATTAAGCTGAAGCAATTAAAGTGGCAAATTTGGTGATTTGGTGGCAGTAGATTTTTGGTGGTGGCAGTTTGTTCTTTTTTGAGACTGTAGCCCAGACTGGCCATTAACTCACAGCACTCCTGACTCAACCTACCAAGTTCTGAGATTGTAGGCATGTGCCACCACACCTATGATGAATTTATAAGTCACAGTGAAAGAAAACTCCAAGACATTGATTAGTTGTAATTCAAAGTTTACTCTGATTTTTAACCTGTGTCTTTAGAAAACTAATGCTGCTACTATAATTGCAGTGGGTTACTTGTTTAATTATTTAGTGGTTCACTTATCCATGTTCCCCACTAGCTTGGAAGGTTCTCAAGGATTGGAAAATTGTATCTGTTCAACACTATATACCCAGTAAGTACCTAGCTTGAACTAAAGCACATCACATGTGCTGAATGAGTATTTCTTGTATCAACATTGAATGAGAATGAGAGGCACACACAAGCTTACACCTGTACGCACGAGTACACACACACACACACACACACACACACACACACAAAGAAAATAAGACCCAGAGGACCAGGTTAGATGGATGAAGTTGATTGATTTGGGGTTTGAATGGAGTGAAGATAAGATGCTGGTAGGGGTCTGTGACTGTTCCTCAGTGTATAGCCCATGGGAACCCTGGATTCAGTCATACCACTGCACAGAGAGAGAGAGAGAGAGAGAGACGGACACGGACAGAGCAGTAATGATGTAGGAAGTGAAGCTTTTAAAATCCAGGAGATTCTCTTACCTTGAGCCTGTGTGCTGGTAGCATCAGAGCCGAGTGGAGCCGGTCAGGAAGATCACAGATGTGCAGCTTGCCATCTTTGCCAACATGCTGGGCGTGTTGCTTTTCTTGCTTGTGGTTCCCTAGCACTATGTGGCAGTCAACAATCCTAAGAAGCAGGAATGAAAGTGGTGCCTTCTCTGCCCCAGGGTTCCAGGACATAGTCTGAGGCAAGATGGAGGGGGTGAGGGGTCTTCACACTTCTCTTCATCTCTCCTACCCATCACAGCATACAAAGCAACTATACCTGGATTTTTCCAAACAGCTTTTATTTCCTCAAAGTCTTCCTTAACCCTATGGAACAAGAAGCTGCCACTGCTTTCTCTTCTACTCCCCCCCAAT
>NW_008355474.1:941413-954321 GCF_000622305.1 Nannospalax galili | reverse complement strand
TATATATATATAAAATCCAGCAGATGGCAATGTCAAGCTTGCAGCTTCATCATGAAGGCTAGGGTGAAACTGGGTATGTGGGAGAACCTCAGGGACCTGAGACCATATTTTTTTTTCTCTCTTGCATGTCTCACAGTGCTAGTATAGGGATTTTTACATAAAAGAGTCTCAATAAAATTCTGAGAAAATAGATTAATGCTAGTTAAAGCCATTAGTTAAGGTGAGGTCAACAGGAAAGAGAGTAGGTGGGACTAAGGATAAAAACTTGTAAGTAGCCAGGCATGATGGTGTATGCCTTTAGTCCCAGCACTTGAGAGGCAGAGTCAGGTGGATCTCTCTGTGATCGAGGTCAGCCTGGTCTACATAGTCAGTTCCAGGCCAGCTGGGGCTACAGGGAGACCCTGTCTCAAAAACAACAAAAAACTGTAAGTGGAGTATAGGGGAAGAAGAGGAGCCCATATGCTAATTCATGGGTGGAATGAATCTCTGGGCAATAATATCCTCCCCATGCTTTTTTAAAAAATATTTTATTTATTATTTTTATTTTATGTGTATGAGTGTATTGTCTGCATGTATGTGAATGCACCCGTGTTGTGCAATGCCACGGAGGTCAGAAGAAGGCTTCGGATTCCCCTGGAACTGGAGTTAAGGATGGTTCGTACCTACCATGTGGGTGCTGGGAATCAAGTCCAGGTCCTCTGTAAGAGCAGTCAGTGCTCTTAACTGCTGAGCCATCTTTCCAGCCCCCTCCCCATGCTTTTAATTTCTTTTCTTTTTCTTGTGTATGTATGTTTGTGGCATATATGTATGTTCACATGTGTGTGAGCATACATGTGCTCTTATGTGTAGAGGCCCAAGGTTGACATCAATAGCCTTCCTCTATCACTCTCCAACTTATTCATTGAGACAGGGTCTCTCAGTTGAACCCAGAGTTCACTGATATAGACTAGGGATCCTGCCCCTGCCTTCATAAGGCTGGAATTATAAGTGGACACCAGTACCACCTGGCATTTACATGGCTTTTAGGATCCAGACTCTAGTCCTCACTCTCCCCAGCCCTAATTTATTTATTTTATTTTATTTTTTTATTTTTTTGGTCTTTTTGAGACAGGTATTCCCTGTAGCCCCAGCTGGCCTGGATTTGATATGGAGACCAGGCTGGCCTCTAACTCACAGAGATCCACTCGCTCCTGCCTCCTGAGAGCTGAGACTAAAAGTATGCATCACCATGCCCAGCAGTTTATTTCTTTTTAATAGACATTGCTAATCAGGCTTGATACATACATCAAAGTCACCTTTGACTGTCCTTCCTTCACACTGAACTGGTTGCTGAGTCCTGTGGATACTTCCTTATACATGACTTTAAAAACAGTGATTATGGGACTGGAGAGATGGCTCAACAGTTAAGAGCACTGACTGCTCTTGCAGAGGACCAGGGTTCAATTCCCAGCACCCACATGGCAGATCCACAGATGATTCCTAACGTTCTTTTCAGGCTCCCATATTCAAGGGATGAACTCTAGCTTTCAAGAAGCATTTCCCTGCAGAGAACATATTATACAAATCCAATAGATGGCATTCTAACACCACAGTTCAAATACAGAATGAATTTTTAAATAATCTCAATTTTTATTTTTTTCTAATTTTTATTTTATGTGTGTGGATATATTGCCTGCATCTAGATAAGGGCACCCATGTCATACAGTGCCCAAGGAGGAGAGAAGAGGCCGCCACTGGAACTGCAGTTTTGGACAGTTGTTAGCTGCCATGTGGGTGCTGGGATTCGAACCCAGGTCTTCTGCAAGAACAGCCAGTGTTCTTAACTGCTGAGCCATCTTTCCAGACCCTAAATAAAATATTTTTTAAAAAATGATTATGCCAGGCTTGGTGGCGCACATCTTTAGTCCCAGCACTCGAGAGGCAGAGGCAAGCAGATCTCTGAGTTCGAGGTCAGCCTGGTCTACATAGTGAGTTCAGTCCAGCTGGGGCTACAGGGAGACCCTGTCTCAAAAAGACCAAAGCAAAACAAAAAAGCTTTATAAAATAACATTTGCAAAATGTAGGAGACAAAGAAAAAATTTAAAAACCTACTTATACTCTTACCATCCAGGCAAAAACAATGTTAACACTATTGATATTCTTCAACTATTAAAAATGTTCTGTAGCCGGACGTGGTGGTGCATGCCTTTAATCCCAGCACTTGGGAGGCAGAGGCAGGCAGATCTCTGTGAGTTCTAGGCCGGCTTGGTCTACATAGCAAGTTCCAGGCCAGCTAGGACTACAGGGAGACTCTGTCTCAAAAACATCAAAAAAAAAAGAAAAAAAAGTTCTGTATGGGCCAGTAAGATGGATTAGCAGGTAAAGGCACTTGCTGTGCAAGCCTGGCAACCCGAACCCAGAATCCATCCCCAGAACCCATATAAAGGTGGAAGGAGAAAGCCAACTCACAAAGTTGTCCTCTGACCTCTATACACACTGTGGCACATACATCCACAAATACATATCATGTATACACAGTAGTATTTTTTTTTAAGCCTGTGTTTGTCTTATTTTGTTCACACCACCACCAGCCTGAAGCAGGTCCTCATCTGTTGCCAGCCCCATGCTTGGCTGTCTGGTCAGTTATATAAACTTCCTAAATGAGCTCTCTGTTTCCAGTTTCTCTTGCCTTCCATCCGTTTTAACCACAATTGCCAACTCCATTAAAAATTTCTGGCTGATTGTGCTTTAGTACACAAAAGCTTTCTGTGTCCCTTGTTCAGGTTCAAATTCCCTACCCTGCTGTCATTTGGAGCCCTGTTGGCTAATTCAACTGTTTCAATCATACTTCCCCCCATTTTTTCTACATCTGTATTTTTCATGCCTTGGTACTATTGATATCTTGAGCTTGATAATTCAATGTTGTAGGGCCTGTTCTGTGCACTGTGTGAAGTTTAGTAGCATCCCTACCTAACCTCTGTACACTTGATGCCAGCAAGACCCCTCCACCCTAAGTCAGATGACCAAAATGTGCCCATACATTGCCTAGTGTGCCTTAGGGTGCAGAACTGTCCCCAGCTGAAAATCGCTGCCTTCCACATACCTTATATCAATCCAACTGCATTGCCTGCTTCTGCCCTTCACTCTACACCTCCCCTGTCTCCTTGGTCTTTGCTGCATTGTCCCTTGAGACATCACTGGCAACTTGCAGTCAGCTTGTCAAGGCATAGTTCAGAGGAATCTTCCAAGGACTTCACCCTTCCTATCACTAATTGCATGCATGTAGTGCATATACATACATCCAGGCAAAACACTCATACATAAAATAAAAGTGAATACTTTTTTTTTTTAAAGTGATGGTAGGCTGGCCATGGTGGCATATGCCTTTAATCCCAGTACTTGGGAGACAGAGGCAGGCAGATCTTTGTGAGTTTGAGGCCAGCCTGGTCTATATAGAAAGTTCTAGAAGGGCAGCTGAGGCTACAAGGAGACCCTATCTCAAAAAAACAAAAAAAAAAAAAAAAAAAAAGTGATGGTGCTAGAATCCCATGACAGTGATCATAAACTGGGTATGTGGTTATGGGAAGAGCGAGCACTGTCCTGGACTTCCTTTTCTTTTCCTTTTGCAGTGCTGAGGTGAAATCAGGGCCATATGCCTACAGAATACATGCTGTCCACTGAGCCACACATTCAGCCCTGCCCTGGTTTTCTAAGTTGTGTATTAAACATTTTTTTTTTTTTTTGGAACCAGAAGAAAAATTCCACTAAAAAGATATTTAGAGCCAGGCGTGGTGGCGCACGCCTTTAATCCCAGCACTCAGGAGGCAGAGGCAGGCAGATCTCTGTGAGTTCAAGGCCAGCCTGGTCTACAGGACAGCTGGGGCTACAGGGAGATCCTGTCTCAAAAAAAGACCAAAAACAAAAAGATATTTAGCAGTTAGTTGAAGGAGTTGTAGGATACAAGGCAAAGTTTTGTTGAGTTTGTCTTTGTTTAGCAACAAAGGGCTATTGGCAAGCAGAGTGGAAGAGGCTGTGGGGAAGAGAGACAAGGATGCAGACCAAGGTCACAGGCGAGTGGGAGGGTTGAGTGACAAAGGAGTCAAGCTTAGAAAGTGGAGTAACTTCTATGTGCAGAGAAATGTCGGGGATACAGACAGTAAATACAATATTCAGCTAGATAATAGCCTAATGCCCTTCCAACTTGAGACCAGGTTTCCAGATGAAGGAGCTTGTGTGATCTGTGAATGACCAACCATATCTTCTCTCCTTTAGCTTCCTGGAAGAAAGGATTTGTTCATTGAGGCAGATCTCATGAGCCCCTTGGATCGGATTGCCAATGTCTCCATCCTGAAGGTACCAACCCTTTTCTTGGGGAAACTTTTCCCCTGCTTTCTTTGAACAGTTTTTCTCTTCATGAGCATTCCCAGTTCTGAAGAGTGACTCCCTTGACAGGGTAAAGAAAAGCAGCTCAGCAGCCAGGTGTGGTGGTGCATACCTTAAATCCCAGCACTCGAAAGGCAGAGGCAAGTGGATCTCTGTGAGTTTGAGGCCAGCCTGGTCTCCATAGTGAAAACAGGCCAGCTGTGGCTACAGGGAGACCCTGTCTCAAAACAACCAAAAAAAAGAAAAAAAAAGATAAGCAGCTCATGTGGGTAGACAGAGAAGAGACTAATGATCTTGTTTTGTGATGTTTGTATTGTTTAACTTGGGGTTTTGACCGTTTAAGGACGTGAATTTTAAGCCTTTAGTCCCAGCAGAAGCAGGTGGATTATGGGAGCAGCCTGACGCCTAGAGTTAAAGCTTTAAGAAGTTCTCTGTGTGTTGTGCTTTGGGCTTTTCCAGCTCTTACATCCATTGTCTTGTTGGGTTCTCTGTAGCAACATGAAGTAGACAAGCTGTACAAAGTAGAGAACAAGCCAGCCCTCAGCTACAGTGAACAGTGAGTATCTGGGAGCGTGTGTGCTGCCTCCAAGCAGAGAAGGTTCCTCAGGGCACATTTGCCTCTGACTTGTCCTTGGCTCTTGGCTGAGATTTGTAACCAGGCTGTCTGTCATATGGCTCACTTGCTGAGCTTTTACAATGTTTTATTTTTTTTTTGGTCTTTTTTGAGACAGGGTCTCCCTGCAGCCCCAGCTGTCTCTGGAACTCACTATGTGGACCAGGCTGGCCTTGAGCTTTTACAGTTTTACCCCAAGATTTTTAACCTCTAAATGAGTCTTGCTTTCTGCAGTTCCTCCCACTTTGTCCTCTTCCCTCTCCATTCCATGGCATCACCTACAACTGGATTTATTAATTTCCCCAAAATTGTTATCATTCTACTTCTGTCATGAACCCCCAAGGTTCTTGCATGAAGGCATTTGCTGTCAAGCCCAACTATCTGAATTCACTCCCCAGAACCCACATGGAAGGAGAGAACTGACTCCCACAAATTGTCCTCTGACCTGCACATGTGCATCATGGCACATGTGCACCCATATACATGCATGCCCACAAAAATAAAATTTTTAAATGTAATAAAAAATTTGGCCTGGAGAGATGGCTCAGTGCTTAAGAGCACTGTTTGCTCTTGCAGAAGACCCAGTTTCAAATCCCAGCACCCGTATGGCAGCTAACAACCGTCTGTAACTCCAGTTCCAGGGGCTCCAACACCCTCTTCTGAACTCCATGTGCATTGCACGACATGGGTGCACTTAAACACATGCAGGTGATATACTCATACACATAAAAAAAAAATCATAAATGAAATAAAATGAAATATTTTTAAAATGTAATAGAAAATTTTAAAAAGTACCTCTCAGACTTCACATTTCTTATTGGATGTAGTCCAGTTGAGCATCATAGATTCCAAGGCCTTGATGCTCCCTGTGCCATCTTGTTTTTCACATGTCCTCTTCAAGCCTCTGTTGACATGTGCTTCCCATACACATTCCAGATGTGCCTTTACCTTTGGAATGCCCTAATCACTCTGCCTGAAACTGTCCCCTGCCCTCTGCTCTTGTAAAGAACAATGTGTTTTCAGAGCCCAGCCCCACCCTTCCATGAAGCTTTCTGTCTCCCTTCCAGTCCGGGTTGATTTTCTTCTCTGGATTTCTGGGGCATTTTGTTTTGTTCTGTTCTCTTGGTATGTAGTCATATATGGCAGTGCTGGCAATCAAACTCAGGACCTTGAGTGTGCTAGGCAAGCACTCTACAACTGGACCATATTCCCAGCCCTTTGATTTATTTTAAAAGTTTGTCAAACTTCAGTAATGTATACCTTCTCATAGAGGAATAACTTCTTGATACATAGAGAATACATGCATAGACCCAGTTTGAATTGTACTTGATTGATTTTAAATATATATGTGTGTGTGTATGTGTGTATGTGTATATATATATATATGGTTTTTTATGTGTGTCTATGTGTGTATCTGTGTGTGTCCCCAGCTGTCCTGGAACTCACTATGTAGACCAGGCTGGCCTTGAACTCTCAGAGATCCGCCTGCCTCTGCCTCCCAAGTGCTGGGATTAAAATTAAAGGCGTGTGCCACCGCGCCTGGCAATTTAAAATATTTTTTATTTATTATTTTTATTTTATGTGTATGAGTGTATTGCCTGCAGGCATGTGCGTATACCTGTGTCATGCACTGCCCACAGAGGTCAGAAGAAAGCGTTAGATTCCCTGGAACTGGAGTTACAGATGGTTTTTAGCCTTCATGTGGGTGCTGGGAACCAAACCCAGTTCCTGTGCAAGAGCACAGTGCTCTTAACCGCTGAGTCATCTCTCTAGCTCCTGATTAATCTTATATATATGTTTGTGTGTGTGTGTGTGTGTGTGTGTGTGTGTGTGTGTGTAAATGTAAAAGCAATTGATACATGCATCTTTTTTGGCCTGAATCATAAATCTTTTTTACTGAATCATAAATCATTTAAGAATAGGAGCTACTAGGTCCATCCTAGAGCCAATAAAGACACACATATCATCACACTGTACTTGTATTTATTTAGAGGGGTCTTCTGTTGATTGGTGCATGTTGGCCAAGAAAATGGGCATTGCTTTGTCTAGAGTAAGACCTGTAGGCCTGGTCAAGAAACACAAGTGGTCATAGACTTGGTATTGTTTAGTTTCGCCTTAGCTGCTATCATCAGTTTCATGATTTTAGTTAACTTTTTTTTCTCTTTCTTTTTTTCCCATAGATTGTGCTTCTTGGTCAGACCCCGCATTAAGAATATGCGCTACATTGCCAGTGAGTGAACTATGGTACTATGTGTAACTAAGAGCAGGGAAAAGGTGGGCAAGATAGAAGGGCCTTGCCCATAAGGACCCTTTAATAAGAAAAGATTTGCTGGGAATAGTGGTGTACGTTTGTAATTCCTGCACTTGGGAAGTCAAGGTAAGAAGATTGCAATTTGGAGGCTAGCCTGGATAGTGTAGCAAGATCCTGGAGGGAGGAAGAGAGGGAAAGGAAGACGAGACCTAAAGGAAGGCAGGATGAAGCATACATGTCTGAAACAGCCCTGTTCATCTTGGGAAGTTTCTCTGCTCCTTTGCATCTGGCCTATTGCTCACTGAGCTGCATCTTTCTCTCTGTAGATCTTGTCAATGCTGACAAATTGGCTGGCCGAACTCGAAAATACAAGGTTATCTTTAGTCCTCAGAAGGTGAGCTTGGATCCTAGAAGGGGTGATATGAAGGTGAATAAGGATGAAGACTGGGAGTGAGGGGTAAGGGGCCAGTAGCATGCTCGCTTTCATTAATGAATCCATGATTACTACACAGAGAGTGTGTCACCAAACTGCCCCAAAGAAAGTACTGTGGATTGTGAATTGTGAGAACTGGTTTCAACATAGACCTATCTACATAGATCTTTAAAAAAAATTTTTTTTAATTTTAATTAATTAATTTATTTTTGATGTTTTTGAGACAGGGTCTCCCTGTAGCCCCAGCTGGCCTGAACTCGCTATATAGACCAGGCTAGCCTTGAACTCACAGAGATCCTCCTGCCTCTGCCGCAGCCTCTGCCTCCTGAGTTCTGGGATTAAAGGCCACCATGCCTGGCTTTTATTTTTATTTTATTTTATGTGTATGAGTATATTGCATGCATGTAGTAAGTGCACCCATGTCATACAATATGTGCAAAGGTCAGAAGAGGGCATCAGATCCCCTAGAACTGGAGTTAGCCCCCATGTGGGTGCTGGGAATTGAATCCAGATCCTCTGAGTTACCAGTGTTCTTAACCGCTGAGCCATCTCTCCAGCCCTAATCTCTCTCTCTTTTTTTTTGTGGTGCTATGGATCAAATCAAAGTCCTTGGGTATGTTAGGCAAGCACAGCACCACCTAACTACATCGCCAACCCTACATAGTTTGTGGGGTTTTTTTGGTTTTTGTTTTTTTTTTTTTTAAGTGAACTGCTTTATGTTTTTGAAATGAAATCTGCTATGAGTCCCTGTAAACACGTTCCTGTATAGTAAAGGTGTATGATGCTATGCCTTCCCTATGACCCCTTTCCTGTATCCCTCTAATAATAAATAAAATAAATCATCACCTACCACCTTTCATATACTCACCCAAGGGATTTGACTGGGCTGTTTTGAGGTTACTAGAACTACACCACTGTATATTGGAAAAGCCTTTTCTTTTTACTTTAATTGACATATAATAATTGTACACATTTCTGAGATGGGAAAAGCCTTTTCTTACATAGGGAGAAAATTTTAGAAACCATTTATTCCACCTCAACTCTAAGTAGCTGAGGGAAACAAAGCTCACATTCACACAGTGTGAGCCAAGCCAAACTAGATCTCTTTAATAATTGCAGGGTTTGAAGTAGCATCATAATAGCACTTATTTCTTGACTCCTTTGAGCTCCCCTTTCACCTCCTGCCAGCTAGGTGCATCATAGGTCCATCCTCAACCTAAGTGACTAGCAGACATGAGGTACCAGACCTTCACATTGCCCACTGTGGCCTATGAAGCTCTACAAGAAGTGTGTGCAGGTAGAAATGGAAGTTGAAAGGGCAGAGCTGTATTCCTTTCCAGTTTGCCTAAGACAGTTCTAGAGAAAACAGAAGCATTAACTGAGACTGAAGACTCAAACCAGACTATTTGTGTATGAATCCTTGTTTTAGCATTTATTATCTACATGATCTTGGATAAGGTACTTAGCTACTCTGAGTCTCCATTTCCCCATCTGTAAAATGGAGTTGATAATAGTACTATGACTTTTAAGTGACATGACTTTTTGTCTTTGTTAAAATAAGAAATCTAAGGCTGGGAGTGGTGGCGCACGCCTTTAATCCCAGCACTTGGGAGACAGAGGCAGGCATCTCTGTCAGTTCAAGGCCAGCCTGGTCTACATAGTGAGTTCCAGGAGAGTTGAGGCTGCAGGGAGACCTGTCTCAAAAAGACCGAAAAAAAAAAAAAAAATCTAGTGGGATCATAGGCTTATATGTTTTTCTCATTGTGTAAAATAGATGAGGAAAGAGCCAGTGATAATCCTTTTTTCGTTGTTTGTTTTTTGAGATAACCTGGAACTCACTATGTGTTGACCAGGCTGGCCTTGTCTGCCTCTGCCTCTGGAGTGCTGCAATTAAAGGCATGTACTATCCCACCTGGCCCTGTTCTTGTTTTTATGGTTCTTAGAAGATTGATAGTGCAATATTGCAAATAATTATCTTGACTAGGAATGAGAACATGAAGTATAATGTCTTTTTTTGTTTTTTTATTGTTTTTAGTGACAGGGTCCCATAGGCTGAGCTTGAAGTCACTATCTTCCCACCTCATCCTCCCAAATGCTAGAATCACAGGCATATGTCACCATGCCTAACCTAAATATAACACTATTAGGGCAAGAAATTATTGAATAAGATAGCCAAGTTATTAAGAGACATGGCAACAATTTTTAGTTTTTGGATTTTTATAACCTCTCCCTTTTCAATATTGTTTCCAAGAACAAATTTATATTAACAGAAAATAGAGAAGTTCATAAGTAACAGCTTCAAATAATCCTAAAAGCCATTGTATTAAACAGAAAAACAAAATTGGTATTTTTGTGAATGTTCTCTACTTAATATCCTGTCTAATCAAGTTCTTTTAAAAAGTTTTTTATTACATTTTACATGTGTGTGTGTGCGTGCGTGCGTGCGTGCGTGCGTGTGTGTGTGTGTGTGTGTGTGTGTGTGTGTGTGTGTGTGTAAAGGCATGCCACACATATGGGACTTGCAAGAGCTGTCTCTCCTTCAACTTTGTGGGTCTGGGAGATCAAATTCAGGTCATCAGGCCTGGCAGCGGGCATCTTTATGGCTGAGCCATCTCGTCAACCCTTATTCAATAACCTAGTTTTATATCAGGAAAATCCTCTCACTCAGTACTTAGGGGGAAGAGGGTGCATTTTTGTCTTCTTGAGACACGTTATACTAACTAGGAGGGTTGGCAATTTTCAGGCTGGGCTCTGGATTTGATTTGTTAGCATTAGAAGCTACGGATGTCATTCCCTGTGCCATAGAAACAAAATTGAAAAAAGGAAAAAAATCAAGCCTATGGATTTTAGTGTTACTGGCAGAAATGAGTGAGAGATGAGTAGGATTCTTCTGCATAACAATAGACTAAGGAGCTCATAACACGAATCTGTACCTTTAAGAATGAGTTACGTGGGTGAAGGCAAGCAGCCCTGGAAAACATTAAGAACAGCACCTAGTCCATAAGTAGTGTTTGAGATACATTAGCTAGTCGTGTCATCATCATTGTTGGACATGAGTATCCTCTGTACACTTCCTAATTATCCCCCACCCCCCAAAAAATTTGTTTTTAGTCCTGTGTGGTGGCGCACACGTTATATCCCAGCACTCAGGAGGCAGAGGCAGAGGCAGAGGCAAGCGGATCTCTGTAAGTTCAAGGCCAGTCTGGTCTACATAGTGAGTTCCAGGCCAGCTGGGGCTATAGGGAGACCCTGTCTCAAAAACACCAAAAGAAAAAAAAAATTGTTTTTGAGACAGGGTCTCACTATGCAGTCCCAGGTGGCCTATAATTGACTATGTTGACCAAGTTGGCCTCAGACTCACAGAGGTCCACCAGCCTCTGCCTGAGTGCTAGGAATAAGGGTGGATACCACCATACCTGACTAACTGCAATTTTTTTCTGCTTCACTTGTTTCAGAGGAGAAGATACAGTCTTTTCCTTCCCAAGATCAGCAGAGCCTTTTCAGCCATGTACCCCCCCATCCCTGTCATCCTTTTCTTGTCTTGCTTCATAAGTAGACCTCTTCTGTCTTTACCTATGTCAAGTAGTTTCTGAGTAATCTCTATCTGCCCTTTCATCTCTTCTGCTAATAGGACAGATGAAATAAGGGATTGCTCTTGTTTCATGGCTTGTGTTTAGAGTGATCTGCTTGCATGGCTTCTGTTTCCTCATCTCTGGTTTCTTTTTTTTTTTTTTTTTTTTTTGTGTTTTTTTTGTTCCACATGGTGGCTACGAACCATCCTTAACTCCAGTTCCAGGGGAATCCGAAGCTCTCTTCTGACCTCCACAGCATTGCATGACACAGATGCATTTACATACATGCAGGCAACACACTCATACACAAAAAAAAAAATTATTTAATGTGTATGAGTGTATTGCCTACATGAATGTAAATGCCCCCATGTTGTTGACGTCAGAAGAGGGTGTCAAATTCCCCTGGAACTAGAGTAAGAGAGCTGTCAGTCGCCATGTGGGTGCTGGGAACCAAACTGTGTCCTCTGCAAGAGCAGCCAGTGCTCTTAATTGCTGAGCCATCTCTCTAGCCCCTCATTTTTATTTATTTATTTATTTTTTGGTCTTTTTTGAGACAAGGTCTCCCTGTAGCCACAGCTGGCCCAGATTCGCTAATGGAGACCAAGCTGGCCTCGAACTCACAGAGATCCACCTGCCTCTGCCTCCCAAGAGCTGGGATTATCATTTTTAAATTTTTAAATTTATTTTATGTGTATGAGTGTTTTGCTTGCGTGTAAGTTCACCCATGTATGCGATGCCTCCATAGGCCAGAAGAGAGTGTTGGAACCCCTGGAACTGGAGTTTGCAGACAGCCATCATGTAGGTGTTGGGAACCCCACCTGGGTCCTCTGGAAGAGCAGCCGGTGCTCCTAAACACTAACCATCTCTCTAGTCCCGACCTTCTTTTTTTTTTTGGCTTTTTGAGACAGGATCTCCCTGTAGCCCCCAGCCGTCCTGGAACTCACTGTGTAGACCATGCTGGCCTTGAACTCACAGAGATCTCTCTGCCTGTCCCTCCCCGGTGCTGGGATTAAAGGCTTATGCCACCATGCCCAGCTGACCTTTTTCTTTTTAAAGAACTTTTAAATTGCATTTATTTGCATCTGTCTCTCTGTGTATATGTATGTGGGTAAGTGTGTTTGTGTGGGTGCACACATGCCACAGCACACATGTGGAGGTCAGTGTGTGAGAGTTCGCTCTTCCCATTTACCATATGGGCTCTGGAGCTTGAACTTAAGTTATCAGGCTTGGCAGCAAGCACCCTTACGTACTGAGCCATCTCAAAATCTTTCATCCTTTCATGTAGTCTTCCTAAGATCTCTGTGGTTCTCAGTTGTGTGATGAGGCACACCTATAACCTCAGTACTTAAGAGGCTGAGACAGGAAAATCTGGAGTTCCAGGCCAGCCAGCGCTACATAGTGAGACCCTGCCTCAAAACAAATAATTGGATGTGGTAGTACATGCTTATAATTCTGATACTCAGGAGGGAGAGGCAAGAGGATCAGGAGTTCAAGGCAGCCTGTACCAAATAAGACAGTGTCTCAAAAATAAAAACAAAATGGGGCTGGAGCGATGGCTCAGCGGTTAAGAACACCGGTTGTTCTTGCAGAAGATCTGGGTTCAAATCCCAGCACCTACATGGCAGCTAACAACTCTCCATAACTCCAGTCTCAGGGGATCTGACAGCCTCTTCTGAC
>NW_008355474.1:929032-941202 GCF_000622305.1 Nannospalax galili | reverse complement strand
AAAGAAAAAAAAAAAAAAAAATTTTGTTAAAAATTAAAAAAAATAAAAACAAAACAATAACAACAAAAATCCAAGCAGCCAAACCAATAAAACAAAGCACTCAAATGCAGTGGTATCTGTTTAATGCTCTTCCTGCTTGTCTGGCATTTAACATGTTCATCCCATTATCTTCTTGCCTACAGTGATGCTATTTTTCCTGCTCCTGCCTGAGTGTGCCTTCTCAGTCTTTTCTGTCAGATTCTGCACTCTGTACCCCTATCGTTTTGGTTTGCCCTGGACTTCCATCCTTAGCTCTGTTCATATTATAAATAAATATGTTTTTCTTTTATTTTTTGAGACATGGTCTTACGTAGCCCAAGCTGGCTTTGAACTTGCCATTTAGCTGATGACCTTGAGCTCCTGATCCTCTTAACTTCATCTCCCAAATGCTGAGTGCTATGATTATAGGCTATGTCACTGTGCCCAGCTCAAACCATTTAAATACAGTGTGTATGCCATTGACACCCAGCACCCAAGTGTGTCCAAGTTGTCCACCTTTCAAGTGTGTTCAAGTGGGTCTGTCCTAAACAGAACCTCCCCTCCTGTTCCTCTCTGATTTCTAGAGCACTTGCATACCATTCTTCCCAGATCTGCCTGAACAACCCTCCCCTCAGAAACAACTAAAATAACCTTCTCCTTTGTAAAGTGTTCCCGGGTTCTCAGGGATGAAAAAGCATGATATATAAGTAACATTGATAGAAATGAAATTTGGGACTAGATGGTTCTAGTGGTCCATTTTAGTTCTAAGGATCTGGATGCCCTTTTTCATGGATAATATATTGTCCTTCCCATCAGTAACTGTCTCAGGTCATTTTCTGTTACTATAATGAAGTACTTGTGGCTGTGTAACTTATGAAGCCTTACTTTAGTTCATGTTCATGTACATTCATGGAACATGTCTGGTGATGGCCATCTTGCCAGAGAATCCTCAGGAGACACAGAGCATTATATGGCAAAAGACAGTATGTGGTGTGCCTTGATCTCTGCCTTTTTTATAAAGCCACCCAGTATTCAGTCATGGGGCCTCTGCTCTGATGACCTTACCTAATCCTAATGAATTCTCAGAGAGTTACTTCTAGACACCAAAATTAGATTATTTTGCACACTTGTAACACCTCAGAGTTTCAACATATGAGTTGTTGGGAGACATACTCAAAACATGGTACAACCATAGAGGATCTCCAGAGGAATAGAAAGCACAAGGCCAGGAGAGTAGCTTAGAGGTAGAATGCTTTCCTAGCATTTGTGGGTCCCAGATAATATGCTTGTTTATTTGTTTTTTGAGACAGAATGTCATTAATTAGCCCAGGATGGCTTGGACCTTGCTATTCAGCACAGGCTTCTTCAACTTCTGATTTTCTGGCCCTAAGTACTCGGATTATAGGTGTGTGCCAATGCTACCTGCTGTGACCCTGGGTTTGATTCCAGTATGCTACTCAGACTTCATCATTGTGACAAATAAACCTGAGAGAGAGTTTAGAGGAGGAAAGATTTGTTTTGGCTCAGGATTTCAGAGGTTTCAGTCCATTATTCACTAGTTCCAATGGCTTTTAGGTCCAAAGGAAGGCAGAAGCATGTTGCAGAGGTATAGTGTAGGAAAGCTGCTTACCTCATGGTAACCAGGAAGCACAGAGTCAGAGAAAATGACTGGGGCCCCAAAGTACACTTCAGTGACATACTCCTAGCTACCCTCTTGCTCTGACTGGCCCCTAACTTCCGCAGTTTCACCTCTGAATAGTCTGTTTAACTTTCGAATCCATCAATGGATTGAGCCATTGATTAGGTCAGACCTTTCGTGATCTAGTCATTTCTGGACTCACCCTCACAAATACACCCAGAAGTATACTGTTCCAATCTTTTAAGTGCCTCTCTATCCAATCAAGTAGACAGGATTAACCATCACATCTACCATCAAAAAAAACAAAAAAACAAAAAAAAAAACTACAGGGGCTGGAGAGATGGCTCAGCAGTTAAGAGCACTGACTGCTCTTGCAGAGGACCTGGGCTCGATTCCCGGTACCCACATGGCAGCTACGAACCGTCCTTAACTCCAGTTCCAGGGGAATCCAAAGCCCTCTTCTGATGTCTGTGGCATTGCACGACACGGGTGCACTCACATACATGCAGGCAATACATTCATACACATAATGATAAAGAAAATATTAAAGCTGAAAAAAAAAAACAGCAAAAAAGGAAAAGGCCAGTCGTGGTGGCCCATGCTTTTAATCCCAGAACTCACAAGGCAGAAGCAGGTGGAGCTCTATGAGTTCAAGGCTAGCCTGGTCTCTACATAATGAATTACAGGCCAGTCAGGGTTACATAGTGAGACTGTCTCAAAACAAAAACAGCAAAACAAGTGAAGAATAGAAGAAAGTGGTTACTAATCAACTTCCTTTTCTCTTTCAGTTTTATGCATGTGAGATGGTGCTTGAGGAAGAGGGAATCTATGGAGGTGAGAGGAATTGAATGTGAGTGAAGGGAGAAAGAACATATGAAGAAAGGAATAACCACTGTTTTCTACTTCCCAGCTCCTTCTCTGGGTCTTACTCCTGCCGGTCTAGTGAGAGAGGTTCCTGAGAATGAGATTGGGAATAGGACCCCAACGGAGATCACTGTAGCATGTCAGGGTTTAGTGTTACAAATACCCAGCTCTTCCTTCTAAAACTGCCCCCAGCAACACTTGGGCCCAGACTCCTCAGCATGGTCAGCCATGTCTCCTGCAGTTCAACTCCTTCCTGTCCCTTTAGCCTCATGGTATGCCACATCTTTTCCTGATTGTTACCTTCTGACTTTAGGATTTACGTGCTCTTCCATCATCCTATTGCTAAGATTGCTCTCTACCCTACTGATTTTTGCCTACCCAAAGCTTATGCAAATTTTGAGCTGGTTACTTTTTTGTGGGGTGGGGGTGGTGTCTTTCCTTCTGTAGTCTAGATGTTGTGAGTGATCTCTTTTTGAGACAGAGTCTGTCTGTAGCCCCAGCTGACCTGGAACTCACTGTGTAGACCAGGCTGGCCTTGAACTCAGAGATCTGCCTGCCTTTGCCCTCCAAGTGCTGAGATTAAAGGCGTGTGCCACTATGCTTAGCAGGTTCTTGGCTTCTTATCCAGAGAACTTAAAATAAGGGCCCACACAGATTTGCAAAAGAAGCAAGAGAACTTTATTGGGATTAAAGCAATAATACAGATTATAGAGGCCACACAAGTGGTACTCAAAGGCCGCAAATTGTAGCCTTTTTATGGGGTCTAAAGGAAGGAAGAGTGGGTTATGGTTATTAAGGGATGTAGTTTGGGTGGTTCTCTGTTTTGATTGATAGATATATTCATTTTGCCTATTGGGTGTGTCCCTTCCTGTAATGCATCTAATTTTCTTCCTATGCAGGCCCAATTATGCATAGGCATAATATAGTAAATAAAGGATTCTCCATAAAAGTTCACAGCTTGCCTTACCACACATGCACCCAAAACCAGTTCAGGCCCATTGGCTTCTGTTCTTCATACTGGATACATTGGGAATATACTTGAATAGAAACTAATCTAAATTTGACTGTTATCAGGGATGGAGAAATCTACTATTGTTCAGAGATGGGAGTTTGTATATTCCAATACAGGTAGGGATTTGAGGGAGTTCTGAGGTTGCTAGTGTTGTTTGGAGAGGACTATGTATACATAATACATGTAGATGAAGGAAGTAGGCTGCCAAGTGCATTATTACAAGAGTTGGGTGGTATATATAACCAAAACCAAATAGGGTCCCAGGCTAAACTATCTCCTATACTTGCTGCCTCATGGGCAAGCCTTGAACTTGTGATCTTCCTGCCTCAGCTTCCTGAGCATCTGGGGTTACAGTCCTGTGCTGTCAAGCTTGGCATTATTTATTTGGGTTTTTGTTTTGTTTTGTTCTTGCAGTACTGGATATTATATATAATGTTTTACACATGCTGGGCAAGTGCCCTACCACTAAGCTAAATCCCTGGCTCTCTTTTTACTTTGTTGTATTGAGTCAAAGTTTTAAGCTGTCCTTGAACTCATTCTGTAGCCCAAGCAGGCCAGGAAGTCATTCCTTTACCCTTTGTTGTGGTTAATTCCTATAATATTTCTGTATAGGGCTTGTTTTGTTTTGTGATGGGGATTAAACCAAAGGCTTCATATATGGTGTGCTCTGTACCCCAAGCCCAGGCTTGCTGTTTTACTTTTTTTGGAACACAAGTTTTATAAGTAGTGCATTATGGGGCTAGAAAGATGGCTCAACAGTTAAGAGCACTGGCTGCTCTTACAGAGGACCCAGATTCGGTACCCAGCACCCACGTGGTAGCTAACAACTGTCCGTAACTCCAGTTCTAGGGGAATCTAACACCCTCTTCTGATTTCCCCAAGTATTGCACTACATAGGTAGTACATGCAAACAATATATTCATACACATAAAATAAAAATAACTGGGCTGGAGAGATGGCTTAGCAGTTAAAAACACTGGCTATTCTTGCAGAAGACCCAGATCCGAATCCCAGCACCCACATGGCAGCTAACAACTGTCTGTAATTCCAGTTCCAGGGGATCTGACGGCCTCTTCTGTCCTTCATTGGCATTTCACGACACGGGTGCACTTACATACATGCAGGCAATACGCTCATACACATAAAATAAAAATAGTAAAATATTAAAATAATAATTTAAAAATTAGTGCATCATAATTTGTCTGCTGTATCTCTCTTCTACTAGATCATAAGCTCTAGAAGACTGAGAGTAGGTCCCAGTTGGTCTTCTCAGTGCTTAATATAGTCCTACATGTAGGTGCATCTCGATAAGTATTTGCTGAATCATGAATGCAAATAAATGTTTCCTCAGCACTTAGTCTTACCTGGCCCTGTAATGCAGACCCACCACTTAGCACATTGCATTGTATGCTGCTGTGTACATGTCTTCTTCCGTTAACTGTGTTATGAGCTCCTTAAGGATAGACTGTTTCTTGCTCTTCTTTCAGTCTCCAGTGCTAACTCTAGTGCTTGGTGTATGGCACTTAAATATTTGTTGCATGACCACGACAGACTTTCATTTAGCATGGACCTTCTGCAGGAAGACTGATGTTCTCTGTCCCCATAGACGTGAGCTGTGACGAATGGGCTTTCTCCCTACTGCCTCTTGATGTGGATCTGCTGAGCATGGAGCTGCCTGAATTTTTCAGAGACTACTTCTTGGTAAATACAGGGCCACTGAGCCTTCGTATCAAGGGATATATAGAGTACAGTGGGCTGTTTCCAACCCATATAATTTACCCTGTGTGACAGTGATTTGATGATTGAAGGCTATAGGTTGTTTTCGATGGAACTTCTTTCTCAAGGCCCTCAGTCAGCTACTACTGTGGTCAAATACCCAAGAAAACACTTTAAGGGAGGAAAGATTTATTTTAACTCATGGTTTCAGAGGTTTGTGTCTGGGAGGTACAGAGCTGAGCAACTAATTCTGGTGACCAGGAAGAAAGATGAGAATGCCTGTAGCAGCAGGCCTTGTCCTTTTTCCCCCTTGTTCTCTCTGGGCACTCGGTCTATGGATAGTCCACTCACTTTCAGGGGAGCTCTTACTTCTCAGTTGATCCTGTCTGGAAACACCTTCACAAATATATCCAGATGTCAGCTTTACTAATCTCTTAGGTACTTCCCAATCCATTCAAGTTGACAGTAAGGATTAACCACCGCAGGGACCAATAAAATGAACTTTTCCCAGCATTCACCAAACACTGCCATTCTACCCCAGGGATTCTAGGCCTAACCATTCTTCAGCTGGGCCTGATGGGTTGACCTGTGTATTTGTCATCCATGTGGTCCTTGCAGGAAGGTGATCAGCGTTGGATCAACACCGTGGCTCAGGCTTTGCATCTTCTTAGTACTCTCTATGGACCCTTTCCAAACTGCTATGGGATTGGCAGATGTGCTAAGGTAAAAGTGCCAGCAGAACTATTGTTGGTAAAGTCCATTTCCTATTTTCTTTACCCAACAAAGATTATTATCCCTAGGCATCTGTGATATAGGTATATTCTTTGCTTTTATGTTCCAGGATAGTTCCCCAGAGAGGAAAATCTGTGTGCCAACAGAAAGGCAAGAGCCTTTAGGTCACATCCAGAAATCTCTTTTTATCTTTGGCGCAGAGTAGCACATTTTCCTTACTGGAATGGGAAGGATGGAAGCAGATGTAATAGAATAGGCTCATATTATTCCCAGTTAACTCCCTTCTTGGGGATAAGATGAAGTATCCATGTATTGGATATCCGTGGGTTGGCTTCTGTAGGTATGAGGCTTCAGGAGGACCTGGACACAAAATTGAGAATATCTTGGGCCCTGGCAGATGTCATATGATCTGTGGAGGAAACTAGAAGAGGAGGAGGACAGTGAAACCAAAGGTCGAAGACCAGAGATTGGACACATCTTTCTCTTAGACAGAGGTAAATAATGCCTAACACTCTTTCTTTCTTGGATCTTAAAAGACAAGAATATGGAAAGCATGTTGGCAAAGTTGGGGTCCTAAAGTTAGGGCTGTGAATCTCCTTGTTGATTAGGAACATGGGCACTTGGGCCCTATGGAAAGTTCCTGAGCTGATGTTGAGCAAACTGGGTAGACGGCTAGGTCTACGGGACCTTCATGGTTGGGTCTTGGTTGCAGACATGGACTTTGTGACAGCACTTTGCTCCCAAGTGGTTTACGAGGGCCTAGTAGATGACACCTTTCGAATCAAGTGTGGTAAGTGCCATGGTCTTTTGCATCTTGATAAGGTGGAAGTGATACTGCCTCTGGGGGGGCAGGGCTTGTGGGGAAGACCCTAATTTAGTGTACTGGTGACACTATAGAACCATTACCAGAGTTCAGGAATAAGTAGGAGGGGGGCCTCAGTGGAGCTCCTAATAGGTGTCCCCTCTGCCCTCAAAGGGAGTGTCGACTTTGGTCCAGAAGTTACATCCTCTGACAAGAGCCTGAAGGTGCTACTGAATGCCGAGGACAAGGTGAGGGTATGGGCATAGTAGGGGATTTACTCAGGGCCACTGCTACACCAGGTCTGTGCCCAGCTCTAGGCAAGAGGCGGAGTCCCTGGGAGGGTTTCCATCATCAGTTAAGATCAGACCCAAGCTAGGCGTGGTGGCACCCATGTGTCATTTCTGCATTTTAGAGTTAGAGAGGCAAGTGGATCAAGAGATCAAGGCTAACCTTGGCTACATAAGACCCTGTCTTCAAAAAACAAAAGCAAATAAATAACTCAAAAGAGCAAACCCAGAATAAGGTAGATATACCTGACACCCACTTATAGATGCCAGCTTGGCTTCCTTTGGATTTTTTGCTAGTGCAATTGAGCGCTCTTCCTCCTGTCTTCCTACTCAGAACGCAGGCAGAAGCCTGTTACAGTTCTGACATAGTAAGTGGTTCCTGCCTTGTTCACACAGGTGTTCAGTGAGATCCGGAATGAGCACTTCTCCAATGTTTTTGGCTTCTTAAGCCAGAAAGCCCGGAACTTGCAAGCCCAGTATGATGTAAGGCTCCAATGCCTGCTCCTCTTTTGTATTTCCTGAATGGTTGTTCCCTTTCTAATCCTATGACAAGTCTGTGTCTTCTCATGGATGGGTAGCAGTTAAGGAGGCCGGTGGTTTCGCAGGGGGTACTAACCTAGATGGACGTCCCTACAGCGTCGGAGGGGCATGGACATAAAGCAGATGAAGAACTTCGTGTCCCAGGAGCTCAAGGGACTGAAACAGGAGCACCGCCTGCTGAGTCTCCGTAAGTTTTAGCCTGGAGGCGAGGGGAGGTGACTGTGTGCTTTACAGGGGAATGCTACTGGAGGCCATTACCTTCTCTCAAAAGGAGAGACCCTTGTTCTCCTAGCAGATAGTAATCTCGTTGGATCTAAAATAGGAAAAAGTATTCCTGGATTTTACCTTATGAGGTTTTTATTATTCTGGGCAATCAAGGACTATCTTTCTAAAACTAGGAATGTCACCTCCCTTTTTTGTCCTATCTGTAGATATTGGGGCCTGTGAATCAATCATGAAGAAGAAAACCAAGCAGGATTTCCAGGAGCTAATCAAGACTGAGCATGGTAACTGCAGCAGTCTCGCTAAGCAATTTCTCATGCTCCTACACCGTTGGCTCCCAGCCCTAGCCCCCCTACCCCCAAAAGATGTTCTTTAGCTCTTTCTAGCTGACAGTGTTGACTATATGGAATACAGCAGGTCCCTTAGCCCACCCGAAATGGGGAGACAGACTCAGCTGAGCTGAGCTGATCCCCGGTCACAGGCTGTCCTCTGATTACTCACAGCGCTGCTGGAAGGGTTCAACATCCGTGAGAGCACCAACTACATTGAAGAACACATAGACCGGCAGGTGAGCAGATGGATTGGGAGGCTTCAGATGGTGTTTAGAGGTGGACTTGCCTAGACAAAAGGAAGGGAAGAGCATGCGTCCTGAAACATTAATCCTCCTTGACCCTTTCTTCCCATGCAGGTGTCACCTATAGAAAGCCTTCGCCTTATGTGCCTTTTGTCCATCACTGAGAATGGTGAGCCTGAAAGATCAAAGCCAAAAATGCCAGATTGAGAAATATGCCTCAGGGACAAAAGAAATGATTTTGAAAGACAAGATCTCAGCAGACAGGATGTTTTCCTGTAATTTACTGAATTCTTTCCCTTTTAAAATGAGGCAGTTCTTGTTTGAGGTGAATTATCAGCAGGTTATAGGGTAGCTTACTGTTCAGCCCTAAGCAGGACCACCTTCAGTCCACCCCATGTTGCCCTTCATGTTGGGACTGCAGAGGTGCAGAGCTGAGTGGTGTTTCTCTCATCACTGCATTTGACCTGTCTTCAGTAAGGTTTCCAGATAAATGCACACTCTAGGACCAAGGGAAAGCAAGCGGTTTTCATAAGCACTTCCATAAGTCACAATTCTGCACCCTTTCATGGCAATGTGTTTTTACTGTTGACTCTTAACAATGGTCAGTGAACCATGTTGCTCTCTACCTGGAAATATATTTTGCTTATTCTAAGTCCTCTTCATTGCAGTTGGAATCCCTCCCTCTATGGAGAAACACATTTGAAACCACACCTTTGGAATGCATCTTCACTCTTTCCGTTTCTCAGTCAGTTTAAATCAGTTCTAAGAACTGTAACTTAGCTGGAATGCATGGGAAGTCCCATCTTCCTGTCATATCCCCCAAATGCTCTCAGTACAGTTAGCACTATTCCAATGTCTTTTCCACAACACCCTGTGGTTCAGAGATTTGTCTTTCAGTAAGCAAGCTTAAATTTAGCAATCAGTTTAGAATCCACTTTGTCCTATGCAAGGTTAACACTGAGTCCTTTCTCTTGATTAAGATGTTGCTTGAGGGGGCTGGAGAAATGGCTCAGTGTTTGAGAGCTCTTACTGCTCTTACAAAGGACCTAGGTTCGGTTCTCAGCACCCATGATGGCTCATAGCCATCTGTAACCTGTAACTCCAGTTCCAGGGAATCCCATGCCCTCTTCTGGTACTGTATGTACATGATGCGCATATATATACATACATATATGTATGTATGTACATGATGCATATATATATATATGCATATGCAGGCAAAACACATCAAATAAATTTGAAAAAAAAATGTTGCTTGAGTGGTTTGCTGTGCACTTCAGGTGACCTCAACTGACCTTTCTTTACCCTTAGGTTTGAACCCCAAGGATTACCGATCCCTGAAAACACAGTATCTGCAGGTAAGGCTGGAGGATATTAATCTTTTTTTTTTTTTTTGAGACAGTGTCTCCCTCTAGCCTCAACTGGCCTGGAACTCACTATGTAGACCAGGCTGGCCTTGAACTCACAGAGATCTGCCTGCCACTGCCTCCTAAGTGCTGGGATTAAAGGCGTGCACCACCACACCCGGCTTCTTTCTTTTTTTTTTTTATAATTACATTTATTGATCAGGTCTGGTGGCACATACCTTTAATGCTAGTAGTACTCTGGAGGCAGAGGCAAGTGGATCTCCTGTGAGTTCGAGGCCAGTCTGATTTACATAGAGAGTTCCAGGCCAGCCAGAGCTACATAGTAAGACCCTGCCTCAAAATTAAAAAAAGAAAAAACAATTAAAAAATACATTTATTGATTGATTGATTTGTGTGGTTGTGCATGTATTTATGCATGCACATTTGTGCATGCCTGTGGAGGTCAGAGATTAACTTGCACAAGATGGTTTTCTTCTACAGGGATCAATCGAACTCAAGTTTGTTCAGTAAGCACCTTCACCTACTGAGCCATCCCATCATTATTGTAATTTTTAGCAGTGTCCTGGTTTTTTTTGTTTTTTTTGAAGTTTTTTGAGACAGGGCCTCTCTGAAGCCCCAGCTGGCCCGGAACTCTCTGTGTAGACCAGGTTGGACTCTCAGAGGTCTGTCTGTCTCTGCCTCCTGAGTGCTAGACTTAAAGGCAAGTGCCATCATGCCTGGCTGTTTCCTGCTACTTTTGTTCCTCTTTGATGTTGCTGTACTTGTGAGCTCTTTCAGAGTGGAGACTGCAGAGTACACCCATGGGTTCCTTTCCTTCTCACCTCTGTGTTACCTAGAAGTACTAGTTGTTTGGTGGACTCTCAGTAAGTAACTGACTTGCAATTCCTTTAGAGCTATGGCCCTGAACACCTGCTAACCTTCTCCAATCTACGGCGAGCTGGGCTCCTAACAGAACAGGCCCCAGGGGACACCCTCACAGCAGTGGAGAGTAAAGTAAGCAAGTTGGTGACTGACAAGGCTGCAGGTGAGCAGGGAGTGCCTCCATCTCCCTACCATTGGGAATTGTTCTTCTTTCGATAGGCAGAGCCTCTAGAGGGTTGGGAGATGGGATTCTTTACTGTTACTGTCATTACTAATGCTACTTCTGCCAGTAAGAGCACTTTCTGTACATGTACTGACCTTTTACTTAAGAGTTCTCACTTAATCTTCAAAGAAAAAGGTGTTCTTGGTGTGGTGGCACACACCTTTAATCTCTGTACTTGGGAGGCAGAGGCAGGTGGATCTCTGTGTGTTCAAGGCCAGCCTGGTCTATATAGCAAGTTCCAGGCCGCCTAGGGCTACAGGAAGACCCCCCCCCAAAAAAAAAAAAAAAAAAGGAAAAGGAAAAAGGTGTTTCCTTAGTACTCATTATCAGCTAATGGAGGCTTAGAGATATTTAGTGACTTGTCCAAAGTCCCTCAGTAAGTCAAATTGGCTTTATTCTGAGGCCTAGCTTACAAACTAAAGTCACTCTGTAGACCACATTTAGTAGGCAGCTGATAGTCTGTAGGAGAAAAACAGTGGGTGAGAAGAGGTATTCTGAATATCTTGATCAGTTCCAGAAAACTGAAGGGAATAGCTTCAAGAGCAGGAAATTTGGGGCAGGGTGCTGAATGTATTAGTTTCTTCTATTCAGAATAATAGTGTCAATCTATAGACCTGAGGTGGAACCTAGCACAGATCTCTTCCCCAGGAAAGATCACTGATGC
The DNA here is from genome assembly GCF_000622305.1 of Nannospalax galili. Classification (NCBI taxonomy): domain Eukaryota; kingdom Metazoa; phylum Chordata; class Mammalia; order Rodentia; family Spalacidae; genus Nannospalax; species Nannospalax galili. The sequence goes on along the minus strand of NW_008355474.1, from coordinate 929,681 downwards.
CTTCAGTTCTCTGGCCAAGAGGAGCAATTTTCGTGCCATCAGCAAAAAGCTGAATTTGGTATGTAGAATAAGCTGGACAGGGGAGATCATGGGTTTGCTCCTTTGTGCTATACTTTGAATCCATATGAACCTGCATGCAGTTGCATTTTTTCTTTTCTTTCTTTCTTTTTTTGTTATGTATGTATGTGTACATGTATACCATAGCACCCATGAAGAGGTCAGGGGACAACCTTTGGCACGAGTCTTTGTCTTCTTCCTTGTTTGAGCCTTGTTTTTCTGCCCCATAGGCCAGGCTAGCTTTCATAAATTTCTAAGGATTCTTCTGTCTCTGGTTCCCATCTCCCCAGGGGCACTGGGATTATAGACTTAAACATGGGTCTGGCTTTTTACATGGATTCTGGAGAATTGAACTCAGATCTTCATGCAGGTGCTTTTATTTATTTTTTAATATTTAGTTTATTTTATGTGTATTCGTGTATTGCCTGCATGTAGGTAAGTGCACCCATGTCATGCAATGCCTGTGGAGGACAGAAGAGACTGTCTGATCCCTTGGAACTGGAGTTACGGACAGTTGTTAGCTGCCATATGGGTGTTGGGATTTGAACCCAGGTCTTCTGCAAGAACAGTGTTCTTAACTGCTGAGCCATCT
>NW_008355474.1:886364-928972 GCF_000622305.1 Nannospalax galili | reverse complement strand
TTAATATTTATTATTTTTATTTTATGTGTATGAGTATATTGCCTGCATGTGAGTGTGAGTGAGTGCACCCATGTCGTGCAATACCTCAGAGGTCAGAAGAGGGCTTCGGATTCCCTTGGAACTGGAGTTAAGGACGGTTTGTAGCCACCATGTGGGTGCTGGGAATTGAACCCGGGTCCTCTGCAAGTGCAGTCAGTGCTCTTAACCACTGGGCCATCCCTCCAGCCCTATGAAATATTATTTTTATGTTTATGAAAGTTTTGCCTACATCTATGTAAGTGCTTGTATGTCCTGCAGTGCCTGCAGAGGCCAAAAGAGGGTGTTGGATCTCCTGGAACTGGAATTACAGATGATTGATAACCACCATATGGGTGCTAGGAATTGAACCCAGGTCCTCTAGAAGAATAGCAAGTGTTCTTAACTACAGAGCCATCTCCAGCCCATCATTACATTTTTTCAAAAGATGCATTTTTACTTTTAATTATGTGTATGTGTGTGTCTATGTGTGGTTATGCATACAGAAGTTCAGGAGTCCTTGGAAGCCAGAGGCATTGGATCCCTCAGCTGGAGTTATAGTTGGCTGAAAACTGCCCAACCTGGTTGCTGGGGATTAAATTCAGGTCCTCTGGAAGAGCTGTACATGCTCATATCCTCTGAGCCATTTCTCCAGCCCATCACTGCACCTTTATGAAGGTCCTTTGCTAGCCTTGCAGCATGAGCTTAATAATGAGACAAGACATAAAGATCCATTATTTCATATACATGTAACACCTGCCAGTGCTAAAGAACACTGAGCAATGTGGATTCCCCCGCTCTCTGTGAAGGGGCTGGAGGGAAGACCTGGAAAAGAACCCTTTCCTCCAGCCCCTTCACAGGGAGCAAAGGAACCTCTTGAGAGAACTGGCAGGTACTGAATAAAATGGTTGTCTTGGTTATAGACTCCCTTTTGTCAGGACCTTTCACTGGTTCTCTTTAGTTGAAGTTCGAACTATTGTTTGAGATGTACTGCTTTCATCTGACCTTGAAAAGGTTAGAGAGCTGAGCTGTCCTGTTTGAGGTAGTACTTTGCATTCTAGATCCCACGTGTAGATGGCGAGTATGACCTGAAAGTGCCCCGAGACATGGCTTACATCTTCAGTGGTGCCTATGTGCCTCTGAGCTGCCGAATTATTGAGCAGGTAGGAAAGAGTCACTCTTGCTCCAATTCCTAGTTTCCTGTTTCTGCTTTCTCTTGGCCCTGATCCATCCCTCCTTTCACTTCCCCGGTAACTAGTAAGAAACTTGATTCTGGCTTCTGTCCCATTCCTTTCGTAAGCCTTATACCTTTAGTAGACTTGAAACCAGTGCTTACCCCTTCCCAGGTGCTGGAGCGGCGAAGCTGGCAGGGCCTTGATGAAGTGGTACGGCTGCTAAACTGCAGTGAGTTTGCATTCACAGGTATGTGGCATTGCCAGAGGGGCAGGGTGTGGACAAGAGGTAGGCTAGATACATCACCCAGGACTTATCAGTGAAGACCAGCATCTGCTCTGATCCTCATAGATATGGCCAAGGAAGATAAAGCTTCCAGCGAGTCCTTGCGACTCATCTTGGTGGTGTTCTTGGGGGGCTGCACATTCTCAGAGATATCAGCCCTGCGGTTCCTTGGCAGAGAAAAAGGTAAGAGAACAGAAAGGTGGGAACAGGCCTGAATGAGTTCCAGGGGACAGCATGCCTTGGACAGGAAGGCTTTCCTCCTCGCTGTGACACCACTTGCTGTGGGCTGCTAAAGCAGGAAGTAAGGAGCCCATTCTCACTAGGCTTGGCACATTGTAGTGCCCAAGTGACTGGTACTGATGTTTTTTTGTTCTATTTTTCTTCCCATTTGGGGTGGGGGTGGACAGGGTCTATCAATGTTGCTCAGACTAGCCTGGGATTTGCTATGCACCCCAGGTTGGCCTCAAATTTGTGGCAATCTTCCTGTCTCAGCTTCCCAGTTCTGGGGTGATAGCTGCAACCATACTACTGTTACTGATGTTTCTGTGCCTGTAAACTGGAATTCTGATTCTGGGGCACTGTGCAACTAAAGGGATTTGATCTGGTGTCTCTTGGGGGTCTGCTTTCAATCACTTCTGCTGCTTGTCTTCACTCTCAGGGTACAGATTCATTTTTCTGACAACAGCCATCACAAACAGTGCTCGCCTTATGGAGGCCATGAGTGAAGTAAAAGCCTGAAGTTTTCCTGGCTAGTGTTGAAGTCTTTCCTGGACATGGACCCCACTGGGATGATAGTGTTTGACATCCACCTGCTAGAAAACTGGCCCCCAGCTCAGAGCTGCAGACCTTGGAACTAATTTGGAGCTTTAGAGAACAAGTCTGAGGAGAATTTATGTCCTGTCCCTGGGACATTCCTGTTTTTGTTTATGGAGTATAGCCCATACTGCTAAGATATGAGGGGGGAGAGGTACCCCTTGTTAAATCCTGTTCAAATACCATTGTAAATAAAGCCCCTGCTTTCAAATGTAACACCCTTGTAGTCCTGGACAAACCCTCCCTTCTTTACACAGTGGGGCCATCTTGGGGACTTCATATGCTTCATGGTCTGGTCTCTGATAGATAGCTCTGGACCTACTCCAGTTCTTCCTTGTAAAAGTCACTAGCCTGCTAGGCAGGGTGGTGCATGCCTTTAATCCCAGCACTCGGGAGGCAGATGGCAGGTGGATCTCTGAGTTCAAGGCCAGCCTGGTCTGCACAGTGAGTGCCAGACCAGCTGGGTAGGGCTACAAGGGAGACCCTGTCTCAAAAAAGACAAAAAAAAAAAAAAAAAAAAGTCACTAGCCTGCTCTGTACCAGAGTTTTCTCATCTGTAAAAGGAGTAGGATGGACTCAAGGGTCAACAAACACCTTTCCATTTCTAAAATTCTGTTATTCATTACACTTTTTTAAAAATTTACAGCCAGGTGTGGTGGCGCACGCCTTTAATCCCAGCACTTGGGAGGCAAAGGCAGGCAGATTTTTGTGAGTTCGAGGCCAGCCTGGTCTACATAGTTCCAGGTCAGCTGGGGCTACAAGGAGACCCTGTCTCCTATTTTATGTGTATGAGTATATTGCCTGCATGTGTGTAAGTGCACCTGTGTCGTGCAGTGCCCGCAGAGGTCAGAAGAGGGTGTCAGATCCCCTGGAACTGGAGATAATGATTTTAGCTGCCATGTGGGTGCTGGGAATCAAACCCAGGTCCTTTGCAACAGCAGCCAGTGCTCTTAACAGAGATGTCTCCAGCCCTTCATTATATTTATCAAAAAACAGATTTGTTATTGCTTTAACTTAAAGGATACTCACAGGCTCACTGTGTACTCTGGGTAGCCTAGACCTCACTATGTAGGTCAGGCTGGCCTTGAACTTACAGTGACCATCCTGCCTCTGCCTTTCAAGTGCTCAGATTGCAGGTTTGTACCACTACACCCAATCAATGAAATATTTTTATTTTTGTTCTCTAAAAGAAAAATGTCAGGGCTGGAGAGATGGCTCAGCAGTTAAGAACACTAGCTGTTCTTGCAGAAGACCCAGGTTCAAATCCCAGCACCTATATGGCAGCTAACAACTGTCTGTAACTCTAGTTCCAGGGGATCTGACAGCCTCTTCTGTCCTCTGGATCTGACATCCTTTTCTGTCCTCCAAGGGCATTGCACGACATGGGTGCACTTACCTACATGTAGGCAATACACACATACACATAGAATAAAATAAAATATTTTTTTAAAAAAAGAAAAGTTATTCTAATGCCAGGCTTGATTGCTTCCATTTATAATCCCAGCACTTGAGAAGCTGAGACGGGAGGATTTCCCAGAAGTTCAAGGCTAGATTGGGCTATATAGTAAGTTTCAGGCCAGCCTGGGCTACAGAGTGAAACCTGTTTCAAAAAAAGAAAGGAAAGAAAAAAAAAAAAACATGGCTCTAGAGGTGAACCAAAGCAACCTTTGGTTTTGTTTTTGGCACTGTAGCCCTGGCTGGCCTGGAATTCAATATGTAGACCAGGCTAGCCTTGAACTCAGAGATCCACCCATCTCTGCCTTCTGAGTGCTGGCACTAAAGGTATGCGCCATCACACCTGGTACAACCTTTACTTTTAAAGAAAAGAAATAATGTACCAAAGACATGGTGCACTGGGTAAAGATGCTTGCTGCCAAGCTGGACAACCTGAATACAATTCCCTTGACCCACACAGTAGAAGGAAAGAACCAACTCACACAAGTTATCCTCTTGACTCTGTTGCATAACATACACCCAAACAGATATATGCACACATTTACATATGCACATTCACAAATGTAATTGTAAAATAAAAAATTTATATTAAAAAAATGAAATTTCACAAATGATACAGTGGTCAGTATGTGAAAAAAATGAACACAATATGTGAAAAAAATGAACAATTTCAGTTATACTCAAGTGTGAATCAAACAAGGTAATGCCTTTTTAGTGGTGGTGGGGTTTTTTTGTTGTTGTTGTTATTTTTGTGTTGCTTGCCAATGAGCTGAGCAAAGTGATTTAAAAGTACAGGAATATTCACCACTTCTGTGAGTAACAAAATGGGTACTCCAGGTAAGCCTTGCTGGGGAGGGCAAATTAATAAAAATAACCTCTTTAGAAGGGGATGGTTGTGGTCACCCACGCCTTTAATCCTAGCACTTGGGAGACAGGCAGGTGGATCCCTGTGAGTTTGAGGCCAGCCTGGTCTACCTAGTAAGTTCCAGGACAGCTGGAGCTACAGGGAGACTGTCTCAAAAAAGACAAAAAAAAAAAAAAAAGTTTGGTAATTATGCTTCTACACAATCACAAGAAAACAAAGTAGCAAAGAAGGACATAAAGATTATCATCTCAGTATCATTTTACAGATTCCAAGAGTCAGTAAGGTTTGAGTTTTAAAGTTTTCTCATCGTTTATATAAATGTAATTTGTTAGAAAACCACACCTAGGCTATTTTCATTTGTTCACAACTTAAATTGGGCAAGTCATTGAAAAACTATTTTTTTTTTGGACTAAGTTTCACTATCTAGCTCAGGTCGGTCTCGAGTTTGCCATCCTCCTGCCTCAGCCTCTGGACTGTTGGAAAAGCCACTCTGAGTTTTCTCTTCAGTATGATGGTGACCTAAGAGGTTTTTTTTAAATAAATAAATGAGTGAATTTATCTACAAAGGTAGGCCCCAGAGGTTGGTTTGCTCCTTCCCTTCGTCTTTCTAGTACTGCTTTCCTATGTTCCGGGAGGATTCCCACCAAAAATTTGTCAGGTTGGGTTGCTGGTGGAGCCAGAGAAACGACATGCTAAGCTTTCCGGTTGAGACAGGAAAATAGCCAGTTGCTGAGCGAATCCCGCCTTCTCTGCTGCTTCCCAGTTACCTCTGGGATGTAGCGCACTTTTCGAATCCAAATAGAGCCGTCGGGTGGGGCTCAGATGACGTTTTTGGATTGAAGCCTAGCCCTTCGGCCCCGGAGCTTTGGAAACCAGAGGCACTTCGGCTGGGGTGAGCGCACGCGCAGACCTGAGGTCTGTGGGCCGCCGCGCCCGCACTTCCCACGCCCAGCTCTTGCTTTCTCCTGGCCACTGCTCTAGGGCGCCACAGACAGCGGCTGGGGGCGGGATTAAGGCGGGGCTCCGTTAAGAGAGGCTAGACGCGGGACCAATTGACTGGCGGCCCCACCTTCGGCTCAGTTTGAACTCCGCGCGACTTAACGGCTCGCGAAGCGGAGACCCGAGCGAGGGCCTGGGCGTCTGCGGGTAATTGTCCACGGTCCCGCGTGAGGGACCACGCTTGGAGCGTCCATCATGAGGAGAAGGTGCGCATCGGCGGGGTTGCGGGGGCGAGCGACGCCTGTTGAGGGTGCGGGGCTGGGCGAAGTTCCAGAGCCCCGTAGGCCAGGGGCTCGGGTGTCAGGTCCGCTCGGGGCCAGCGAGGCGGGGGTCGTCGGGACTACGGGCTCCTGAGGGCGTCAGGGCCTGAGGCGACGAGCGGGGCTGTTTGCCCCGACGGGGCGGAAACAAGGCCTGACCCGGCTTCCCCTCAGGGCGCGGAGCCCGCGGGCGGACGAGCACAGGTGCCAGGGACTCGGCGCTGCGGGCGAGACTAGCGGGCTCGAGCAGCCTCGGCGCCGGCGCCGCAGAGCCCGGCTCCCCGCCACCCGGCAGCATCTCAAGTACAGCTGCTGACACCTGAGGCTCCCGGCCAAGTGTTGAGTCTGTCTTGGTGGGGTCTTCAAATTTCCTTTTTTCCTCTTTAAGACAGAGCCCCGCCGTGTAGCCCTGGCCTGGAACTCGCTGTGTAGACCGGGCTGGCCTTTGAACTCACAGAGAACTGCCTGCCTCTACTCTGAATTCTGGGATTAAATGCCTAAAGCAAGCGGGGTGTACTGGAACAGGCTTGCAGTGCTGTCACTCGGAGACACTGAGATTAGACTGGCTACATAACGGCCGTTAAAATTAATAAAGCTGTGAAGCTGTAAATGTCTAGCCTGCGGTGTTAGCATTTTACCTGAATTGGAAACATGGCTTGATTTTCTTGCAAGTGAACAAACTCCAATTATGGAATTCTTTTCCGGGTGTTTTAAGAGTTTTCTCAGACACGGCTTGGGAGTATCTGACTTCACTGAAATCAGACCAGGACCAACCCTTTGAGCAAGAAATTGAATGCCAGCCTTCTCAACATATAAAGTATCAGTATAGGCCTTTTTTGTTAAGGCTATACAAATAATCTGAAAGTAGTGGGTGAAGATTCGGTTTTAGTTTGTAGTTCTAGATCATATTGGTTCCTCTGGGGCTTTATAAGATTACTGATTCTGATTTGATTACTGATTCTGATCAGGACTTTTTCCCCTAATACTTGCCCTCAGAAGAACAGGAATGGAGTACAAATCCTTAGTCTGCAGTGTGAAAACAAACTCAGTATAAGGCTAAGGGTTCGAGATAATCTCATCTGAAAGACATATTTAAGCTCCAGTAAGATAATGATGCATTATGACGACTAGTGAAATCCTAAATGTCATTGGAAAGAAACTTTTATTCAAAGTATATTTTGGGACTGGCTGTGGTAGCCTGTAAACCACAAATCTCAGGAGGTTGAAGCAGGAGTTTGAGTCTGGACAGCCTTTACTACCTAGGAGACCAGGTTTCAAATAAGCAAACCGAAACAGCCGGGTGTGGTGCACACCTCTATAATCCCACTACTTAGGAGTTGGAGACTGGAGGATCAGAAGACCAGCCTAGGCTACTTGAGACACACTTTTAGTCCCAGCACTTGGGAGGCAGAGGCAGGCCCATCTCTGTGAGTTCCAGGCCAACTGGGGCTACAGGGAGAGCCTGTCTCAAAAAAAAAGAACAATAAAAAAGGCCAGGCTTGGTGCACTCCTTTAAATCCTAGCACTTGGGAGGTAGAGGCTATCAGATCTCTGAGTTCCAGGCCAGCCAGGCTACATAGTAAGGCATTGTCTTAAAAAAAATGAGTTCAATTCTCAGCACCCACATGGCAGGTACGAACCGTCCTTAACTCCAGTTCCAGGGGAATCCAAAGCCCTCTTCTGACCTCTGTGGCATTGCACAACATGGGTGCAGACATACATGCAGGCAATACACTCATAAAATAAAAATACACACATAAAATTAATAATCCAAAAAGGTGTATATATGTTCAAGAATTTTTTGCTTTTTAAATTCTGAGACAGCTGTGTGTGGTGGCATGTACATGGCTTTAATCTCAGTAGAAGCAAGTGGATCTCAGAGTTCCAGGCCAACAAGGGTTACATATTGAGATCTTGTCTCAAAAAAAAAAAAAAAAAAAGAGGGACTGGGCTAGAGAGATGTCTCAGCAGTTAAGAACATGTGCTGTTCAGAGCACCCAGACTTGGTTCCCAGTACCACATAGCAGCTAACAACTGTCTGTAACTCCAGTTCGGGGAATTTGACACCCTCCTCTGGCCTCCTTGGTGCACTTACATACAAGCAGGCAAAACTCGTACACATAAAATAAAGATTAAAATTTTTAAAATTTGTTTAGGTCTCCCTAGAATCCCAGCTGGCCTAGAACTGGCTCTTGATTGAAGACATGCACCACCCTGCCCAGCTAAAAGATGTTTTTGAGCCAAAGTCTTCTTGGGATTACAGGAGGACCATATCATAGCTGGTGCTTTGTCTTGGTTTCAGTTGGATTTCAGGGCTTCAAATTTTTGTCCCAAATTGATGTCTTTTTTTTTTTGATTTTGGTCTTTTTTGAGACAGGCTCTTCCTGTAGCCCCAGCTGGCCTGGAACTCCCTATGTAGACTAGATTGGCCTTGAACGCACCCAGATCTGCCTGCCTTTGCCTCCTGAGTGCTGGGATTAAAGGTATGTTTTACCATGCCAGCAAAATCCTTTCTTTAAAGAAAAAAAATACAAAATTCCTCTACAAATTTTTCTATGGCCATCTTTTTAATTCTCTTAGAAAATACTTAATAGTGGAATATTTTCTAAAGTGGCTGCATCATCTTGCATTCTATAAGCAGTCTTTTTTATTATAGCCAAGCTATGAAATGGTATCTCGTGGTTTCGATTTACATGTCCCTGACGACTGATGTTGAATGACTAACTGGCCCTTTGTAGATCAAATTCTTTTCCAATTTTGCTAGATTCTTTTATTCAGAAAAAATGATTTTTACCTTCTATATGTTACAGATCCTAGTGACCTTGATCTGAGAGTAAATCTACTGGTGGTATCTGATCATTAAGAATATAGGGGATCTTTGGTAGAAGTTCCAAGCCATTGCTTTCACATTTATTGAAAACTTGTAGGATCCTGCAAAGTGTAGATAGTAAAGATTTGATGGTAAGTGACATGTTCACAGCTGTCCAGATGACATCATGGCAGACTAAGGGAACTGAATGCACAAAAGAAAACTAGCTGCAGGTAATTAGGCAAAAGGCACTATCCAGAGAATTCAGAGAAAATTCTAAAGGCTTGGAAGGTTTGACAGGTGGGAAGATAAGGTATTTGAACTGTTTTCTTGAGGAGAGAGTGAATCCTTTGGAGTAGAGGGGACGATCTCAGATGCCTGATGGATTTTATGACTAGGGAAATGTTTATGAGCATATTAAAGTTTTTTTTAATTTATTTTTATTTTATGTGTATGCATGTATTGCCTGCATAATAGGTAAGTGCACCCATGTCATACAGTGCCTGCAGAGGTCAGAAGAGACTGTCTAATCCCCTGGGACTGTTGTTACAGACAGTTGTTAGCTGCCATGTGGGTGCTGGGATTCGAACCCAGGTCTTCTGCAAGAACAACTAGTGTTCTTAACCACTGAGCCATCTCTCCAGCCCCTAAAGTTTTTTTTATGTGTGTGACTATTCTTAGATTTTTTTGAGATCTAAGCTTGTGCTTTGTAAAAATCACTGAGTTCTCTGAGACAGAAAGGAGACCAAAGAGAGTCTGTACCCCATCATTTGTGGGAACACAACAGTTTAAGTGACTTGTTCCAAGGCCTATGCTGATAGATAGCAGAGCATATCCTGTCTCCAGTTCCCCTGGTGTCAAAATAGTCTGTTATCTTACTATACCTAAAAAAGGTGAGAAAATTTTCTGTTCTTTAAATGTTATATAAAGATTTGTCTTTTAAAAAATATTTTTATGCCAGGTGTGGTGGCACACACCTTTAATCCCAGCACTTGGGAGGCAGAGGCAGGCAGATCTCTGAGTTCCAGACCAGCCTCCTCTACATAGCAAGTTCCAGGCCAGCTGGGCTACAGTGAGACCCTGTCTCAAAAAGACCAAAGAAATTTTTTTAATTGTTTTTAATTTATTTTATATGTATGAGTGTATTGCTTGAGGGTGTATAAGTGTGCCTATGTCATGTCATGCCTACAGAAGCGGGTGTCAGATCCCCTGGAACTGGAGTTTCAGACTGCCATGTGGGTACTAGGAACCAAACCCCGCTTCTCTGTGAGAGCAGCTAGTAGCCTTAACCACTGAGCCAAGCTCTTCAGCCCCATAAAGATAATCTTAAAGTAAAAGGTTCTTCAAGACAAAACAGTTGGGCTTGGTGGCACAAGAGGGAGAGACAAAAGGGTTAGGATTCAAGGTCTTCCTTAATTAGCTACATGAATCCTCCTGTCAGAGAAGTTTCATAAAAAATCATATAGGGGCTGGAGAGATGGCTCAGAGGTTAAGAGCACTGACTGCTCTTGCAGAGGTCCCGGGTTTGATTCCAAGCATCCACATGGCAGCTACGAACTGTCCTTAACTCCAGTTCCAGGGGAATCTGAAGCCCTCAACAGGGTTGCACTCATATACAATGCAGGAAATACACTCATACACATAAAAAATAATAAATAAAATATTTTTAAAAAAGAATCATAATATGTAGTGTTTGACTTCTTTCATTTACCATAGTTCAAACTTCCCATGTTTTTTGCTTTTGTATTTTTGCATTTATTTTGGGGGGGGGCACTCCTACCAGGGTGCACATGTGGAGGTTAGAGGACTATTTGCAGAAGTCAGTTCTCTTCTTCCACCATGAGGTTTCTGGGGATTGAACTCAGGTTGCCAGGCGTGGAGGCAAGTACCTTTACTCACTGAACCTTCTTGCTAGCACAGCATAATGTTTAGAGCTTTAGCCGTTTTGTATATAATCTGTTCCTATTCATTGCTGTATTCTGTTGTAGGAATGTGGTATTGATCCATTCTGTGGATGTCTAGGCTGTCTGCACTTTCCATGCTATTATGAGTATATCTTTGACCACTCATGTGTCTTTGGTGACAGAAGTAGAACTGCTGGGTTCAGTTTCAGTAGATAAAGTCAAGTTTTTGTTTTTTTAGGGTCTTGCTATGTAGCCCAGGCTGGTCTGGAGCTCAGTGTCCTACATTAGTTTTCTATGTTCTGGAATTACAGGCATATACTACATTTTTAAATGAATGTACCAATTTATATAGCATACCAGGAGTGTATGAAAATTTGCTCTTGCTTACATGTTCATCAACACGATGTTATCTTTTTAATTTTAGCCATTATTTGAATTATCTGTAATCTCAACACTCAGAATGAGGCAGAAGAATCTTTTTTTTTTCTTTGTCTTTTTGAGACCAAAATCTTTTTGGTCTTTATGGTCTCCCTATAGCCCCAGCTGGCCTGGAACTCACTATGCAAACCAGGCTGGCCTTGATCTCACAGATACCTCCCCAAAATAACTTTTCAAACCAACTGTGGATCCCAGCCCAAAATAGACTAGGTATTTTTAATTTTTAATTTTTTTGTCTTTTTGAGACAGAGTCTCCCTGTAGCCCCAGCTGGTCTGGAACTCACTGTGTAGACCAGGCTGTACTTGAACTTCACAGAGATCTGCCTGCCTCTGCCTTCATGCTGGGACTAAAGGTGTTCGCCACCACCCTCAGCCAAAATAGACTAGATATATCACATGGGCCTAGGTTCTATCAGCCACCCTCCATCACAAGCATGGAGAAGCCCAGGAAGGGGCCACGTCACTGAGGTAACACCAGAGGTTGCCCAGCCCTTACAGGGTCATTCATACATCCTAGCTCCAATCCTCACTCATTCCTTACTCCCTTTGATACCCAAGGGAATGGAAGTTTGGATGCCCTGAACACCCTCTGCTTCTCATCCCACCTCCCTTCCCCAAAGATCATGCCCAGCTTTTTGCCAGCTGTTTTTGCAGTAGGTTGTCACCAGTGCGCTCTTATGTTAAGAGTTTATTTCATGAATGTTTTGTCTGGATTTTCTTTTATATATAGAATCATTTACCAAAGTTGTTAGATATTCTTCAGAATGAATATAATAATTTTGCTGGTGTGGCATTTGTTTAACAAAGGGGAATGGTTAAGAGTTCATTAAACTATATGTTTTTTTTTCATTTATTTTAGTATTAAGGCCACTGAGAAACTAGTCTATTTAGTTCTTGAAAATACTGCTTTTAGTCTTAAGGCAGTGATGGTGGATCTTACAGGCAAATGATTTTATTTTTTGCTTATCAGTGAGGTGCTGGCAGAGGAGTCCATCGTATGTCTCCAGAAAGCCCTAACTCGCCTTCGAGAAATATGGGAATTAATTGGGATTCCAGAGGAGCAACGATTACAAAGAACCGAAGTTGTGAAGAAGCACATCAAGGTGAGTTGAGTGGCACTGGTCTCTTTGCAGTGGGCCAGTGGAGATGCTACTGCCTCAGTTGAGATAGCACAATAATAATAAAAGAATTTTTAAAAATATTTTATTTATTTATTGTTTTTATTTTATCTGTGTGAGTGTTATGCCTGCATGTAGGTAAGTGCACTCATGTCATGCAATTCCCTCGGAGGACAGAGAGTATTATCAGATCTCCTGGAACTGGAGTTATGGGCAGTTGTTAGCTGCCATATGGGTGCTGGGATTCAAACCCAGGTCTTCTGCAAGAACAGTGTTCTTAACCATTGAGCCATCTCTTCAGCCCAAGAAAAGAATTTTTAGAAAGAAATATCTGGTCACACATTCTAGGATATCACAGACTTTTCCTGGTTTTGTTTGTTTAGTCTTTTCTATCTATCTAATTTTGAAGTTACAGGGATTTTGGTATTTTTATGGGTTTTTTATTTATTATTATTGTTTTGTTTCAATATTCCCAGTGGACCCCAACTTTTATGGACCATTTTCTCTTACAGGATCTTCTGGATAGGATGATTGCTGAAGAGGAGAGCCTCAGGGAAAGGCTTCTCAAAAGCATATCCATCTGCCAAAAAGAGCTGAGCACCCTATGCAGTGAGTTACAAGTCAAGCCATTTCAGGTATGTGACAGCACAGGCCTTGGGAGATTGATTTGGGGCTGAGATTTAGGAAGACATGTTGACTTAGGGCAGCAAATGGAAAGCTTCTTTGCAGGGGTAGTGTTAGACATGAGAAATATAAAAGACATGCCGTCTAGCTAATAATTCTAGTAAAGTAATCTTCATATAGGTAGAGTTGCCATGTTAATAGATGAAGCCACTAATACATTATCAAAAACTTCTTGCACCGGCAGAGGCAGGTGGATCTCTGTGAGTTCAAGGCCAGCCTGGTCTACATAGTTCCAGGACAGCTGGGGCTACAGGGAGACCCTGTCTCAAAAAGCCAAAAAAAAAAAAAAAAAGAAAGAAAGAAAAGAAAAAAAGACTCACTTGGGATCTTATAATAGTTTTGTGTTATCTTATACAGGAAGAAGGAGAAACAACTGTCTTACAACTAGAAAAAGATTTGCGCACTCAAGTAGAATTGATGAGAAGACAGAAAAGGGAAAGAAAGCAAGAGCTTAAGCTACTTCAAGAACAAGATCAAGAACTGTGTGAAATTCTTTGCATGCCCCACTATGACATTGACAGCACCTCTGTTCCCACCTTAGAACAGCTGAACCTCTTCAGACAACATGTGGCAACTTTGAGGGAAACAAAGGTACACTACCTACATTTGTACTACCCTGAAAGTTCATTTGGCCTTCACATATCTTATAATAGTTCTGTTGTTTAGGAATCTAGGCATGAACAATTCGTCAGCATTAAGAGACAAATCATACTGTGTATGGAAGAATTAGAACACACTCCAGACACGAGCTTTGAAAGAGATGTGGTGTGTGAAGATGAAAGTGCCTTTTGTTTATCGTTGGAGAATATTGCAACACTACAGAAGTTGCTACAGCAGGTAATGGTCAAATTATGGTGTAGCATCTCAGTAGTATTCAGCAGTTTGAAAAAACTGACAGCTTTTTCTTTTTTCTTTAGTCTTAAATAAGGAGCCAATGCAAGTTAAGTCTAAGGGAGGGCAAACATAACTATGTATCCATTTATTTAGTGTGTGTGTGTGTGTGTGCGCGCGCACTTGAAGCCAAAGGTCAACTACTGGAGCCATCTACCTTGTTTGAGACAAGGTCTCACTGGGACTGGGGGCTCAGCTTGTTCATTAGGCTAGGCTGGCTGGCCAGTGATCTTCAGAGATCTGTCTCTGCCTCACCAGCAATGTGATTACAAGCACGTGCTGCTAAGCTTGGCTTTATGTAGGTTCTAGGACTGAACTCAGATTCTCATACGGGAAACATTTTACTGACAGTTATGTCCCCAGCCCCAATTTACTTATTTTTTTGGTAATAGGACTTGAACTTACCCTAAACCTAGGGGCGTCTCATGAATGGTAAACAAATGCTCTATCTCTGAGCCCTGTCCTCAGCCCTGACCTTTGTTTATTAAAAGCAACAAATCTTTATATGTAAATAAATACAAATTTTACCGTTCTTAGAATAGTAAATGAAAATTTTATTGAAATAGCATTAACCATTTGAATTAGCATAGTGCTTAATGGAAAAAATTATTCAAAAATTTAGCCGGGTGTGATGGTGCATGCCTTTAATCACAGCACTCCCGAGGCAGAGGCAGGCGAATTACTGTAAGTTCAAGCCAGCCTGGTCTACATAGTGAGTTCCAGGCCAGCTGGGTTACAGGGAGACCCTGTCTCAGAAAGACCAAAAAAAAAAATAAAAATTTAATCCTATTCTAGGTCTGAAGTACTATAATGACAGCCTTATAGCCTATGTTCAGAAGACATGAAAACATGCCTCTTAGCATTCATGTAAAAATGAGCCAGGTGCCTTTCTGGCAGTGATAACCTCGCTATGAGAATATGTATCTCAGAAGGGATTTCTTTCATCCCTCTCCAGAAGAGAAGAGAAAACATAGGAAGTGCCTGGTACAGAGCCCCAGTTCCTAATTCATGGATGTGAAATGCCCAGGATGCTATCGTGTTTAGCCATGCGCAAATGATGTTCTTCTGTGTTGGCTGCTCCTACAGGAGGAAAAGCTAGGCTGACAGAAGAATGTGCCTTTAGGAGGAAGCAGCACTAAAAGTACCCTGAATCAAGATGAGTGAGAAACCATCCCAATAAACACATTTTGGATTTAAAAAAAAAAAAAAAAAAAAAAAAAAAGCCAGGTGTGATAATATATACCTGAACTATAATCTCAGCACTTAGGAGGTTGAGTCAAGTTCAAAATTAGCCTGGGCCTGGACTACTTAGAATAGGAATGTGTATGGGCTTCATGAAAGTACTTTCTCTCCTCCTAGGCATAGACCTTCCTCTCTGGGTAGTCCAGAAAGCCAGCCTTTGCTATTAGGGTATAACCACTGCCTTTCGTTGCTGTAGCTGGAAGTGAAAAAATCACAAAATGAAGCAGAGTGTGAGGGGCTCCGTGCTCAAATCCGAGAGCTCTGGGACAGGTTACAAATGCCTAAAGAAGAAAGAGACTCTACGGCCATAAATATGACTGGATCAAAAGCCAAAGTCAGGAATGCGGTAAGAAAACCCAATGAATGCTGGGCAAATGGTGTTCTATGAGCTTTTTTGGGTCCAGCCTGACGTCCTTACTGGCATTTTCCTTGGGCCAGCAAAGAGTAGCAAATAGCCTGTTTTATTTTATGGACACTTTTCTTAGATTTCTGGCTCCTCTAATGTTATAAAGCATGTTGATTTATCTCTGTAGCTTTTGTTGCAATTTTATTGAAATGCAGAAAGATATTTTATAAACCTAAGTGGGTATAAAAGTTACGGCTATAACTCTTGTCTTTTTCTTTCAGCTGCAATTAGAAGTGGATCGGTTGGAAGAACTGAAAATGCAAAACATAAAGAAAGTGATTGAGGCAATTCGTATGGAGCTGGCTCAGTTCTGGGACCAGTGTTTTTATAGCCAGGAGCAGAGACAAGCTTTTGCCCCTTACTATACTGGTTAGTACAGAGGTAGTAATCTTTATGTGGCCTGCCTCAGTGATCTTTTACAAGCCCAAACACTTAACATGAAGTTCTATATTTCTAGCTCTGAGCAGATATAGCCAACTCTTAAAAATATTATCTCACTTAGTCTTCATGTCAGGAAGGCACTAAGGTACATCATTCTTTTGAGCCAGGGTCTCACAGTGTACCCCTGGCTGGCCTGGAACTTAATTGTGTAGACCAGGCTGCCTTCAAAACTCATAGAGGTCTGCCTGTCTCTGCCTCCTGAGTGTTATGATTTTTCGTTTGTTTGTTTTTAATATTTTATTATTTTTATGAGTGTATTGCCTGCATGTGTATAAGTGCACCCATGTAGTGTAGTGCCCACGGAGATCAGAAGAGGGCATCCGATTCCCCTGGAACTGAAGTTATGGATGGTTGTTAGCCATCATTTGGGTGCTGGGAATTGAACCCGGGTCCTCTGCAAGAGCAGTCAGTGCTCTTAACCACTGAGCCATCTCTCCAGCCCCTGATTTAGCTGTTTTTATTGCATGTGTTAGAGTGTTTGTATATCTTGTACTACATGCACACAATGCCTGTGGAGGCCAGAAGAGGGCCTCAGATTCCCCTGGAACTGGAAAGCTGTCATGTGGAGGCTGTGAACTGAACCCCAGTCCTCTACAAGAGCAGCCAGTGCTCATAACTGCTGAGCCATGTCTCCAACCCTCTATGGGTTGTTTTGGTTTTTAGGGGGTTTTTTTGTTTTTGGTTGGGTTTTTTTTTTTGGTTTTTTTTTTTTCATACAGAATGAGTCATGGATGGTTCTTAGCTGCCATGTGGGTGTTGTGAATTGAACCTGGGTCCTCTGCAAGAGCAGTCAGTGCTCTTAACTACCGAACATCTCTCCAGTCCTTGATTGAAATTTTTTTGGTTTGTTTTGAGGGGGGGTATCTTTTTGAGATAGGGTCTCCCTGTAGCCCCAGCTGACCTAGAACTCACTATGTAGACCAGGCTGGCCTTGAACTCACAGAGATCTGCCTGCTTCTGCCTCCCAAGTGCTTGGATTAAAGGCTTGCGCCACCTCACCCAGCTGGTTTGTTTTGTTTTTTTGAGACAGAATCTCACTATGTAGCCCTGGCTGGCCTACAACTCACTATATAGACCAGGTTGGCCAGGAACTCACCAAAGATCCATCTGCCTCTTCCTCTAGAGTGCTGAGATTAAAGGCATGCCACCAAGTTCCTGTATAATTTTATTATAAGGAGGAAATCTTCCATTTTGGGGTGGTGGTGAGTTAGTTAATTGGAATACTAAACTACTAAGCCTATCTGTTGCAGAGGACTACACAGAAAACCTGCTCCATCTTCATGATACTGAGATTGTACGGTTAAGAAACTATTATGAAGTTCACAAGGAGCTATTTGAAGGTGTCCAGAAGTGGGAAGAGAGCTGGAAGCTTTTCCTAGAGTTTGAGGTAATGCCCTAGTTTTTGTCTGTTCTTCTCTAGAGTAAAATGATGCATCATGAAAGCATACCAGGTTTGATGGCTCACACCTTTAATCCCAGGATTTGGGAAGTTGAGGCAGGAGGGTTACCATGAATTCCAGGCCAGCCTGTTTTTCAAAGAAAAAAAAGAAAATTTATAAGTAGGAAAGTAGGACTTGGAGGTGCAAAATAAACTGAGAGATTTTGCAACTAGTTTTCAGGTATTCCTTTTGGTTGAGAAAAAAAAAGGAAAAGGAATTATGAATACAGAGATAAAGCAGCTTCACTGGTTTACACACCCATATATAAGAGAAGAAATAAAAGAATTATTGCCCCCATACTTAATTTTTATAGGCTGTGGCAGTCAAGCAATTTGTCAAGAATACAAATTAGGGGGCTGAAGAGATGACTCAGTGGTTAAAGCACTGGTTGTTCTCGCAGAGGACCCAGGTTCGATTCCCAGCACCCACATGGTGGCTAACAGCCATCTGTAGCTTTAGTTCCAAGGGCTCTGACATCCTTGGGCACTGTGTGACGGGTATACTTACACACATATAGGCATAACACTCATACACATAAAATAAAAATAATAAAATTTTAAAAAGTACTGATTAGGGCTGGAGAGATGGCTCAGCGGTTAAGAACACTGGTTATTCCTCCAAGGTACTTTACCAACTGAGTCATCTCCCACTCTTCTAGGTTTTAGTCTAATAAAATGTATTTTTCATAGAGAAAAGCTTCAGATCCAAGTCGGTTTACAAACCGGGGAGGAAATCTTCTAAAAGAAGAAAAGCAACGGGCAAAGCTCCAGAAAACACTCCCTAAGGTAACATTGTTTGGGGTCACTATGTGAGTTTTCTAGGGCTGCCATAGTAAAGTACCTTAGAATAGTTGGCTTACTAGAAATTCATCTGCTTCTGGAAGCTAGAACTATGAGATGAAGGTGTTGCCAGGACTGGGTCTCTTCTGAGACCTTTTTGTTAGCTTAGAGATGGCCATCTTCTGTTCCATGTCTTCACATGGTCTTTCCTCTCTGTCTTTGTCCTCATCACCACCAGTCCTATTGGATTAGAGCCTTTCCTGATGACCTAGTTTAAACTCACTTTTTTTTTTTTTAAATATTTTATTATTTTTATTTTACGTGTATGAGTGTATTGCCTGCATGCATGTGAGTGTACCTGTGTTGTGCAGGTCAGAAGAGGGTTTCGGATTCCCCTGGAACTGGAGTTAAGGATGGTTCGTAGTTGCCATGTGGGTGCTGGGAATTGAACCCGGGTCCTCTGCAAGAGCAGTCAGTGCTCTTAACTGCTATGCTATCTCTTCAGCCGTGAACTCATTTAACTTTCTAATGACTGTCTCCAGATAGTAACAATGAAATACTGGGAGTTAAGGCTCCAAAATGAATTGTGGGGTAACAATTCACCTATAAGGCAAGCTTTTATAACATGCTATGGGCTTTATTACTGTCTTCTATTAATAGCCTTTATTGACTTATGCCAGATATTATTTTATTCATATCTCTATATCTCTATAGGTTGATATTATTTCCATGTTTAGAGATGAATGAACTGAGATTCTGAGGGGTTGAACTTACCTTTCATAGCCAGTAAGAGGTTGATTCCATATTGAAACCTAAATGGTGTGGTTCCATAGTCCTGTTCATAATATACCCTGTCTAGCTATTGTCTAGCTATTGTTTCTGATTATCCCAGTGCTACCTTCAACTTAGGCATCAAAACCTCAGTTTTCAGACCAGGTCTTTGCCTTTTTCTACCTTAGTGTATGTCTTGAATGAACCATCTCTAGCCTTTGGTTTCTGGTCACTCTGACCTATATCCATATGGATCCAGCTATCTGAAGTTAGGCTGATGATATTCTGGGAAAGACAGTCTTTCTTTAGGGTAATTCTTACATTTGAGGTGAACACCAAAGATTTGACATAGTATGTCTTTGTTTCTGGCCTCAGCTAGAAGAGGAGTTGAAAGCACGGATTGAAAAGTGGGAACAAGAGCAATCAATGGCATTTGTGGTGAATGGGCAGAAATTCATGGAATATGTTGCAGAACAGTGGGAATTACATCGGTTGGAGAAAGAAAAAGCCAAACAGGAAAGAGTAAGTTATGCACACAAATTGGAAAAAGAAGAGCAATTTGAGTAAGCTAGCATCTCTGCCAGGCATCACGGCTGGTTGAAGAATAGGTTGACTGCAGCAGCTCCTATCTCAGGCTGCAGAGATTTTCCCCTAGGTTTGCCCTGCTTTCTTACTGGAGCCCATCACTGTTGCTTCTGATTTTCATACAGCAACTAAAGAATAAGAAGCAGATGGAGACAGAGATGCTGTATGGCAGTACTCCCCGGACACCTAACAAGCGTCGAGGGCTGACTCCTACCACCCCCGGCAAAGTGCGCAAGGTACATTTGATCTTCATGCTGTTGCTGTTTGTAAGGAAGTGGGGAAGCTAGGGTTCTTTGCTCTTTCTTGCCTTCTGTCCTACTACTTAAGAAGGTAAAAGGGCTGGGCGTGGTGGTGTACGCCTTTAATCCCAGCACTCGGGAGGCAGAGGCAGGCGGATCTCTGTGAGTTCAAGGCCAGCCTGGTCTTCACAGTGAGGTCCAGGACAGCTGGGGGTACAGGGAGACCCCGTCTCACAAAGAACAAAAAAAAAAAAAAAAAAAAACAAAAAACAGGAAAAAAAAAAAAAAAAAAAAAAAAAAAAAAAAAAAAAGAAGGTAAAAGGATTTTTGCCTTTCCAGGCTGAATCTATTTGAGAGTGAATAGAATAAAAGTTTAATGCTGAGTAGAAGCTTATAATGACTTTAAGGAGTGGCCAACTCTGTTGTCTGCCAGTTATTTACTAAGTCCTTGCATTAAACTCTTGGGACCTAGTAATTTCCAGCGTTCTGTGTTAACAGCTTTCAAAAGTTTGTCACCCTTTTATTCCAACAGGTACTAGGTATCTCAGTACTAGATAAAAGACAACTTTCATGCTTTTAGTAACCGCCTCTAGAGTGCTGGGATTATAGGCATGAGCCACCACACCTAGCATTTTATACATTTTTTAAAAAATGAGGTAAAGCATGTGCAAGGCCAGGGTTGAATCACCAACACTAAAAAAAAGTTTATGCCAGGTTTGGTGGTGCACACCTTTGATCCCAGCACTTGGGAGGCAGAGGCAGGCCGATCTTTGTGAGTTCAAGGCCAGCCTGATCTACATAGCAAGTTCTAGGCCAGCTGGGGCTACAGGGAGACCCTATCTCAAAAAGAAATACCTATGCACTGTTATGCACAGCTGACGTTACCATGGAAGCTCTGAATGCTTTCATGCTCACTTCTCTGTTGGGCAGAGCTGGGTTGTTAGAAAGTCTTACCTCACATCTGTCATGTGTCTGCTCTTCTCCTTAGTTTATAACTTTTATAACTAAGGTTTATAACTTTTGAGTATAATAAAGATATAATATTTGGAACTTGAGCGATGGCTCAGCAATTAAGAACACTGGCTGCTCTTGAGAAGCCCTGGGTTTGAATCCTTGCGTCCACATGGTGACTAACAACCATCCATAATTCCAGCTCCAGGGGATCCAACACTTTCTTCTGTCCTCTGACACTGCACGACGGGTATACTTACATACTATGTAGGCATGACACTCATACACTCAAAATAAAAATGTTTATAAAGGTGTAATATTTAAAGTGTATTTTGTTAGGTTTTGATATGTGTATATACCACAGTACCATCAATCACCACAATCAAAATAATGGACATGTAAGACTCCTAGTGCTACTTTGTATTCCCCTCCTCCTTCATCAGCTGCTGGCAACCAGGGATTTGCTCAGTCACAAAAGATTCATTTGCATGTTATAATATTTTATATAAATAGAATCATGCAGTATATTTTGTAGGGTTTCTTCCATTTAACATGTTTATGCGATTTATTCATGTTGCATGTAATAAGTCATTTTTGTTATTGAGCAATATTCCATCTTATGACTGTTTCAGTCCTTGTCACCTGTCAAGGGATATTTGTTTCTAACTTTGAGCTATTACAGAAAAAATTGCTATAAACAGCTGGGCACTTGGGAGACAGAGACAGGCAGATCTTTGTGAGTTGGAGGCCAACCAGGGCTACATACTAAGACCATCTCCCAAAACAAAACATTGTGTGTAAGTCTTTATGTAAATATATAATTTTTCTTGTGTAGAATGTTTGGGTCAAATTGCAGGTATGTTGTGCCATAAGTGGTTCTATCAGTTTACAGTTCCATCTGGTAGGTATAAATAGGCTTTGATCATTGCTTGAGTTTCCTTAAAGCTATGCACTGTTATGCACAGCTGACGTTACCATGGAAGCTCTGAATGCTTTCATGCTCACTTCTCTGTTGGGCAGAGCTGGGTTGTTAGAAAGTCTTACCTCACATCTGTCATGTGTCTGCTCTTCTCCTTAGTTGAACACTACCACCATATCCAGTGCTACACCCAATAACAGCATTCGACCTGTCTTTGGGGGAACAATGTACCGCTCCCCTGTGTCTCGACTTCCTCCTTCTGGCAGCAAGGTTAGTATGCTCTGTACAAGCACATCCCTGTGTACTACCTGTTTTCTCAGAAGCCTTCTACTTACCTAGTTTCTAAGATTCATGGGTTTGGTGATTATTAAGAGTTAACAAAGAAAGCTGGGTGTAGTGGCACACCCCCTTTAGTCCCAGCACTTGGGAGGCAGAGTCAAGTGGATCCTTCAAGGCCAGCCTGGGTTACAGACCAGCTGCAAAGTGAATTCCAGCAAGTTCCAGACCAGCTACAAAGTGAGACCCCATTTCAAAAAAAAAAACAAACAACCAAGCCTGCACATTTTATAAAGCCCTAAGTGTAGGATTACAGACATATGAGTGGTATAAATGTGGTATTAGCTATTAGGGGTTTTGTGTATA
The DNA here is from genome assembly GCF_000622305.1 of Nannospalax galili. Classification (NCBI taxonomy): domain Eukaryota; kingdom Metazoa; phylum Chordata; class Mammalia; order Rodentia; family Spalacidae; genus Nannospalax; species Nannospalax galili. Next base: position 906,849 of record NW_008355474.1, on the reverse strand, counting down.
TGTACATTCATTCTAAGGTGATACTAGATGGATGTTTTTCCTTTCTCTGTAGTCAGTTGTCAATTCTATGTGTTCTGGAAAGAAAACACCTCGATCTGCCCGGCTTGGGGCCAACAAGGAGAACATGGAGCTCAATGGCAGCATCCTGAGCGGTGGGTACTCTGGCTCGACCCCCCTCCAGCACAACTGCAGCATTAATTCTGTTGCCAGCACCTATTCTGAGTTTGCGGTAATTCACCTTTTCTAATATCTACCAGTCTCTGGGGAGCACACAGTTGGGGCACAGTGGGTATCTTCCTAGGCTATTTAGTCAGGACAGTTACCTGGGAGGCTGAGAATCCCTTTCCTGCCTTGATCATGGTGAGGGTGTGGGTGGTGTAAGAGTATATAGGAAGGAAGTTGATGTCAGCAACAAAACATTTAATCTGGATCCTTCTGCTTAAGCTGTACCACTCCCTGGCTGCAGGGGGTAACCTGCTAATCACCGCCCTGGTGCTCTCTTGGTGGAGTTCTTGGTAATTGTCTTAATTCTTTGTTCTTAGAAGGATCCATCCCTCTCTGACAGCTCCAATGTTGGGCTTCAGGTCTGTATGGCAACCCCTGCATGTCCCATGTCCCCTTTCCAAACTGATCTGTCATCTGCTGGCTTCATTCTCATCTGGGCACAGGACTACACTAACCCATAATCTCAGCTGTATCCTGTATCATCAGAGAACCTTTTTTTTCCTTTTTTTAAACGAAGAAAACAAGAATTCCTATTATAGACTCCAAAAATATATATCTGGTTTATGTTTCTGATAGACTAACTTGCTGACTAGTAAGAAAACTTATTCAGGCTTGGATTCTCAGCCCCACCTAAGATTATGCAAAGATATTTTTTTAACCTGTTTAACCAAAACAAAACAAAAAAAAACCCAACTGCCTCACTATTCCCAACTGTGATACCAAAGACCCCATCATATGGGGATGAGAGCCCCAGCTGTGTGCTGCTTATACTGAGGTTCTTGGCCTGTGTGCTGATTATTTCCTGGAGTATATGCCTTACTAACCCTCAGGGCTGAATCACTTACTGTCTGTGTTCACTGACCTATGCTCATTTCCTTGCCTTTATTTCTTTATACCACATTGAGCTACTAAGGTATGTGTAAAGCACTGGGTGAAAGTACTTTTTTTTTTTTTTTTTTTTTTTTTTTTGGTGTTTTTGAGACAGGGTCTCCCTGTAGCCCCAGCTGGCCTGGAACTCAGGGATCCACCTACCTACCTCTGCTTACCAAGTGCTCAGACTAAAGGTGTGCACCATCACACCTGGCTTGGAAGTAGATTTTCACAGTGTGGTCTCCATCTTCTAGTATCCTGATCTGAATCTACTAACATGTAACTGCAATGCTTTTTTCTTAACCAGATGCTCTCTCTTCCCTTGATGTCTTACCAGTAAGGGGTGAGGTTACCTTCACCCTTGTGGGGAATACTAAGTTAAAGCCTAGGCTGCCTCCTCTCTTGTTACCAAAGAGGAGAATGGGATATATAATGGGTTTGGCCAGTTTGGAACATTGACACTGTCCTGGCCCTTCTCTACAATTACCTGTGTGGTATTTCTACCTATAGAAATGGGTATATATAGTTCTGGCTAGTTGATTGCTGGACAGCAGGTCCAGCTTCCCTATTTTTGCTTGCTCAGCCAAAGCCCATTTCATCTTTTTGAAGCCTAATCATACCTGCCTATCTCTGGCTAAGCCTAGAGGGGGTTCATCTGGTATTGGTTGCTTTGGCTGATAAGACTCCACCAGGCAGCACAAAAGCTACTCAATTAACCCCTACTAATAACTGTCTTTCTCAGTGACCATTCAAGCTTTATCTTCTGCTTCTCCACCATGTACTCCAGCATGAGATCAAATCACCAGCAGGTTACAAGGCCCTCAGCCCCAGGGATTGATAGATAAATGGTCTGGCCCAGTGATTTACAAAGGACTCAAGAAACAAAAGCTTCTATCTAGCATGTACAAGGTCCTGGGTTCTGTCCCCAGCAAAAAAAAAAAAAAAGCTTGTTGCTTTCTGTTAAGACAACTCAGACAACTCCAGGCATTGCTTTGTGAAGTAGCTTTGTAATGGGTTTCTCTGGTAAGGCTTTATAGAGTGGACTGGCTGAGGACAGTGGGCAGGGGCATGTGTGCACATGTGTTGGCCTATGACTAACAGAATGATTCTCAGAGTTCTTCACTGTCTGTTCCTAGTACAGCATATGCTAAGAAACTGACTCAGGGAAACTGTCCTGGGGGTGCTTTCTGCTGACACTTAACCATGCTTAGAATGGAGGGGTATGCATGATAGGGTAGTGCTGTCACTGATGTTCTTTATTTTTCAACAGCGAGAACTTTCAAAGGCTTCCAAATCTGATGTTACTTCTCGAATCCTCAATTCAACCAACATCCAATCCTGAGAATCCCTGACCAGTCAGTCAACTGTGGCTTCCTGTGCCTAGACTGTGCTTAGACTTATATTATACAGGGTGACTTTATAGTTTTTCTTCAGTTTAGGCATGTTTGAAACCCTGGACAGGTTTGCTACCATGAGCCTATCTTAGACATGAATGAGTGTGACAGATGAAAATCCTTTATAGGTATAGTGGGTCTGTGGAACCCGTTTTTATTTTTCACTCGAGAAATACCTTAAAACTTAATTTGTGTCAGTTAAGTATGAATTTTAACATCTGGTACCGAAATTCTTTCCTTACCCCATTATTCTACTTGATGAAGAATGATCAAGGTTTTATTTCACCTTTATATTGGAAAATGATTGACTGTGCCCAACCTTGGGGTATGAGACATGAAGTAATTCTGACTTGTAGATTTATAATTAGAAATTAACATCTTTTTGTGTAGGGATATTCAATTAATGCTATAGCTATGATTACTTTGTTCTTATCTAGAGGCCTGTCCCCATCACTCATCCTGATGTAGATGTCTTGTGGTTCAGCATTTGAGATGACATGACCTGTCAAAGAGTAGCAGGGAGGATGAGAGCTTCTTTGTTAGTTGTATAGTTGTGTTATATAGTACAGTCTTTATGGGTGGGGTATATGTGTATATGAGCATACATGCTTGTCTGAACTGTTTCTTGAGATTTTTCTCTGGTTCTAGTCCCCCTGTCCCATTTCCTACTATGCTAAGTTCTACCCCCTGCAGTTGCCAACCAAATGGAGAGGCTGTCTGAGTGGGTTGGGCCATTTTGTCCTGGACTTAGCAACTTTGCACAAGTCACTATGAAGGAGTTGTTCCTGCAATAGCATCCATAGTGAGGCTCCTCCTTTATCTACACTGTCCATCACTACTGCTCTTCCCAAAGCACTATTATTTATTCTTACTCTGCTGTGCCAGTTCTGTCAACACATTAAATGGTTCCTAAAAACTTACCAGTATGGACTTGGTCTGTAGGCTTCAGCATGTTGTTTAGTCACATATATATGTTCTGTTTTTAAAATATAAATATATTCTTAAAATAAATTAAAATGTATATAGTTATTGTTCAAAAACTACATGTGGTGTTTGTTTTTATTTTTCCCCAAATCAATTCTTTGGTTGTTTTGGCCTGTGGATTAAACCAACTAAAAGATTAAAAGGACTTATAAGAAATTTTCAGTTATGAGTATGATTTTTTTTTTTTTGGCTTGCCTCCCGAGTGCTGAGATCAAAGGAATGTACCACCATGCCCATCTCTTGAGTATGATTTTTATATTCTTTGTGCATTTCTCAATTAAGAATCTCTTATTCTCAGAATAGAGTTAAGAGAATTAACTCTAAAAATAATTTTAGGGGCTGAAGAGCTGGTCAGCGGTTAAGAGCACTGACTATTCTTGTAGAAGACCCAGGTTCAAATCCCAGAACCCACATGTCAGCTAACAATTATCCGTAACTCTAGTTCCAGGGATCTGACACCCTCTTCTGTCCTCTGTGGGCACTGGATGACACAGATGAACTTACACACATGCAGGCACAACACTCATAAAATTTTTTTAAATGTAAAAAAATTTTTTACGGTCTTTTTGAGACAGGGTCTTCCTTTATCCCCAGCTGACCTGGAACTCACTATGTAGCCCAGGCTGGCCTCAAACTCAGAGATCTGCCTGCCTCTGCCTCCTGAGTGCTGGAATTAAAAGTGTGCACCACCACACCTGGCTTAATTTTTTTTATTTTAAATTATATGCGTATGTGTCTGTATGCACGTGAGTGTAGGTACCTGCAGAGGCCAGGAGTATTGGATTCCCCTGGAGCTGGAATTCCAGGTGGTTGTGAGCCAACATGTAGGTGCTGGGAACTGAACTCAAGTATCCTTTAAGAGCAGTACATGCTCTTAACTGCTTAGCTATCTTTCCAGCCCAAAAATTATTATAAAAGATTTTTATTAGCCAGGTGTGGTGGCGCATACCCTTAGTCCCAGCACTTGGGAGGCAGAGGCAGGTGGATCTCTGTGAGTTCAAGGCCAGCCTGGTCTACATAGCAAGTTTCAGGCCAGCTGGAACTACAGGGAGACCCTGTCTCAAAAAGACAAAAAGATTCATTTATATTTTATGTGTATGTTCTGCCTGCCTGTATGTAAGTGCACCTGTGTCATGCAGTGCCTGCAGAGGGCAGAAGAAAGCATCAGATCCCCTGGAACTGGTGTTATAGGCAGCTGTTAGCCACCATGTGGGTCCTAGGAACTGAATTCAAGTCAAGTGAAAGTAGCCAGTGTAACTGCTGAGCCATCTCTCCAGCCCCAAGAATTAAATATAAAGAACTGAGGAAATATTAGGAAGCATTCTAGTTCATTGTCATTTGTTATACCAACAGGAATAATTTTATTGGTGAGACTTAAAAACAGCTTTGTGGTACAACTGATAAAAACTGCTATAAAGTATATACTTTGATAATTTGGATATAATGCACACCTGTGAAGTAATCACCCTGTTTCCTCCCGCTCCTTTAGAGATCTTCCCTCCTATCATCCCTTCAGTTACAGTCACTGATCTGATTGATACTGAGTTAGCTTACATTTTTCCAGTTTCCAGAAGTAGAATCATAATATACTTTTTTTAAAAAAAAAAAAAACTTTTATGTATATGACTGTTTTGCCTATGTGTATGTAGGTGTACCATGTAGATGCAATTTCTGTGAGGCCAGAAGGGTGATGGATCCCTGGAACTGGAGTTAAGGACAGTTGTTAGCCATCATGTGGGTGATGGGATTCCAACCTGGGTCCTCTGCAAGAGCAGCCAGTCTCTTAACCAATGAACCATCTCTCCAGCTCCATATTCCATTTTCTGTTTTGTTTTTGTTTTTTTGAGACAGGGTCTCCTTGTAGGCTCAACTGACCTGGAACTATGTAGACCTGATCTCATAGAGATCTGGCCTTTCTCTGCCTCCCGAGTGCTGCACTTAAAGGCATGCACCACCATACCTAGCTATAATATACTTTGTGTAAAAGAAGGGGGCCAGAGAGATGGCTCAGCGGTTAAGAACACTGGTTGTTCTTGCAGAAGACCTGGGTTTGAATCCCAGCACCCACATGGCAGCTAATGACTGTAACTCCAGTTCCAGAGTTCCAGGAGATCCGACAGCCTCTTCTGTTCTCCGCGGGCATTGCACAACACGGGTGCACTTACTTACATGCAGGCATAACACTCAACACACATAATTTTTTTTTAAAAAGCTGTGTGTGTGTGTAAGTACTCATGAAGGCCTGAAAGAGAGTGGCCCTCAGATCCCCTCCCTATCCTCTGAGAAAAAAAAATACCCTCCGCCTGACTCTGGAAATCCCCTTCATTGTCTGAACCTTTTCCTGGTATCTGTTTATGATTTCTATGGAAAAGGTCTGGGGCAGAAGAGGTAGAACATTCTGCCCTAGGTGAGCTAGCCAATGACAGTATACTTGATACATCTGTATATGGTCTCTATGGGAATAATCTGGGGCAGAAGAGAAAGAATGTTCTGCCCCAAGTAAGACAGCGAATGGCTGTATAGGTAAAGTCTCTGGAAATCAGCCCTAGATCGTTTCAATCCTTCCTTGTTTATTCTGTGTATAGTTTCTATGGACATCCCCTGCCTTGTGGTTTTTCTGCTTAAAAGCCCTGCATTTTTACTGTTCAGGGTCACAGTACAGCTCCCGAGACTGTCTGTATCCCAAACCAGTTGGCTCCAATAAAACGCTCCTTTTTACTGAGACTCAGTGTCTGAGTGGTCAATTTAGGGAATTTTTCAGACCCCAAACAGGCCAAAAGAGGGCATTGTATCCCTTGGAGTTGTAGTTACAAGTACTTGTGAACTGCCTGGTGTGGGTACTGGGATCTGAACTCTGTTCCTCATGAAAGAGCAATATGTGCTTTTAACTGCTGACACAGCCCCGATAATATACTTCTTTTTGGTTTGTCTTTTCCAGTATTCATTATTTGAGATTCATCCATATTATTGCTTGTATCATAGTTCATTCCTTTTATCACTAGGCAGTATTCTGGTATGGATATACTCTTTTATTCACATGTATAGTCACTTTGGCTTTTTCCATATTGTAGCTATTAATGATTCAGGACTAGGATACAGCTCAGTGATAGAATACTAGTCTAGCACACTGAAGTGCCTGGGTTTGATCCCTGGCAATTCTCTAAAAATAAACTAAACATGTATATGCGTGCATGTGGAGGTCAGAGGACAACTTTAGAGTTCTCTCCTTCCACTATGTAGATCCTGGGGATCAAATATATGTATATTACATATACATGCATGTCAGCTCTTCTTTCTCACCACCGCATACACATAAGTGTTCCAGGGCCCACAGGTAACAGCCTTTACTTGGAGTTCATTTTCCACAAAGTATTCCACACGGCACGGTCGATCCAAGCTGGTGCTGTCCTTATGGCCAAGCTGTCCGTATTTACCTAAAGGGAAAGGAGTCCCCTTTCTCTGCTAGGCCTTATTGCTCTTCCCCTCTAGGAAGGAAGCCAGCCCAGAGACCAGAATGTGGGGCTCGTCTCCTGTGAATCCAGAAGACCAAATCCAGAACTTCCAGGCCAGGCAAGCCTTGGAGTCACCAAGAAGACAGTGACAACTTGCTACTCTGGGCAACAGGCTCCTCCAGGCTTCCATGATACCCAGGCCAAGTTCAGAGCTCAACTCTCCATTTTACCTTTTTTCTACCATGACCAGGACAACACTACAAAGATGAGAAGTGAGCACTCCTTCACAAAGGGAGTTCCCATGTCATCTCATTTCTCTGCTGCCTGGCATGAAGGGTCACATGGCTTTTCAGTTCCACGCCTCGCAGTGATCAGGCTGAGGGCTCTGCCTCCTCTAGTTAGTGTGACTGTCACCTGCCCTGTATTCCCAGGTCCTTTTCCTCCCCTTGGTTTAAGGATTACAAAAACAAACCCTTTACTTACCCCAGCCCCAGGTATAGAGCTCTCCTGTTCCTGTAACCAAAGAGACAGTAAGTAGCTGCCACTACTGTTCTTTGGTGAGACACTTTCTATCCTGGCCTGGCATAACCCATAATAGTATGCTGTAAATCTTCTGAGATGTGCTTGGCACAAAACAACACATGCTCTTATTATTATAACTGTCTGCCATATTTGTGGTGATAAAGGAGCCAGCTGAAAAAAGCAGCTTCCTGAATGTCAACTGATTGACCTGCACTACATGGAGTCAAATGTTGGACTGGGCAGGCTTTGTACCTAAATGAAGGATGGCGAAAATTAGCCACCCTCTAGCAAACTTTCTGGGCCTGACTGGCTGGGGTGCTACATTAAAGCTACATGAGTAGCTTTCTCTTTTTCTGTTTTGTTCTGGTTTTGGGTTGCTTGATTATTGTAGTTTGAGACAGAGTCTCACTATGTAGCCCTGGCTGACTGACCTCAAATTCTCAGTCCTGCCTCAGCCCAAGTCTTAGGATTTGTAGGCATGTGCCACTGTGCCTAGCATGAGAGCCCTTTCCAATGAGTGAGGCAACTACTCATAAAGATGCTATGAGATAGTTATTTTTGCTTGGGCTATAGCTCCCCAGCACCAAAAAAAAAAAAAAAAGAGACAGAGTTAAGTAGTTACATGGGTTTATAGTCTGAACCACTGCAGAGGCTATGGTAGAATAGTTTTGAGCCCTGGTGTTTGAGGCAGGCCTATGTAATGAAGTGAGACTCTCTCAAGCACCAAAACAAAACAAAAGAGACCCTTTCTCAAATTGAATATAAAGACAGAGTAAGGAAAGTAGTTTGTGCCAGGTATGGTGGTGCACACCTTTAGTTCCAGCACTGGGGTGGCAGAGGCAGGTGGATCTTTGTGAGTTTGAGGCCAGCCTAGTCTACATAGCAAGTTCCAGTCCAGCTGGAGCTGCAGGGAGACACTGTCTCAAAAAGAAAATTTAAAAAAAAAGTTTTTAAGTTGCCCACAAATTTTTTTGCAGCTCCTAGGTAAAGAGTGGGATGAAATGCTGTTCCAGCATCAGCCAGATCTACTCACGTGTCACCACAGCCGTGTGTCGGGATCCACAGCTGGCCTTGACTGCATCTGAGCCCAGGGGTAGATCCAGTAAAGCTGGGAAGGGTTGGACAGCTATGAAGGGGGCTTGGGCTCCATTCTCAGCCCCAGCTGTTCCCTTTACTTTGGAGCAATCATCTTCTAGTCCTGTGGCTTTAGAATGATAATGACATTTAACACTTGCTGAGCATGAAGGTAAATCTCATCCACACGTTATCTTCTTCCTACAACTCTATGAAACATACCATTCTCTAGCTCCAAAGCTGGTACTCTAAACCCCCACTCTAGGATGTACTGGAGTTAGACCTGCAGGCTGTGCAGTGACAAGACTGGCATCAGTCTTGCCAACACTGCCCATTGTAAATCCTGTGGCATGTCCTAGAGTTACAAGGATGTCTCATTCTCTTTAGCACTGCAACTTAGTGGCCAGCAGAGCTAAGAGTCAGGAATGGCAGCAATATCCTGGAGAGATTGTCCTCACCTTCCTCTGTGACTGTTTTCTTGTCCTCTACCAGGCTCCTTGTGGGCAGGGCCAACTGCCCTGATTCATTCCAGCCCCAGATATAAATATCCCCAGTTTCTGAAAGAGCAAGAAGATCCATGAGGCTGTGAACTCCTTCCAACCACCCTAACTCCTAAATATCCACCACCCCCACCACCAGCTCCTGGGGATAGCTAACAGCTGTCCTGCTCAAGTACTCCAGGCAAAGGTGCCCTCCTTCCAAGTCACAGCAGTTTCCCTGACCATATATACCTAGTCACCATTTTTTCCTTCTTGAAAGTCATATCTCAGACTGTCCTCATCTGTCCATCCTCTTCCTGAATACTGGGATTACAGGCATGCTCACCATGCCCAGCTTTTTCTTTCTCCTCTTCCTTCCTTTCAGAGATGGACCCCACTATGTTGTCCAGTCTGGTGTCCAACTCCAGGCTTAAGAAGTCCTCTTTCTCAGCCTCCCCTGCAGCTGGGACTATAGGTACATGCCATGGTACCCAGTTTAGTTCCTTTCTTTTAACTCTCTTCCTAGACCACCTGCATTTTCACTATGCTGCAAAATTGTCACCCCCCTCCCCAAATATAGTATGCCCAGAACTTCTCCAGTGTTACCCTTCCAAATCCACAAAGGTGGCCTGTGTCCCTTTTCAGCCCCACCTGGCACTGGTCCTGCTGAAGGCCTTTGGCCCCTCACCTGCATTCCTTCCCATAGCACTGCTGCTCTAACACTATGTAGGGTTGGAACAACAGTACATGGGCATTGGAACCTCTGCTCCAAGCATAAGGCCAGACTCTACTACATAGTGAATTTGAGACCAGGCTGAGCTTATATGATCCCTTGTCTGAAAATAAAATTTGCAAATAGTAGTAGATAATTTTATAAAATAAAATGTTCAGTCTTCCAGGTGGGCTGTGACAAGGGAGACCCTGTCAGAAAACATTCAACAAAAAACAAACAAAAGCTGGGTGTGGTTGCATATCCCTTTAATCCCAGCACTTGGGAGGCAGTGACAGGTAGATCTCTGAGTTTGAGACCAGCTTGGTCTACATAGCCAGTTCCAGGCCAGCTGGGGCTACAGGGAGACACTGTCTCAAAAAGACATAAAAAAGAAAGAAAAAAAAGTTCAGTCTTTACTAGTGTTTTGTGTACTTTAAAATTTTTTGTCGCCGGGCGTGGCAGCACACACCTTTGGTCCCAGCACTTGGGAGGTAAAGGCAGGCGGATCTTTGTGAGTTCAAGACCAGCCTGGTCTACATAGTGAGTTCAGATCAGCTGGGACTACAGAGAGACCCTGTCTCAAAAAGACAAAAAAAATTTTTTTTTTATATGTATGCCTGCATGTAAGTGTACCCATATCATGCAATGCCCTTGGAGGACAGAAGAGGGCACAGGATCCCCTGGAACTGGAGTCCAATAGTTGTTAGCTGCCATGTGGGTGCTGGGATTTGAAGCCAGGTCTTCTTCAAGAACAGCCAGTGTTCTTAATTGCTGAGCCATTTCTCCAGCTCTTGTGTACTTTTCAAATGTAATCACGATATCCCTATTTGTAGTTATACGATAATATCAACACTTTATTCACAAATCAAGTAAGGTGCAGGTTACCAGGCCCAGGGTCACAGAGCCAGTATAATATTCAAAACTAGTAAGCCTCATCTGATGCCTCTATGCTTCAACCTCTGCTCCAAGCATAAGGCCTCAAACTCCTAAGCCTTAAGAGTGAAACTTCCCATTAGGCTGTTTCCAGCCCTCTGTTCTCTGCCTTCCTGCCCAGGGATTCATGCCTGGCTCACCCAGGCCCATTCTTGAGAATACAGGGAGATGGAAAGCCCCAGTCAGACCTGTGGATTCTAAGAGCCTGAGATGGAAAGCTTCCAAGCCAGACCTGTGGATTCTAAGAGCCTGAGAGATAGCTGCACCTAGATATCCCACCATCATCATGGATTCAATACGTGCAAAGTGAACCTCCTCACTTTGCCCTAGGTCACCTGCTGTGAACCAACTCACACCACCTTTGTCCTTTCTGCCACCATCATGGCCACCTAGGCAACTCCATCCTTCTCTGTTCTCTCTGGCTGGGCTGTCCCTCACCTCCTTCAGAAGTATTTTAGAAAGCAAGCCCTGGAAGCTGGCAGATGGATGGCAGAGAGCCCAGTAACAGAGAAGGCAGCAAACTAGCAGTCCAGGAGTAAAGGTGGTGGAGGGGGCAAGCAGCTGAATCTGGAAGATACTGAGGAATCAGAGGAGACTGGGCTGGGCTGAATTTGGAAGGAGGCCTTTGCTAGGCCAAATATAAAAACGTAAAGATCAAGAGGAAGGAGTAGCCAAGATCACCAGCTTGTTTGGAGACATCTAGGTCACTCACCACTCACACACACAGAGTGCCAGCCACCAGCAGCCACCTCAGCTATGGGCAGGCCATGCAATGCCTCCAACAGCCTTGGCTCCAGCTCTGCCTCCAGCGTCCCATGGCCCAGCTGTCCGTGCCTGTGCAAGGGAGTCTCTAATTAGCTACCAGGAACGTTCAGGGCCCACCCCCCTCCTAATTACACTCAGATGATCCTCACCTGCCCCCGCCCCAGGAGAACACCTGGCCAGCTGCGCACAGCAGCAACACGTGCTCCGCACCCAACTCCAGCCGGCAAGCCCGCAGCTCTGGGGCCAGAGGCTGGCAGAAAGGTGGCTGCGGGTTCACGTAGGCGCGGGCGCCGGGCAGCAGCGGCAGGGTCCCTACGGGGGCTTCACCGCCGGGTTTGTCTTCCCCCTCGGCCTCAGTCCCTGAAACCTGGTTCTGGGCCCAGAGGGGTTTCCCGCGCAGCGCTGAGCCGGGAGTCCAAGCCTGCAGCTCGGTGCCGGACCCTGGCTTGCCGCGCAGCACCACGAGGAGCCGCTCTGAAGCCCACGCGTCCCTGCAGTCACCCGCCTCGCCGCTCTCGGAGCCCGACAGCTCCACACGGCCTCCACCTGGGCGGAAGAGAGTGTGGTGGGGCACCTAGGACAAGGCATGAAACGGGAGACAGAGGGGTGGCCAAACGAAGGGTGTTCCTGGGCAGGATGGGGCCCACTCAGACTGGGAGAGCTACCCTGGGGCGATCGGATGGTGGGGCGGGTGTGCTGCGGGCGGGGCTGGAAGTGAGACCCGTGGGGGTGCTCACGGGTCACCGTGGCGGTGTAGCTCCAGCTAGCGCTCACACTGCAGATGTCTCCGCTGGCCCGCAGCGGCTCTGGGCTGTGCACCGCGTGGCAACCATTCCCAGAGCCCAACGCCTGCCCGAAGCCGCAGAAACCGAAGCCGAACCAGGACCCGCGCTGCTCCTCCGCCATGCCCGGGACTGAACCCTTGGCCGATCGCCACCTGGCTGGGGTATGGGCCACAGGAATGAAAGTGAGGGCTGCAACCTAAGGAGATTCTCGCAAATAGTCGCTGGCCTTCCAAGTGGCTGCAGCTACCTTATCTGTAAAATGGGGATAGCATACCATTGCGGGACTCTCTGGTATTAGGACTTGGGATGCAGAACTAGAATGTGAGATTATCCCCCACCAGCTACAACTTCCTAGCCTTGGGGAATTTATCCGCACAGTCTTGAGAATCAACGCTGGCTCCATTTTACCGGAGATTCACAGTCACACAGCTAGGGCTGAGATGAGCTAAGTCCCACCGACTGAATGCTATTCCACATAGGCAGCGGAAGCAAGAGCATTACAACAGCTTAACCTGAGTCCAACTGCAATGCCTACAGTTTTACAAAGGGGGATGGGAAGAGTGCTGCTTGTATTTACTTCACAGAATCGTTTGCAATAAATGCAAATAAAGACTTAATTGCAAGCACACGGTATCAGCTTATTAAATCCAGTAGAGTTGATGAAAATAACCATTGACTGTCTTACTGGTTTTCTGAGGCATCCGAACAATTTCCACGGACTTTTCTAAGTCATTTAATCGTCAACCCGAGCCTTTACTGAGCCTTTACTTTGAGATAATGAGGGCGGCCATGGACCCAGAAGAGCTCACGCTTAATTGGCGCGACAGTCCCATGGTTCCGACAGCAACTCTACTCCGTGGTACAGGAGGTTCAGCTGAATCAGAACTTTACATTTTCAAGCCTCTTATGTCGGACCTGTGACCACAGCTCCTAGACTCTTAACCCAAGAAAGACCTTTGACCTTGCCCTAGTACCCGTAACAACGCAAGAAAGCCCTTCCGGTAAGCAGTCAAGGCTGAAACTTCCCTGCACAACCTGCATAGCTCGGGAGAACAAATTTAAAGGGCCGCGAGCCGAGCAAGGAAGCCATTGGCTGCAGCAGCCTTTCTGGAGCCAATCACCTGCACGGAAGGTGACGTCCCCGCTTACCGGAGGCCTCAAGAGGTGCTCACCAGCGCCCACCACCAAAGGTCTATTATGCTGAGCTAGTGCGGTCGGGTCTGTGAAGTGGGATCCTCCGGTGGACGCGGGGATTCGGTTAGAACGTCTTAAAGCAGGCTCAGGAGGATCCGACGGAAAGATCTGGAGAAGACCAACCCGTAAAACTCAGGCCCCCACTTTCCCTTCCAGACCGGAGGGCCGCGGCTCACTACTGGACATGCACAGGATGGGCGTGCAGACAGGAAGGGGTGTTTTTCTCTACCTTCCAGTGACTGGCTCAGGCTCTGTCATTTACATGTATTGAGCCAATGAGCTTCAAGCTTAGGCTGCAGGCTTCAAGCGAGGTAGAGAGGTAGCCCTATTGGGCCAGGCCTGCTCTCCTACCAGGCTCACGCCAAGCATTTGCCTGCATGCCAAGCATTGCCTGAATGAAGATCACCGAAAACTCACGATATAAAGACAAATATATTAGATGGGCCTGCATATTGGAGTCTACCTAAAACTGTTTAAGGTCCCTGGAGTTTGATCTTTTCTAGGTTTCCCTTTCCACCAGGACTAAAGAGAAACTTGGGTACAGTGGTACGTTCCTGTAATTCCCACTACTCCAGAGGCTGAGCAAAAGGATCGTCAGTTTGAGGCCAGCATGGCTACATAGACCCAGTCCTAAAAGTCACTCAATGCTGGCGCCTGGAGACATGGCTCAACAGTTAAGAGCAGTGGCTGCTCTTGCAGAGGATCAAGTTCGGTTTCCATGGTGCTAACAACTCTGTAGCTCCACTTCCAAAGGGTTGGACGTCCACTTCTGACCTCCAAGGGCACTGCACAGACATGATGCACTTAATATGCATGCAGGCAAAACACATAAAATAAAAATAAATTTTTTAAAAAGTGGTCCGAGTGGGGGTCCACTGGCTTCCAACTAGAAGTGTTCCACACCAACTAGAGTGCTCTGTAGCAGCTCCTGCCCCAGGGTCTCCCACCCTCAGCAGCCCTCCCTACACAAAGGCAGCACACGCTTGAGGTCCACACACTTTATTAGGATGATCCTGCTTGCAGGTGTTGGTGCTCACAGCTGCTGAGGCTGCTATGCTCTCCTTGATGTCCAGAATCCACAGGCTTGAATTGGGATGCACCTTCCCCATTCCCAGCTCTCTACAGTACAGAAATAGGACCTTTCAGAGTAAGGCTGGAGGCAGTGCTGGTGCAGCAGGGCTGTGTGACTGAATGTGGTCCCTAACTCAGAATGGAGGACACAAACATGCAGCTGGGGAGGAGAGGTAAGTTTTCAGCACCCCAGCCTCACTGGCTGAAGCTGCTTCTGTTCGCTCAGTGCTGCAGTAAGTGGCATATGCAGGAGTGTTGGGCCCAGTGCCAACCCTCACTCTCCATCCTGGTTGGGTTGGATGAGCCCATATTCCACTGCTTTCCCCAAGCAGGCTGCAGCAGCCCTTGTGACTGGGCTTTCCTCGCCCTTAGCCAACACTGACAGGATCTCCAGCACCTCACTCTCCATCAGAGTGCTGGCAATCTCCTTCGAGGCCTCCACCATGTTAAACACCACCACAGTACCCCGGTGCTGTAGCTCCTGGTTGGAGCTCAGAAGTAGGGCCTGCAGGATCTCCAACCAGTGTGTGGTCTGTAGGAAATGGCAAGTGTGAAGACCCAGTAACAAACTCTACCCTGGTGGAAAACACACACACCCACACCCTAGCATTTCCCCCATAGGATACCCACACCGCAATGCAGGGGAGTTCTAGTTCCCTTGCCCTCCCCCACCATGAAGAGGCACTAACCACTTGTGGGATTCGGCTGCAGAGAGAGGGACGCATGGAGGTGAGCATAGCCAGGCCCCCAGCAGCAGCCCGCTGCAATAGCTCATCATCCTCTCCACTATACAGCACCAGCAGCTTCAGCCGGTCATTGCCCTCGGCTTCAAAGAGATCCTGCACCTGTGACCAGACATGGGCGTGAGAGGGGGAGTTGCTGGTTAGGTTTTTGTCAACCTGACACAAACTAGAGTCACCTAGGAAGAAAGAACTTCAACTGAAGGACTTCCCAGGTCATAGTGTCCGTGGCCTTGTCTGTGAGGCATTTTCTTGTTAGTTGATGTAGAAGGGCCCAGCCCACTGTGGGCAGTGCCATCCCTAGGCAGCCAGACCAAAGCTATAAAATGAAGGTAGCTGAGCAAGCCAATAAGCAGCATTTCTTTGTGGTTCTGCTTCAGTTCCTGCCTCTAGGTTCCTTCCTTGGCTTCCCTTGATGATGGGCTATAAAGCATAAAATGAAACAAACCCTTTCCTCCCCAAGTTGTTTTTGGTTATGGTCATAGGAAGGCAAACTAGGACAGGAGGAAAGGACCATGCCAGCCAGGCACAGGGCCCAGCCAGAGTACAAGTCCCTCTGTATCCTTGCCTATGGGGACTACCTGGACCAACCCTCACCTCTTTGCTCATGGCCAGATTACACATGCATTCTGTGGCTGCCCGGCGAATCATCTCATGCTCTTCAAACATGTAGCCCTCAATCATGGGCACAGCCTTCTCCTTCAGGATCTTCTGTCTGCAGGACAGAGTTGGAAAGGTATGCATGACCAGTCTCTGCATCCACAACCTGCCACCACATCCCCATCCAGCTGAGCCCTGAGCTGAGGAATTCTCCTGGTGAGGACCTTTCTGTACCAGGAATGAATTACAGTGTTTTCTAGCCTTCTCACCTGCCTAGGGAACAGTATAGGATTGTGAGAAGTGCTTGAGATGAAGAAGTAGAACAGGTGACTGTGGTGAGGACTAGGCTAACATCAAACATTTGAGCACTAAATCTGACTAGCTTTGACTTATTTTATATAATAGTTACCTACACTCATCGTAACTCCACAATGCTTGAATTATCTTACTTAATAATCACTTTACTCTATGGTGAAAGTATAGGTGTGGTTACCTTGACTATTTTGCAGAGGGGAAACTGGGCTGTGCAAGGTGTTCAAGGTCACAATTAGTAATAACAGCTAATACATGCTGATTGTGCACACTGCTGGGGCAGGTACCTATGTACCAAGAGTTTATGTTTTTAGACAGACTTTATAGCCTAGACTGGACTAGAACTCACAGTAGTCCTTCTCCCTAGACCTCCCTTAGCATGAGCCACCACCCACAGTGTGCTTGCTAAGGACCTTTTTTTTTTTTTTTAAATATATATATTTATTATTTTTATTTTATTGTATGTGTGTATTGCCTGCATGTAGGCAAGTGCACCTCTGTTGTGCAATGCCTGTGGAGGACAAAAGAGGCTGTCAGATCCCCTGGAACTGGAGTTACAGACAGTTGGTAGCTGCCATGTGGGTGCTGGGATTTGAACCTGGGCCTTCTGCAAGAACAGTCAGTGTTCTTAACCCCTGAGCCATCTCTCCAGCCCCTTTTTATTATTTTTTATTTAATGCATATGAATGTGTTGCCTACATGCACGTGAGTGCACCCGTACGATGCCACGGAGGTCAGAGAGGGCTTCGCATTCCCCTGGAACTGGAGTTAAGGACAGCCTTTAGCCACCATTGGGTGCTGGGTATTGAACCTGGGTCCTCTGCAAAAGCAGTCAGCGCTCTCAACCACCAAGCCATCTCTCCAGTCCCGCTAAGGACCTTTTTTAAAAAATATACTTTAAATTTTTTCGGGGCTAGAGGGATGGCTCAGCAGTTAAGAGCACTGACTGCTCTTGCAGAAGACACAGGTTGGATTCCCAGTACCCACATGGCGGTTATTAACCATCCTTAACTCCAGTTCCAGGGGAATCCAATGCCCTCTTCTGACCTCTGCAGCATTGCATGACACGGGTGCACTCACATACACGCAGGCATTATACTTATACACATAAAAAATAATAATAATAGCCAGGCGTGGTAGCGCACACCTTTAATCCCAGCACTTGGGAGGCAGAGGCAGGTGGATATCTGTGAGCTCAAGGCCAGCCTGGTTTACATAGTGAGTTCCAGGACAGCTGGGGCTACAGGCTGTCTCAAAAAAACAAACAACAAAAAAGAATAAATTAAAAATTTTTTTAAAAACTTTAATTTTTTAAAATTTAATCTTTATTTTATATAGATATATGAGTGTGCATGCAATGCCCATGGAGGCCAGAGCAGGGTGTTGGATTCCCTGGCGTTATGTTAGTTGCCATGTGGGTGCTAGAAACGGAACCCAGGTCCTTTGCAAGACTAGCCAGTGCTCTTATCCACTGAAACATCTCTCTAACCCCTTTACTAAGGACTTTTATATGTATTTTTCTCAATAAACTCTCCATACTACTTCATGAGCTAGATACTATAACTATCAAACTCAGAGGGGAAAATAGGCAGAGCTGCTGAGGGACTAGCTTAGTAAGTGAGCCAGGGAGGGTCAACAGCCTCCAGAGAAGAGGGTGACTGCAGAGTCAGAGCCTAGGTGCCTGCTATCTTGGGCTTCTACAGCTACTGGGTCTAATGAGCCAGATCTGAACCCAAGCAGTCTAACTCCAGAGCCCATAGTGTCCTTACTCTGTGCCTCCCTTGGTGCTACCCTTAGCCTGTCTGTTCATCTGTATGATGCAGAAGAGTCATTGTGAGGCTCAAATAAGCCCGTGACCAGGGACTGTTTGCTAAATTATAGCATGCTGTATGTACTGGGGCTAACCCAGATCCTTATTCCAAGCTCCCATGGGACCTTACCTGAGTCTCTCACTGATCCCTGCCAGGTTTGTTAGGGCCATGAGTGCCTCGAAGTTCTGCAGTCCTGAGCAGTTGAGGTGCAACAGAGAGACAAGGGGCCGGACCACTTCATAGATCTGTGATATACACCCAATCTATCAGAGCCACTCACTACAGTGACCACCAACCCCCCTGATCCACAGCAGAGAGGCCAGCCCCGAGAGAGCATCTCTAAGCTGTATCATACTACAGTACCCATTCCTATTGGTCACAAGGAGGAGCCCAAGTCAGAAGCCATCAGGAAATAATGAAGGAATGAAGAGGGCAAGGAGTCACATACCCGCTCACCAGGAAAGGTCATCTCTGGGTTGGAGGTAATGGTGAGCTTGGCAAGAGCCTGGGCTGCCTTTGTCTGCCCAACATCAGTGCCTTCCAGGGCCAGTGGGAGCAAAGCCTATCAGAATAAGCCCAGGCTTGTCAGGGCCCAGGCTGGGCCTGGGAGTGCAAGGTCCAAGCCATCAGCCCCTGAGACCCTGAGTGCATCCTCCGCCTTCTCTCCCTGGATTGGAGGACACTTCCTGCTCAGCCCTTCCCCTTTCAGAGGTCTCTCATTAAAACTACCCAAACACTTCCTCAAACACCTATTAAGGGTTAAACACGGATTGTGCAGGGGCCCTGGGGCCACGGAAAAAGAGGCAAGCTTAGGATTTTAATGGACCCAAAGTGCTGAGGGACTCTGAGGAACCTACCTACACTAGCATCACTCACTCAGCAGGAAAAACTTCATGCTGGTCACTAATCACATCTGTCCAAGCCCAGCCTGTCAGCAGTCATGTTTTATAGTTAGATGGCTCAGTATCAGAAAGAGTCAGAAACAAGCTTACCTTGCCCCCTCCCTGAGCAACCACAGTGCCTCGATCCTCCACCTCTTCCACCAAAGCCAGGAAGACCCTGAGGGGAGAAGGCATGATGGGTGGGTGGGGTCCAGGGCTCTGGCCAGAGAGAAGTGGGTGGCACTGTTGCTCTAAGAGGCTGACAACACAGGACTGTTCCCTGTGCAGGCATGTTGCAGGCTGAGGCTTAGGAGTTAGGACAGCAGGCTGGCTCACCTGGACAGCAGCTCCCGACAGGAGTTTGTTAGCACGGGGTTCTCCGTCTTTACCATGCATGTCATGGCTGACACCACACCTGCTGCCAGCAGCTTCTTCACACGAGCTCTCACAAAGCTTGGTTTGTCCTGGGAAAGGAAACAGCTTAAGTGGGGGCCCTGGCTTGACTAGATAAAGAAAGAAAGGCCCATCTCAAAGCAGAAACTGATGAATGTGAAAACAAACAGCTAAGACAGATGCCAGGTGTGGTGGTGCACACCTTTAGTCCCAGCACTTGCGAGGCAGAGGCAGGTGGATCTCTGTGAGTTCAGGGCCAGCCTGGTCTACATAATGAGTTCTAGGCCAGCTGGGGATATAGGGAGGCCCTGTCTCAAAAAGACAAGAAAAAAAAAAAAAAAGAGAGAGAGAGAGAAATAGCTAAAGGATTGCCCTCTGCTGAGGGTGCTCCAGCTCAGTTGTCTCAATAGCAGGGGCCCTGAGTCCCTCCCGGTGTACCCCATACCTTAGGGTGCTGCTCAGGAACGTGCTGCTTGGCATACTTGGCCAGCTCCACCATCTTAGGGTCAGGCTCCTCATAGTCATAGCTGTTGGTGCAGTTGACCAGGGCGGAGGCCACTGCAAAGAGCACTGATCTCTCCTCCGACTGCCAGAAACGGGAGTATTCAGATGGAAGCCCAGGTAAAGCAGCACTGGGCATGTGCTGCTGCGCCAAGCCCCTATCCTACCCTCCACTGGCCCACTAGAGAACCAGGGTGAGACTAGGAACTTGCCCAGGCCCCATACTCAGGCAGCTGACAATGCTGACTCTCCAGAGCAGCAGTCCTTCCAGACACTGCAGGTAGTTCTACTTCCCTGAGGTCACAAGAACCATGGGTAAGACTTACCGAAGTCTAATAAGCTCTAACTCTAGACTACACCTCTAGGCAGGAACCCGCAGAGCTACCTTGCTGAGCTGGAACAGAGCTTTCAGAGCAGCCTCATCCTCCACAAACTCTTCCTTCACATCAGCATCGAAGGTGAGGTAAGCCAGGCCCTCCACTGCCCAGCGCCGAGTACTTGCGTCAATCTGGTCATTGCACAGCCACCTGGAGACATGCATGATAGTGAATGACCATCAGAAGTCAGGTATGGTGGCACAGGCCTCCAATCCTAGCATTCAGGAGGCTGAGGCAGGAGGACCACAAGTTCCACACCAGCTTGGGCTATATTAGTGAGACCCTATCTCAAAAAAACAAAATACAGCCAGGCGTGGTGGCATACGCCTTTAATCCCAGCACTGGGGAGGCAGAGGCAGGTGGATCTCTGTGAGTTCAAGGCCAGCCTGGTCTACATAGTGAGTTCCAGG
>NW_008355474.1:877835-886305 GCF_000622305.1 Nannospalax galili | reverse complement strand
TGAATATTTGTGATTTTCATATACTATAGTTTGATAATATTTAGATTCCCTCGCCCTATCTACATCTCCCCCTTACTGATGCCTGCCCAATTTGAAACAAAAAAAAAACATATATATATATATATATATATATAAAATGACAAAAAGAAAGAAATGGGAAATGGAAAGGAATAATCAGGAAAAGGAAGAGAGTCAGAGGCTTAGGCCTCCCCTTGACAAAGGAATTCATGGGTCAGGAGACTCCATCCTCTGCGGCCCCTCCCTTTAAAAAATATTGTGCATGTGTGCAAGTGTACATAGATGTGCACACCTATGTATATGTGGAGGCCAGAAGAAGGTGTCAAGTGCTATTTTATTACTCTGTCTTATTCCCTTGAAATAGGGTCTCACCAAACCTGAAGGCAGGCTGTCAGTCAACAAGCCCCATGATCCTCCTGTCTCTATCCCCACAGCACTGGGGTTATATGCATGCAAATGGGCATACCCAACTTTCTCAGTGGGTGTTGGAGATTCAAACTCAGGCCCTTAGGCTTGTGCAGCAGGTGCTCTTTCCCACTGAGCCACCTTCCCAGGCCCACACCCCCTCTTCAAGATCTGTCCCACACACAGAAACACATGACTCACTTCCGGCACTGCTTGGCCAGTTTCAGAGTAGAGCCTTCAGCAAACTGCTTCATGCTAAAGTCAGTCCCTCCAGCTGAGCCAAGCTTACAGAGTCCCTGGAAGAAGAGGACAAGACCAGTTTTCTCACCACTGGGAAGAGCCCAGCTTCCCTATCCAGCTTGGGCTCCCTCCTGGGTTCACTGCCACAGCTCTTGGGGGACCACACACAAAAATTATCACCATTCCTACAGGTTACATGTGGAGCATTAGCAATCATCTACTGAGGTGGCCACAGAATCTAGTGTCTAGTAGAGACTGACACACTGGCCACCATAGTATCCTGAACCTCAGCCCTTCCCAGTCTATACTGAGATGGCTCTGTGCCTTTGATGTCATACAAAAAGCCCTGAGTGCCCTACAAGACACCAGCTGGCCAGCACCCCTGCTTTGACTGCCCACCCAGGCCTCCCATCTTACCACCAGTGCCCGGATGCGGATGCTGTCTCTCTCACTGCGCTTGTACAGGTCTTTGAGCAGCGAGACACCATTGGCAGTGATGAATGAGGCCCGCTTGGCCTTCCCAGCTGCATGGATCAGAGCTTCTATGGCCACCAGCTGCTCTTCCTCCTGCTCAGAGGCACACAGAGCAATCACACTCTCCATGACACCGCTCAGTTCCAAGGCACGATTTCCAGCATCACATGGACCCTGCAGAAGGCAGGACACCGTCTGGATGGCCCGTAGCTTTCCGGCCAGCCCTTGGCCCTCAAACCAGCTCCTGAGGGGCACAGAGTAACAAATGTCATGCCAAAGCACACATAAAGGAACTCTTCCCAGCTTCCCTACACAGGCTAGGCACTTGACATTACTTGGGCAGAAATAGCAAGAAAAGCTGCCAGGAGGAAAACTGGGCATTTCTACCATAACAGCAGTCACCAATTTCCTTCACTGCTTCACTCGAGCTTTTCCTGGAGCACCATCAGCAAACATTCCTTACTCTCACACATTGACCCTGCTCATTTCTTTCCTGTACTGGTTAAAACCCCAGGTCAGCCAGCTGTGGTGGTACACACCTTTAATCCCAGCACTCTGGTGGCAGAGGCAGGCAGATCGCTATGAGATTGAGGCCAGCCTGGTCTACATAGCGAATACCAGGCCAGCTGAGGCTACTGAGAGACACTGTCTCAAAAAACAAAAGGTGCCAGGTCATTCATTCTATTGAATGTCATTATTGTTAGTCATTTCCTCTCAGCTGCCAGCTCTTCAAGGGAAAGACTGTCATTTTGTTTGTGGGTTAGACAAATGTCTAGTAAGTATTTGACATATTTGTTGTGCTTTCTATATTTGTTACAGTATTGGAAAGTCAATTTGAAAAAGTTCCTCTGGTGAAGTCCCTTCGGAACAAGAAGTAGGTCTTAGGCCGGGCACAGTGGCGCACAACTAAGTCCTGGCTACTCTGGAGGTTCATGTCGGAAGAGAGAAATAACTCCAGAGTTCCACACCAACCTGGGCTACATAGCAAGATTCTCATCTCAAAAAAAAGGGGTAAGGCTGGAGAGATAGCTCAGCAGTTAAGAGCACTGGCTACTCTTGCAGAGGACCCAGGTTCAGTTCCTAGCACCAATGCAGTGGCTCACAACTGTCTGGAACTCCAGTTTCAGGAGATCTAACGCCCTCTTCTGGCCTCCACAGGCACTGCACGATATAGGTGCACTTATAAACATGCAGGCAAAAACACTCATACAGATAAAAATCAATAAATAGGCCGGGCGTGGTGGTGCATGCCTTTAATCCCAGCACTCGGGAGGCAGAGGCAGGCGGATCTCTGTGAGTTCCTACAATAACAACCAGTGTTCTTAACCACTGAGCCATCTCTCCAGCCCCTTAATGTCCCTTTCTGGCTTCTGTGTGCACATGAACACATATGTACATAAAATAAATAAATAAATAAATAAATTTTTTAAATGGGGGCAAGCCATTAGAGGCATGGTGGCACATGCCTCTAGTCCCAGAACTCGGAAGGCAGAGGCAAGTGGATCTCTGTGAGTTTGAGACCAGCCTGGTCTACATAGCAACTTCTAGGACAGCCAGGGCTATATATGAGACCCTGTCTCAAAAAACAAACAAAAAAAGGGGTGGGATGCTTGAGACCACTGTATCTAGCCTTCTAGTCCTCCTTTAAAGTGTCCTTCCTTGCTAAAAGCCAGTCATTTGGTCCCTCTGCAGACAGAGCTGTTTTGCTGACACCCAGGCATGCCTTTACCTGATGTAGTTCTCACAGAGTCGGTGGAAATTCTCCCTCTCAGCATCACACTTCAGGTCCTCAAAGAGCTTGTTGAGGAGAATGGAGGCACTCATGCGACTGTTTGCTGTCACTGCAAGCTCCCCAGGAGAGTTCTGCAGTGAGCCTCCCACCTCCAGAATCTTTTTCAGACCTGAAAAGACACCCCATTTAGACATTAGAACACTGATAGGGAAAGAAAAGAGGCAGTCTGGGAGATGCACAGAAAAGCAAGGCCACCTCTCTCTTAGCCAGGAAGGTCACAGAGGTCAACGACAAAAGCACAGAGAAGCTGGCTCGCTAATGAACTCCTTTCAGGGAGGCAAGATCCCAGAAGTGAGTCTGTGTGCTAGCTGGCCACCGGTCAAATAAGTGTCCTGCTCTTCGAAGCTGGGGAAACAGAAACGGGCTCCAAGGATCACTACACAGGCAGGGCCTTGCGAAGCTTTTCTTCTTTATCTTTTTGGAAACTGAGAAGTGTGAATTGATATGCTACAATTTCATTGTTATTTTCTCCTAGTTGTAATTCATGCTCACTAAGAGAAGCTTCAAAAAGATGCTGATGAGATGGCTCAGCAAGTAAAGGTGTTTGCCACCAAATCTGAAAATCTGAGTTTGATCCCCAGGACCCATATGGTAGAAGGAGAGAACTGACTCCTGCAGGCTGCCATCTGACCTCCACCTGTGCCATGATATGTGTGCTGGTTAGTTCTTGTCAACACAAGTTTTTGTCACTTGGGAAGAAGGAACCTCAGTTAAGGAGTTTCCCCCCTCAGACTGGCCTGTGAGCATGCCCGTGAAGTATTTTCTTAATTGTTAATTGATGTAGAAGGACCCAGTTCACTGTGGGAGATACCACCTCTAGGCGGGTGGGCCTGGGCTGTCTAAGAAAAGTAGCTTGAGCAAGCCTGGGGAAGCAGGCCAGGAAGCTGTGTCTCCTCTGGTCTCTGCTTCAGTTCTTCCTCCAGGTTCCCACCCTTGGATCCTACCTGGGTTTTGCCAAATGATGGACTGTAAGCTACAAGATGAAATAAACCCTTTCCTCTTCAAGTTGGTTTTGATCAGTGTTGAATCAAAGCTACAGAAAGCAAACTAGGATAACATACACTCTCTCTCTGTCTCTCTCTCTCTCTGTCTCTGTCTCTCTCTCTCTCTCTCACACACACACACACACACACACACACTAATTAAAATAAATGTAATTTAAAAAACTTCAAAGCTGGGCATGGTAGCACACGCCTTTAATCCCAGCACTTGGGAGGCAGAGGCAGGTGGATCTTTGTGAGTTCAAGGCCAGCTGGGGCTACAGGGAGACCCTGTCTCAAAAAGACCAAAAAAAAAAAAAACCCACCCCCCCAAAACTTCAAATACAGAAAGCTGACACAGCCCTACTATTAACTTGTTTTCTGGACTATCCAATGTACATGCACACGTGCACGTGCACACACACATATGCAAATACCTGGAGGGTCTTTAAGTTCCTTAAAGAGATTAGACAGGCCATAGGAAGGCATTTCAGGGCAGATATATGGCTATGTACAATTGCTACATTTCTTATCACTCCTAGGGCTAAGCATGCTCAGCCACCCAAGCAAGTTTTTGTAAATGGTATTCACCTACCTTGGTCAATGACCCAGAGTGTGAGGCTGTTATTGGGGTCCTTTGGAGATTTCCGGGGTACCATTTTAATCAGGAGGGTCAGGGCATTGTCTCTGCCTTGGCCAGAGACTCCCACCTCAGTCAGTAGCTCTAAAAGGTTACTGATGAGCACCTTCAGCTCCCGGGCAGGATCTGGCAATAAGACACATTAATGATCAACATCAAGACATTCTAGGTTCAGTTCTTAGCACCAAACACAAAAACAAAACCCAATAGAAAAGGGGGCCATCAGTGGGCTCTACAGTGGCCTACCCCTATTTGACTGCTGAACTATCTCCCAACAGTCATAGAGATACAAAGAAAGGAGACCTTCAACTTGGATTCTGGGCTGAGCTCAAGCTTACCCCTCAAGCACCTGCACTACTTTTTTTTTCATTTATTCATTTATTTATTTATTTATTTATTTATTTATTATTTTTATGGGCTTTTGGCTACTCTAACATTTCCCCTCTGAAGAGGTAACCCTAAAATCTTTTAAGGATTAGATAAAAGCTCCCAAATATTTTCGACATTTTTGGCCTTTGGAATGGAGTAGGTTGCTAAGAGGCCCAAGAAAGCACCTGCACTATTAGAATCTAAAATAAAATGGAACATGGTGGCATACACTATAATGTCAGCACTTGGGAGGCTGGGGTAAGAGGATTAAAAATTTGAGACCAGCCTGGGCTACATAGCAAGTTCCAAGCCAGCCTGAACTACACAGTGGGACCCTGTCTCAACAAAATAAAGCAAAACAAAAGAATCTAAGGTAAAATATCAATAATAAGTCATATTCCTGAACAACTTGCAGCTACAAATCTCATCCTAAAAGAACTGGCCTGGCAAGTTGAGCCCTGTCCCTTTCACAATAGCACCACCCAAAGGACCAGACCTGCTTCTACTCACCCACGATGATGGCACCTTCTTTGCCACGGAAGCCTTTCTTGACCCCTTCCCTCAGGGCATCAAATATAACCTGCAGCAGGTGGCAAGCAGCCAGCGACACAGCCTGGTTTTCCACACCCAGAAAGGAGACTACTCGTCGAGTGCCCAGTACACTCAAGGTTGCCACTGTCTGCGGTGGGAGAGAGTTGGACAGGGCTCTGGTTGATGAAGTGCAGCTATAGTGATTCTTAACTATGAGTTGGTGAATGGGGCCAGAAGGTGAGCAAACATCTGAGTGGTAGGCCTGGCTCCATGTGAAAAGAGAGTAGGTTTGTCTAATGGTGTGACCTGAGCTCATGCCAGGATTTCTGCTAAAAAGGCTCCTATAGAAAACACCCCAGCCGGGCATGGTGGCACTCACCTTTAATCCCAGCACTCAGGAGGAAAAGGCAGGCAGATCTCTGTGAGTTCAAGGCCAGCCTAGTCTACATAGTGAGTTCCAGGCCAACTGGAGCTACAGGGAGGCCCTGTCTCAAAGAAGACCAAAAAGGAAAACATCCCAGTTGGGAATAATGGCAGATGCCTGTAATCCCAGCACAGAGGCAGAAGGATAGCCACAAATTATGAAGGTCAACCAACGATATGAAGGAAGAGAAAGAGGAGGAGGAGGAGGAGATGATGCCAATGAGTGAAGACAAGTAGCACTTAGCCCAGTAGCAGCTGCTCAGTCAGTCTCATGTCCTCTCAGGAAGGAAACACCCGAACGAAGCTTCCTAATAGTACCAGTTTCTCCCCAAACCCAACCCTAAGGTTTGTCTACATCTAAGGGATGTGAACACACATGGAACAGGCCTACAAGGCCTCTCAGTTCCTCTTCTAAGCTCGAGAACCCAAAATAGCCACGTTGGCCCACTCACCTGCTGGGGGTTGCTAATAGAGACCATAGAATGTGCATAGCTTGATCATTCCAAATATAGCCCAGGCTTGGCCTCAGGAGATTTCATTGAATACTTCACAGTCCCGCCCCTCTTTTAGGAATTACAATTCCTTTAAAACCGATTAAGGAGATGAGCACGGTAGAACATGCTGAAATCATGTTCGACCATGGGTTTGAGGCAGCCTGGGCTACACAGGAAGACCCTGACTCTAAATAAATATATTTATTTACATATATACAAATGCAACCAAAATCCCTGTCTCACTGGTAAGAGCTGGGGAATGGAATTCACCATCCTGGCCCAGGAGCTGGACCATTCTCACTGCACTGCCCATGCTGAGACACCACAGTCCATAGTGCTAACCAGGTCTGTGTCAAGTCCTATGTAGCAGGTCACTGTCTCCAAGGTAGAGATGTTACTGGTGATATCACTGACCATCTCATTCACTGTAAGGACCCCTCTCCAGAGGGAAAAACAGTCTGATCTTTAGAGTAAGGATAGAGCCTCTTTCTGGCCAGCATGAATGAGGCAGTGACCAGGTGTCGATCTATGAACTGGCTGCATGAAACAGTACTCAGGGTGTAAGAGGGCTGTGTTTGCTCCTCCTGGCCCTACTCCATCCTAATTCATGTTGGCTTTTTCTATGTTTTTTATTTTTCCCCTCTAATTGTGCCTCTCGTATCTCTGCTTTAAGTTCTTTTTAGAATATTATGAGGGATGGATGAGTGGATAGCTAAGATGGATGAATGAACAAATGAACAGAAACACAGACTGAACCAGATCCCACCACCCAATCACCTACCCGTGATTGGTGCTCAGAGCAGATGCCAACCAGGGTGCGCAGGGCTGCCAACATGAGGTCAGTCTCTCCTGTATCCAGCAGGCGTTGCAAAAGCTGAACCCCATTGCTCCGGAAGATCTTCTCCGCTCCAGCATCCTCCCGGGCCAACACCACCAGGTTCTGAGAAGCCTGTGTGGAAGGAAGTACATTATAATGTTGACAGTACATATATCCTAGAGCTGGGCAAGCAGAGCCCTGGACCTCACTGCTTCCCCTTAGCAGCTGAGAGGTAGCAGCCCCGAATTTAACCTCTCTGAACTTCAGCTTCCTTCTCTGTAAGTAGAACGGAGAGCCTACTCCAGGGATGATGGTTAGAGCTGAGTCCCTAGCAGAGCTTAAAGGGCAAGAACAACACCTCAGTCACCTTACATACCAGCTCCTGGCCCCAGGCTGGCCACAAAGGTACTCTGTGAACATTAGTTCCCTTCCCTTGTTTCATACTAAGGACCCAGTGCCCAAGAGCTCCTGTCTAGGATGCACGCTGGCCACAAAGGTACTCTGTGAACATTAGTTCCCTTCCCTTGTTTCATACCCAGTGCCCAAGAGCTCCTGTCTAGGATGCATGACCTGAGGAGCAGCCTCAGGACAGCAGATCAGGACATCAGGACATCTGAGGCCAGCACTGGTGAGTAGACGTATGAATAGCAGTTCTGGTGGAGTTCAGCCCACTGGCTCACTCCAGGGCCCATACCTTTTGCTTCTTCTCAGTGCCTTTCTCTTCAGGGTCCAACAGTATCTGAAACATCTGTTCCACTTTGGCATCTGTCGAGGACATGTATCGTACCTATGACAAACCAACAAAGCATGGAAGAAATCACCTTTTTTGGCCAGAGACATCATGCTTCCCATTTGTTCTTCCCAGCTCTTCTAAGGTCTGGCTCTTATCTCTGGAAGACAAATTGAGAATGTCTGTGCTCAGAGCTCAGGGCCTAACATCTAGCTACCTAGCTACCATAGGCAGTTAGGAAGAATCTTGCCAGGCAGCTCCTCCTAAACTTCCTGGGGCCGTTTTCTTCTCTGAACTACTTCCTGCTTGGGCAGCAGGGCCACACTGATGCTGAAGACAGTTCTTCAGAAGGGCATCTTGTTAGCTATAAGGAAACCCACTCTCAGGAGTGCCATCTATGTTGTGGCAGCAAAAGTATGCTACTATGACACTGTACTTAACATTTACCTCTTATAAGAGACCTGGCAGGTTGTGAGGTGGCTGCAAACACTTCCTCTGATTACATGCGTGCGAAAGCCCTCTCAATCCTTTTCTCCAATGTTACCAATTTTTTTGTT
>NW_008355474.1:867333-877712 GCF_000622305.1 Nannospalax galili | reverse complement strand
AGATCTGCCTGCCTCTGCCTCCCAAGTGCTGGGATTAAAGGTGTGCACCTGGCCGTTATCTATTTTTTAAAAATATTTTATTTATTGCAGGGCATGATGGCGCATGCCTTTAATCCCAGCACTCAGAGGCAGAGGCAGGCAGATCTCTGTGAGTTCAAGGCCAGCCTGGTCTCCATAGTGAGTTCCAGGACAGCTGGGGCTATAGGGAGACCCTGTCTCAAAAAGACCAAAAAAAAAAAAATCTTTATTATTTTTATTTTTTGTGTATGAGTGTTATGCCTGCATGTAAGTAAGTGCAATGCCCACAGAGGACAGAAGAGGCTGTCGGATCCCCTAGAACTGGAGTTACAGATGGTTGCTAGCTGCCATGTGGGTGCTGGGATTCGAACCCGGGTCTTCTGCAAGAACAGTCAGTGTTCTTAACCGCTGAGCCATCTCTCCAGCCCCCATCTATTTAGTTTCGAGAAAGTCTCACTATGTATCCCTGATTGGCCTTGAACTCACTGCCTCATGAGTACCGGGATTAAGTGTGTGTCACCATGCTCAGCCAATGTTACCATTTTGAAGTATGTCTAACAATATATTTCATTATACTTACCTAAATTTACCCAAATGTACCCACAAGAAAAAGTATTGTTATTGTTTTGAATGTATATTTAGGACATCATCTAACATAAATTCATCATACTGCATGCATTATTAGGCTGAGCCTATAGCTCAGTGGTGACTTTCCTACATGTGTTATTGCATTTTTCTTTTTTGGTCTTTTTGAGACAGGGTCTCCCTGTAGCACCAGCTGACCTGGAACTTACTACGTAGGCCAGGCTGGCCTTGAACTCACAGAGATCCACCTCCTCTGCCTCCTCAGTGCTGGGACTTAAAGCCCGTGCCACTACGCCTGACTACATTTTTACTTTTCTACCCAAGTAACAGGAAGTCCTCCAAGTGATTACACAGGATCCACTTCTCATCTGTTTAGCCATTCTCTTACTGCTGGGCACTTAGGCCAAGCTTGGCTTAGTGGTGCCAGTCTATAATCCCAGAACTTGGGTGATGGAGGCAGGAGGATCAGAAGGTCAAGGTCATTCTCAGCTACAAAGCAAGTTCAAAACCAACATGGGCTACATGAGACCTTTTCTTTAAAAAAAAAAAAAAAAAAAAAAGATGCCAGGCGTGGTGGCACACGCCTTTAATCCCAGCACTTGGGAGGCAGAGGCAGGCAGATCTTTGTGAGTTGGAGGCCAGCCTGGTCTACATAGTGAGTTTCAGGACAGCTGGGGCTACAAGGAGACCCTGTCTCAAAAAGACAGAAAAAAAAAAAAAAAAAAAAAAAAGGAAAGGAAGGAAAGAAAGAGGCTCAGCAGGTAAATGTGCCTGTCTGCCTGTTGCTAAGCCTGACAACATGAATTCAATTCTCAGGAGGGACCCATAAGGTAGAAGGATAAAACAGACTCTTGTAAGTTGTCCTCTGACCTCCACACATGTGCCATGATACATGTGCATGCTGTGCACACACATACACACACACACACACACACACATACACACACACATAAATGAACAAATAAATGTAACAAAAAAATTAAAAAGAATAAAAAAGAGATAAAAGTCAGTGTGGTAGCACAAGCCTGTGATCTCAGCACTTGGGAGTGGAGGGCAGAAGGACCAGGAGTTCAAGGTCAGCTTCAGCTATATACCATGTTCAAGGCCAGAATACATGAGCTACATGTGATCCTGTCTCCCAGAAAAGAAAAAATTTAAAGCTAAAATAAACAGACACATGCCTCCTTGTGCACATAAACAAGTTTCTCTAGAAGAAACAGAAAGTAGCAAACACTGGATCACAAAACGTGTTCATTTAAAACTTCAACAGATGTGCTAATGCACTGTCCAGTGCTAATGCACTGTCCAAAGGTGCCATCCCAATTTATACTATCCTAAGAGTTGACACACCACCACCACACCACTTGCTAAATACATCAACTTTTACATGCACCAAACAATTAGTGCAATATTTTTACTTTGCTTTCCCCTAACCACAAGAAAGGCTAAGCATCATTAATGCCTGTTTGCCAGCAACTCCTCTTTGGAGAACTGTGTGTACACCCTTGACCGAAATCCCTTTTCCACCAGGCAACCCCCAACTTCTCTTTGTCTTTCATGTACCTTCTCCTGAATCCGGCCCCCAATGTTCCGCAGGGCATCCTGGAAAACTTTGTTCTTGGGTTCTAGGCTCACACATCTCTGCAGGTCAAGGACAGCCTGGTCCAGGCGGCCGAGTTTTTCTAGGGCTTGGCTTCGTCGGTAAAGTGCTTTGACATCCCCGCCGTCCTTTTCAATGGCTGAGCACAAACAGGAGTTCTGTCAGCACCCATTAGGCCACCATCTCCAGGCATGAACAGTAGGGAAAGATTTCCAGGGCAGAGGAAGGTGGGGGTACGAATGTGGAGCTTGGTGCTTCAGCCTCAGAAAAGGTGAGGGTAGCTGTAAAAAAGGAAAGGCCCAAGGAAGTGGGAAAGTAAGAAGGCAGATGTGTTTCTGAGGTCAGAGGAGGAAGAGAAAAGGATGGCTCAGTGGACCCAGAGTCCTTGCCCATCATAGAAGCCCCACAGCTCCACAAGAGGACCCACATTCTCCTACCTTTAGATGCCTCCGTTTCTGCTTTATCATAATCTTCCTGTAAGAGAAAGATCAGGAGCCTGAGAGGATGGTCACTTCCCTTTCCAGGGACTAACCAGGTAGCAAGGAGTTAGTTACCTTTGCTGGGGTTTTCCAGAACCAACAGACCCCCCCCCCCCCCAAATACTGAGACCCAAAGACATCTGAAAACCGTGAATGGCTAGGGGATGATCAGCCGGACCACAAACAGCAGCCGCGATGGGCAAATCCAGGCCCAGGTAGACCAAGGTTAGAACAACCCGACCCCCTCACCAGCTTGAGGTGGCAAGCAGCCCGGTTCCGGTGCAGAATGGCCTGGTCCTGGGGCGTTGCGCCCATACCTAGGGCCTGGGTGTAGGCGGTGAGGGCGCTCTCGTAATCTCCGCATTTGAACAGCTCGTTGCCCTCCTTCCGAAGCTGCTCCACTGAACTGGCCTGGGGAGACAAGGGCGGTGGGGGCGGGGCAGAGCAACGCAGGTAGGAGAACCGGGTCCGGGGCAAGTCCCAAGGAAGGCTAAGAATGGGGAGACAGCGGCAGGTGCAATGGGGCAGGTGTGAAAGGGAGATGGCACGGGAGGATCAGTACGCACTCCGGGAACCGCAGATCGGGGCTCAGGGGTCCCTGGACCACTCACAGTCATAGTGAAGTTGAGCTCCAGGACCCGCGCAGGCGCAGTCTCAGGTACAGTGTGGCCCTGGGCTGGGGAAGATGCGAGGGCTGCCCCGCCTCAGCAGTGCGTCAGAGGTGTGTCAGAGAAGGGGCGGAGCCAAGGAGAGAGCGAGCGTCCGGAAGGGCCGGGGCCGGGCGCTCGGCCGTGGTGCGCAGGCGCAGGAGAGCCCTGTGGGCGCGCCTAGTCCTTCCCAGCTGGGACCTGCAGGGGGCGTGCAGCCGAGGATCGAAAGGGAGTGAGGCGGCGGCTGCGGTCTCTGCTCCAGCTCCGGCCCCGACCGCGGCAGAAGTGCACGAAATCTGCGGTCATCAGTGCCACCAGCAGCAGGCTGTAGAGGACCAGAGCTAGGAGCGGGCCCGAGCCCCTGTGGGAGACGGGAGAGAGCATCAGGATGGTACTCGCGCCGCCACGAGCCCGGGCTTCCAGCCATGAGAGTCAGGAGAAAGCGCGGAATAAATACAGACATGCATACACACATTTTGTAGCAAATCTGGGCGTTCGCAGGTTCCCTGAAGACATCGTGGCCAGATTCAGAATTAACCCCGCTACTACAATGTAACTACAAGAGGACTACATGATCCTCTAGGGGTTTGACAGTGCCCGAACCCATTAAGTCCCACACCCTGTCGGTGGCCCTGGGACAGAAGTTCTCACCTGAGGATGGGTGGGGGCGGGATAGAGGACAGGTTAACTTGGTACAGGGCCTCGAATTCAGCCCGGGTGCAGCAGAAGCCCCCGGCAGCCTGCAGGTGGCAACAATAGGCTTCCTCCGGAGTATCCGAGAGGCGAGGACAGAAGAAACCAGGGTAGTGGCGGCCGTCGGCCTCACGGATGGTCTGGCACAAATGGGGGTGGTGGGCCAGTGCTGGAGAGAAGCAGGAAGTCTGGAGGTAAGGGAGGTTTACCCACACACCCCACTCCAGCCCACTTCAGCGTGCAAAAGGGGTCAAGTCCCTACCAGAAGAAGAAAGCATGCTCCCTCTTCACTTCATTGAACTTCCCAGTAGTCCAAATCACCCGCAGAGGGTAGGGAAAGGAGCTATACCTGAGAAAGAGGTCGGCTGGACCAGGTTCATCCAACTGAAAAGCAGCAGCAGCCCCACGGACAGGCCTGTGAGCAGAGGCCCTGAACTTTTCTGGAGGTCCATGAGAGGTTGCCCCCACCACAGCCCTGGACCTAGGAATCCCAATATTTGTCCTTCTAAGCCATGGCTACACACAATAAGGAATTAAAAAATCAAAGTCCCAAAGCCCTCAGGCATGGAAACTTCTTTACCACAGGCTTCTAGAGAGATGAAAGTGACTGAATTCCTATCTCCTACTGGAAATGCAGGGCCTTTGGCTCCCAACTACCTAAGGTTTTCAGAGCAGAAGGCTGTAAAGGCTCAAAGGACTAGGAAGGAATAACTCATGAGAGAGAAGTTGAGCCATTGTCCTATAAAACAAACACATAAAGCCAAATATGCTTCTCTTTTCTCACTCTCTAACTTCTAGGCTGCCATGGACACCCTGGGAATTCTGACCATTTCGTTTCAGGCCCAAGAGACCTCAGTTCCAGCCTGTGAAGCTTCCCTCCCTAACTGCTACAACATAGTAACCACCAAGCCTAGCCAAAAACCAAGGGCGGGTCCTTTCATTAACTTTCCCCCTGAGCCTCATGTCCCCAGCTGCCAGCCAAATGCAAAAGCTACCTGTGTGGCTGAAATACACTTAGCAACAGGCTACCTCCATCTCTCAGGGAAGCCCTATGGGGGATTTCCAGGTCTCTCCTACCCCTCAGAATTCAGAGCAGCCAAAACTAAGACAGGGAATTTCTCCAGAAGTTCCAAGGCCCACTAGCTAGTCCTGAGTTAAGAGTTGTTCCAGTGCCTACCCAGGCCAGGCAACATCATGCTTTTGAAACAGCAAGGGAAGCCTCATCACCTCAGGGGCTCACAGCAGGAGTCTGGGGACTGAAGCAGAGCCCTTATTGTACAAGAAAGCAATGCTAATTTTGTCCCAGTACTGAGGAGAAAGAGTTTCTGTAGAAACACTACCGCTGCCTGGAAGCCTAAATCTGAAGCAATTAGGCAGGACTCCTTGTTCAGAATCCAGTTCTTCAGACAGTCCTGGGGCCAATGGGGCCCAAGGGCTCTGGTGTCCTTAGTAACAGGGCCCATCTCTGTAGGGCTAACTAAGTTTGGAGAACCTTGAAAATATTCACTGCATTGACAGGTTGAAGACTGCTTTTTCCTCCTAGAAGAAACTGTCTCTGACTCCCAGGCTAGGTGAATTGTCCTTTCTCCATGGTCCCATGGTACCCTACACCTTCCAGCTCTGTGCTCAGCATCCTGTGAGGGTCATGCCCTTGTTGTTTGTGCTCCCTCTCTCCACAAACTGTTAGCTCCCAGAGAGCCAGGCTATGTTCTTCCTGAGCCCCCAGAAGAGTACACTGAACCAGGGGCTGTGATGTAAAGGTAGCCCCCCATACCAGTTGTTTTCTGAACCCACCTTCTGGGGCTAGATAGATGGCTCAATCGGTAAAGTTCTTGCTGCACAGGCATGAATACTTGAGTTTGGATTCACATTCACTCCGGAGAGTCCATGGAGTTCATTGGCCAGCTGCTCTTGCCCAATCCATGAGCTCCAGGTTCAATAAGTGACCAACCCTGTCTGGAAAAATGAAGTGGAGAGAGAGAAAGGAAGACACATGACATTGACCTATAGTCTCCACACACCACAGACCTGTGGGGTACACGTGCACATTCATGAACACGTACATACGCATCACACACACAAACACACACACACACACACACACACACACAATCTTCGATTGCAGCTTGTTACAATTAGGGCCGCCTCCGTTGCCCGAGCCTCCGATGCGCCAGGGGGCGCTGTAGACGATCTTTCTGGACCCCGGGCGGCAGTCGGGAGCCACCCACACGATGGGCTCGGAGGCAGCACAACTGCTGGAGGCTGCTGACTTCGCCGCTCGAAAACACCGACAGCAGCGACGGAAGGATCCCGAAGGGACCCCCTACATCAACCACCCCATCGGTGGGCGCACCGGCTAGGGCGCTGTCCTCGCGGCGCCTGCGGGTTGGAAACTGACTGGGGCGGGAACACTAAGGATGTTCACCTACTTGTGCAAGCCTCAGAACAACCTGGGGAAGTAGGCAGGATTGTTTTCTTGGTACAGTTGCTATCCCAGGAGGGTAAGGGACTTTCCAAGGTCGTCACCCAGCTTCAGGTGCCACATCTGGCTCTCCGTTTTGGCTCCCTCTAGTCTGACTTCTGCTTTGCCCCTGTCAGGTGTGGCCCGGATCCTAACCCATGAGGCGGGAATCACTGACATTGTGGTGTTACAGGTAACTTTACCCTTCTCTACCAGGAAGTGAGGGTGGGAATCAGGAGTCCTGTTGAGCCATGAGTACCCCGTGGGTAGTAGGCTGGTATCACAGGGCTGAATATGCAGCCTGTCCCTAGGCGGCCCTGCTCCATGACACAGTTGAAGACACAGATACCACCCTGGAAGAGGTGGAGCTACACTTTGGAGCACAGGTGCGTCACCTGGTGGAGGAGGTAACCGACGACAAGACTCTGCCCAAACTGGAAAGAAAGAGGCTACAGGTGGAGCAGGCACCCCACAGCAGCCCAGAGGCCAAACTGGTGAAGCTGGCAGACAAGCTGTACAATTTAAGGGACCTGAATCGCTGCACCCCTCTGGGTATGCTCCCCTACTGATTCTGAGGGAAAGGGGAGGGATGCCGAGCTCCTGAAAACACAGGTTGGTCAGTTCCCCCAAAACAAGCCTGGGCTGTCCTAATTCTCCAAACTAAACCTCCTAGAACAGTCGTCATTCATAAGGTGAAAGTTGTCAGATTGTTCCAGTAGGAACTCATCTCACAGCCTTGTTCAAGTGCTCCAGGAAGCCAGCAAAAGACAATGCTGGCCTTGATATCACACCAGCAGGTTTCTGTCCACTCTTATGCAGGATGGTCAGAACATCGAGTACAAGAATACTTTGAGTGGGCAGCACAGGTGGTGAAGGGGCTTCAAGGAACAAACCAGCAACTGGAAGAGGCCCTAAAGCAGCTGTTCAAGGAGCATGGGCTGACCCTCTGAGCTGTGCTTGATGCCATCCCTAGGCACAGGCTCCAGCAAGGCACAGGCAAGATGAGATTCTTAATGTGGTGTTTCAGTCATCCCCATCTCCTGCCCTCCTCACTCAACCCAGACATCAAAGGCTAAAAACTTGTGTTTTCTCACTCAGCTGAGCCCCAAATATAGGACTCAGATGTATCCCATCCATCCATGCATTCACTGCCTTTCCTCAAGTATTGAATCTGTTATTTTGCATGGTGGAATCTCTGGCCCCTCTGGTTTATAAATCATTGTGAAAAATAAAGGATTTAAGTCACTGTTCCTTATCCTTGCCTGGCCCCTGAATGAAGAACAAATTTGCTAGATGCTCGCCCCTGTATCAGTTTGCTTAGCTGAGGGCCTCAATCCTGGATCTTTGTGTCCTTATAGCTGGCATGTTTATTGTGGCATTATTAGGGTCAGATCATGTAGCTGAGTGATCTGGATAGTTCCCTTAAGGAAGTTGGAAAGGATGACGTGTTCTGGCATGGATTGCTACCACTTACTGGCAACTCTGGCTGGGAAGGAGAGAGATACCAGTAACATGATAAGGCCTGTGGGAGAATTATGTTCCTATCTATAGCCAAACTGCAGCCAGAGCTCAGTGATTCGCAAGCTGGAGTATTGGCCCTAAGATTGCTGGCTTCCTGAGTTGCTAAGCAGCAGGAACTTCCGGGGTACTCAGAAGTGGCTTTGGCATTGCCCTGCCTGTGGAGGTGGGCGGAGGCTGGGGGAGGCAAAAAAACTTCCCATAGGTGTCACATAATGAAGTTTTTTTGGTAGCCTTTAAACTGCTGGCTTTTTTGTCTCTTTGTATAATTACATTTTGTTGGTGGTGGTGGTGTGTGTGTGTGTGTGAGTGTGTGTGTGTGTGTGTGTGTGTGCGTGCGCGCACATCCCACGGCATGGGTGTGGCTGTGTGTGTGTGTGTGTGTGTGTGTGTGTGTGTGCGCGCGCGCGCACATCCCACGGCATGGGTGTGGTGATCAGAGGACAACTTATCAGGAATTGGTTCTCTTCTTCCATGTGAGACCCAGGGATCAAACTCAGTTCCTTTGATCAGGCTTGGCAGCAGATGCCTTCAATGGCTGAGTCATCTTGCCAGCCCCTATATTTATATTTTTGTTTTTTTGAGACAGGGTCCAACCTGCAGTAATCCTCCTGCCTCTGCCTCGGAGTGCTAGGATTGCAGGAGAGCAGAAGAGCACCACCATGCCTTGGTTCCCTCCAAGGCTTCTTTTTAAAAAAAATTTTTTATTATTTTACCTGTATGAGTGTATTGCTTGTATGTACTTGTGGTATGTAATGCCCGTGGAGATCAGAAAAGGGTGTAAGATCCCCTGAAACTGGAGGAATGGATGGTTGTTAGTTGCCATATGTGTTCTGGGAATTGAACCCAGGTCCTCTCCAAGAGCAGCCAGTGTTCTTAACTGCTGAGCCATCTCTCCAAGGCGTCTTAAACTTCCTTGAAAAGTGATGACCAGGGAGACTGGGAAATCCTTAGGTCAAAGACCACTTCCTATTGGTTTATTTCCCAAATAAAGATCCCAGTATTGAGGTTTTGCAGAAAAAGTGAAGAGTGATTTGAAAAAAGAAAAAAAAGGCAGACTTTGAATGTAAATGAAGATGGCTCAGTCTCCAGAGTGTTTAGGCATATGTGGTGATGAGTTCCAGGCCAGCCTGGGCTATGTGAGAACTTATCTCAGGAAATAAAAAAGAGAGAAAGGAAGGGAAAGAGGGAAGAAAACCAGTTCACCCTGGAGCTTGGAGAAGGAAGCATGTCTGTTGAACTCTGGGAAAAGCTGGATCCTGGTAGACAAGCCACTGGACAGAGTGTTCACCTACGCTGGGAGAGCACAAGAAGAAATACCCTGACTCCTCGGTCAACTTGGAGAGTTCTCAAAGAAATGCTGCAAAAGAAAAGTTGAAGTTTGGCCAAAAGTGACAAACCTGGTTGTGACAAAGAGATGAAAAAATTTAAGTGACAGATAAGAAAGAAAAGAAAAAAGATCCCAATGCTCCTAAAAGACCACCATCTGCCTTCTTCCTGTTTTGCTCAGAACATCGCTGAAGGCTGAACATCCCTCAGACTGGAGGGATGGCTCCGCAGTCAAGAGCTCTTATAAATAATCTGAGTTCAGTTCCCAGGACCCATGTCAGGCATCTCATAACCACCAGTAACTCCAAGTCCAGGGAATCGTAACACCCTAGGCCTCCACACCCATTGGCACTCACATACACATATACAAATTTTTTTTTGGTGGGGGGGCGTCTTTTTGAGACAGGGTCTCGCTGTAGCCCCAGCTATCCTGGAACTCACTATGTAGACTAGGCTGGCCTTGAACTCAGAGATCTGCCTACCTCTGCCTCCTGAGTGCTGGGATTAAAGGGGTGTGCCACCATGCCTGGCAACATAAACAAATTTTAAAAAATTAAATCTAGGGCTGGAGAGATAACTTTGTGGTTAAGAGCATTGACTGCTCTTGCAGAGGACCCGGGTTTGATTCCCAACACCCACATGGAGGCTACAAACTGCCCTTAACTCCAGTTCCAGGGGAATCTGAAGCTCTCTTCTGACCTCCGCAGCATTGCATGACACAGGTGCACTCACATACATGCAGGCAATACACTCATACATATAAAATAAAAATAAAATTTAAAAAAATTAGATAAAAAAAATGTTTTTATGTGAACACTTAAGCCTTTCTTACCTCTCATGTGTTGGGTGAGATGTAATCAGAACAGCCAAAGATAAACAACCATATGAGTAGAAGCAGCTAAATTAAAATAGAAATATGGAAAAGATTTTGCTGGATACTATGCCAACAGAGAGAAGCAGAAACTAAAAAAAAAAAAAAAAAAAGGAAGAAGGAAGAGGGGGGGGGGGGGGGGGGGGGGGGGGGAGAAAAAAAGGAAAAGCCATCC
>NW_008355474.1:863405-864186 GCF_000622305.1 Nannospalax galili | reverse complement strand
GAGGAAGAGGGAAGGGAGGGGGGAGGAGGGAAGGGGAGGAGGAGGAGGGAGAAGGAAGGAAGAGGAGGGGGGAGGGGGAGGGGGAGGAGGAGAAAAAAATGAAAAGCCATCCCAGCACCTGGGGAGGCAGAGGCAGGTAGATCTCTGGACTACAGTTTCCAAGTCAGCTAAAGTTACAAAAAGATCCTGTCTCAAAAAAAAAAGAATCCAGAAAGAAGGGCCATGATAGGCTGACAGGCTCAAAGAAAAAGAATGAACTAGAAGATGAAGGAGAAGGAAGACAAAGATGTTGATAAGAATAAATGAGCTGGGCATAGTGGCACAACTTGGGAAGCAGAGGCAGGGGAATCTCTGTGAGATGGAGGCCAGCCTGGTCTACCTAGTGAGTTCTGGGCCACCTGGGGCTAGAGGGACATCCTGTCTCAAAAAACAAACAAAACAAAAGAAAGGGAGAAAAGGCCAGGTGTAGTGGCACCCACCTTTAATCCCAGCACTTAGGAGGCAGAGACAGGCAGACTTTGTGAGTTCAAGGCCAGCCTGCTCTACATAGTGAGTTCCAGGCCATCTGGGGCTACAGGGAGACCCCTTCTCAAAAAGAACAAAATAAAAAAATGTTTTCTAAATTTTATATTTAAAAAAGCAATCAAGAGGGGCTGGAGAGATGGCTCAGCGGTTAAGAACACTGGCTGTTCTTGCAGAAGACCTGGGTTCGAATCCCAGCACCCACATGGCAGCTAACAACTGTCTGTAACTCCAGTTCCAGGGGATCTGACAGCCTCTT
>NW_008355474.1:862676-863384 GCF_000622305.1 Nannospalax galili | reverse complement strand
GGCAATACACGCATACACATAAAATAAAATAATAAATAAAATATATTTAAAAAAAAAAAAAGCAATCAAGATAGAGAAAATAGATTGAAAGGTTAGAGGTATGGGTTATGTTTTTGGCAAAGGAAGGTTAAAAAAATGCTTTTAGATTAAAAGATTGTTTCAACATGGAAATGGATGAAAATAATGTTAAGAGATTAAAGTATATTGCAGAAGGATTAAGAAAATTGAACTTAAAATAGATGGGATTATATAAAATTAAGTTGATTATAATAAAAGTTTACTAAAAACTTTTTAATTATTTAATAATCAATAATCACATGATTAGAAGAAGCATTTCATTATAGCAATAATATATTAAATAACAATTTCCAGAGCAAAGATATATCTCAAAATTGGAGCTGTAAATTTTTAGGTTCACAATTTAATTAATGCAGTTATACAATATGGAACTCAGTATAAACCCTGTAAGAAATAAAACTGAATGAGTTTTTCACCTTTAAAGATCTCCATTTCATTTTAAAATATGCTGTTTCTTACACTCTTAATGCTACTAATGCTTAGATGTTTGATTATGTGTCTTTAATCTCTATGTATCTGATTTATTACTAGTCACAATCAGTTATACTCGGATCCTTGGCACCTGAGTATGGATATAAAGTCATCAGGTAGATTTCAATGGTAATTTTTTTACCTCTACTAATTAACATG
>NW_008355474.1:861571-862511 GCF_000622305.1 Nannospalax galili | reverse complement strand
AACATTTAAAGCAGATCTCCATTTCATTTTAAAATGTGCTGTTTCCCTCATTTTTAATGCTACTAATGCTTAGATGTTTGCACATGTGTCTCTAATCATTACTAGCTACAGTCGGTTACTTTCTGAGATCCTTGGCACCTAAGCATGGATATAAAGTCATCGGGTAGATTTCGATGGTAATGTTTTTCACCTATACTAATTAACATGAAGCAAATTTTTATGCTTCTTCCTCAAATATAACTCGTTTTATTTGTTGATTTTTTTGTGTGTATTTCATACAGAACATCCCAAACAATCTTATCTATATACCCACATCCCAAATGGCACCCTCCCATGGCCTCCCCACACACACTGGAGCCCATGTACTCTGATACCCCTGTTACTGTCCACTGTGTTATCAGCACCCCCAGCCATTCCCCAGTGCTTGTCCATCATCTGAATCTAGTGAGCCTATCTAGAGTTCCTTGTTTTTGGAAGATCAGCTCTTCCTCATCCAGCAGCAATCAGTTCCCAATATTCCTTTAGAACAAAGGAACCCAGTTCTATGCTGGGTTACTATCTGGGAGTTTCTTGGACCACCCTGACCAACAATTCAAAGGAAGGTATCTCCTGTCTGGCATTGTTTCTTTAGCTATACACATGGACTCTTCATATGGGCTCTTAAAAAATTACATTGACACCATTAATCTTTGGTTATACTTTCCTTTTGGGTGTGTAAGACCCTACAATTGGCCCAGATAAACCAATTTATTTTTGCTCTTAAAGTCGTTTCAGGATCTGTTCCTCAGGGTTAACATGGGCTTGGGAGGAGCCCCTGGCTCCATTCTTTTACCAGTTCTGCCTATGTGAAGATAAGTCAAATGTCCTGCTCGACCATGGCTGGTTTTACTTGGAAGCATGGAGGAAATGTTTCCTCTGTGTTGACCCTCCTCTTTGTAGA
>NW_008355474.1:838189-861427 GCF_000622305.1 Nannospalax galili | reverse complement strand
AGCTTGGGCAAAGACCAAATGTTCTCAGATAAACCTTGCCTAGCCATATATATTCCTTGAGCTAGTTGTATGTATAATTTGTCGGTAGGTTGTTCAATTAATATGGTTCCCTCTGTTTTTTGTTTGTTTGTTTTTTGAGACAGGGTCTCCCTGTAGCCCCAGCTGTCCTGGAACTCACTATGTAGACCAGGCTGGCCTTGAACTCACAGAGATCCACCTGCCTCTGCCTCCCTAGTGCTGGGATTAAAGGCGTGCGCCACCACACTCCGCCAGGAGTTTCTTATTTATTGGCTTTACCAGCTATTCTCTCCTGAAGACTGCTGTCCTGCCTACAACTGAGTCTCATCTACATCAGACTCTAGGAATGAGCCTTCCTAGCAATGTGAGATAAATAATTTGTGGCTCTGGTAGGCACAAAATGTGACGCTTAGCTAACAGGGGAAACTGTGACAGAAAAAGTTCCCAGAAAAACCATGCATCTTGGACTGAATTTTCTGCAAGGCAACCAACTGATTAGCACTTCAATGACTGGAGAGTTTGGAATGTTGCAGATCCAGAGCCTTGAGTACATTTTATCTAAGGCCAGGTTTGGCTGTAAATAGCCACTCCTTGCCCACCTCTGTTTGTGACTTACTATTCTTATGACTAACAAAATGTATTAACAAAAGTAACAGTCCCCACCAATCCAAAGGCTAAGGATGCCATCAGATAGCACCTAAGGCCTATAGCTCAGATTTCTCTTTTGCTGTTCCTGCCTACTTAATGTTTCCACCAATGTATTTGAAAAATGTCTTGATTATGACTTTTCTTTGTTCTGTTACATAGCTTAATGAAACAGTTACCAAGTTGGAACATGGAATTTGGGGAAATCTGAATCTGTGTTCCCTGGCCATGGTCACTCATATTTGCCTCCAGAATAAACTATCTCTTATGCCCTTTGAGGTGAGAGTTATACTTTTGCTACATCAATGGTGACTCTCCTTTGGCATCTCACAGGGCTATCTTCATCTGCACCCTGGCCCTTTGCCTGCGGCCCCAGGGGGACTCTGAAAATAGATGGGGAGCCCTGGGCTGCCACTGCCCTGCTGGGGGCTGCCAACACCCCCCACTCCTACCCAGCAAGGGCCACTGTCCTCAGGGCGGCTGCTGGGGTAACCTGCCAGCTCATCCCTTCCTTCTGCTGCTGCCTCTCTGGTTAGCTTGAGTTCCACTCCACCACAGGTGGGGGAGGGGGGAACGGGACACCAAACGATGAACACCAAACATCTTAACTTTGTTTTCAGATGGGGTCTTGCTCTGTAGCCCAGTCTAGTCTGGAA
This sequence comes from Nannospalax galili, assembly GCF_000622305.1. NCBI lineage: Eukaryota > Metazoa > Chordata > Mammalia > Rodentia > Spalacidae > Nannospalax > Nannospalax galili. Next base: position 860,108 of record NW_008355474.1, on the reverse strand, counting down.
CTTGTTAGGTACTCTAGCTGGTATTGACTCACAGCAGTCCTCCTTCAGCCTTCTGAGTGCTGGGATTACAGGCATGAGACATAACCATTTATTTTACATTTATTGTTTTTTGTGTGTGTAGGTCTGAGGACAACTTAAAATTTTTTGTGTGTCTTTTTTGAGACAGGGTCTCCTTGTAGCCCCAGCTGTCCTGGAACTATGTAGACCAGGCTGGCCTCAAACTCACAAAGATCAGCCTGCCTCTGCCTCCCAAGTGCTGGGATTAAAGGTGTGCACCACCAGCCGGGCCTAAAATTTTTATTTATGTGTATGTGTGTTTTGCCTGCACGTAGTGTACCCATGTGTGCTATGCCTGCAGAGGCCAGAAGAGGGTGTCAGATCCCCTGCAACTGGAGTTACTGGATGATTGTTAGACATCATGTGGATGTTGGAAACCAAACCCCTGGGTCCTCTGCAACAGCAGCCAGTGCTCTTAACTGCTGAGTCATCGCTCCAGCCCCCAGAGGGCAACTTGATTTTGTTTTGTTATATATTTTATTATTTTTATGTGTTTGGGTGTATTGCCTGCATGTATGTGAGTGCACCCATGTCATGCAACACCGCAGAAGTCAGAAGAGGGCTTCGGATTCCCCTAGAACTGGAGTTAAGGTCAGTTAGTAGCCGCCATGTGGGTGCTGGGAATCGAACCCGTTTCCTCTGCAAGGGTAGTCATTGCTCTTAACCACTGAGTCATCTCTCCAGACCCGTTTTTGTTTTTTTGAGACAGGGTCTCTCTCTAACCTTAGCTGGCCTGGAACTCACTATGTAGATCAGGCTGGCTTTGATATCACAGAGACCCACCTGTCTCTGACTCTGGGATTAAAGGCATGTGCCAACATGTCTGGCCAGAGGACAACTTCTGAGAGATGGTTCTTTCCTTCCACCACGTGGGTTGTGAGAATCAAATTCAAGTCATCAGGGATGGTGGCAATTGCCCTCACCTGCTGAGCCATCTCACTGCCCTCCATTTTAACTATTTAACACCTGTAAACCCAGCCCTTGGGAGATGGTGGCAGGAGGATCAGTTCAAGGTTGATGGTGGTAGTGAGCTCCAGTCATCTTGGGATATATGAGCCCCTGTGTTGGTTTATTTTTGTCAACATGATATAAACTGGATGTACCTGGGAAGAGAGAACTTCAATTGTATAATTTTCTCCCTTGGACTGGCTGGTGTGACATTTTCTTGATTACTAATTGATGTAGGAAGTCACAGCTCACTGTGGGTTGTGCCATTCCTGGGCAGGTGTGCCTAGGTTGTATAAGAAAGGAAGCTGTGGGGATGGAGAGATGGCTCAGTAGTTAAGAGCACTGACTGCTCTTGCAGAGGACCTGGGTTGGATTCCCAGCACCCACATGGTGGCTACGAACTGTCCTTAACTCCAGTTCCAGGGGTATCTGAAACCCTCTTCTGACCTCCGCAGCATTGCATGACATGGGTACACTCATACACATAAAATAAAAATAATAAATTATTTTTTTAAAAAAGAAAAAAAAAAAAGGAAGCTGGGTTGGAGAGATAGCTCAGTGGTTAAAAGCACTGACTGCTCTTGCAGAGGACCCAGGTTCAATTCCTGGCACCCACATGGCAGCTAACAGCCATTTATAACTCCAGTTTCAGAAGATCCAATGCCCTCTTCTGACCTCCACGGGCATTGCATGACATGAATGCACCTACCTACATGCAAGCAATACACTTATACACATAAAATAAAAATAATGATAATAAAAAAGGAAGCTGAGCAAAGCAAAGGTGGGGGGACACAGGCTGTCAGTTAAGGCACTTGCCACCAAATCTGACAACCTGATTTTGATCTCTGAGACCCACATGGTGGAGAGAACTGTCTCCCACAAGTTATCCTCTGACCTCCACACCTGTGCCATGATATGCACACACCTACACGAACACACACTAAGTAAGTATAATTTTTTAATTATTTTTTATTTTGTGTATGTTTTGCTGGCACGTAAGTGCACCATGTGCATTCAATGCCTGGGGAGGCCAGAAGAGGGTGTCAGATCCTCTGGAATTGGAGTTTGAGAAGTTGTTAGCTGCCATGTGGGTGCTGGGAACTGAACCTGGATCCTCTGCAAGAGCAATTAGTGCTCTTAACTGCTGAGCCATCTCTTCAGCCCGTTAGTGTAATTTTTTTTTTTTTTTTTTTTTTTTTGGTATTTTTGAGACAGGGTCTCCCTGTAGCCACACCTGGCTTGGAACTCACTATGTAGACGAGGCTGACCAGGCTGACCTCAAACTCACAGAGCTCCACCTGTCTCTACCTCCAAAGTACTGGGATTAAAAGTGTGTGCATACATCTACAGAACTGGACATCTTGCAAATTAAAACTATACACATTGAACAATGGCTTGCTATGCTCCCCCGAGACCCTACTCTATTTACTATATGTACTCTGGCCACACAAGGAACCCTCGTGGCATTAAATCGTAGGTGTCCTTGTGAGATTGGTTGATTTTCTTTAGCATGTAGTCTTCCAAGTCAAAATTTCTTTCCTTTTTAAGGTTGCTATAATCCTCTACTGTGTGGGGAGGACAGGAAGCTTCCTTTACAATAACCTCTCTCACTAGGGAGAAACCTCTATGACCTAATCACTTCTTGAAGACCCCCACTTTTTTTTTTTTTTTTTTTGGTCTTTTTGAGACAGGGTTTCCCTGTAGCCCTAGCTGTCCTGGAACTCACTATGTAGACCAGGCTGGCCTTGAACTCATAGTGATCCACCTGCCTCTGCCTCTCAAGTGCTGGGATTAAAGGCCCCACCTCTTATAATATTGCTTTGGAGAATATATTTAAACATGAACTGTCCAGAGGGACAGAAATATTCAAACTATAGCATGGCATCATTGCCCTCTCCAAAGGGCCTTCTCAGTGAATGCCATCCCATCTTCAGCTGTGTCACAGGACAGATGTTAAGGAGTCCTCATCCCCACTCCACTCACATGTCCTGCATGCAGGCTCTTAATTAATCAGGGAGGTCCCAACTCAGGAGCCAAAGGAGACCCAGTTGATGCCTAGCAATTGTTACGATCTAAATTTGACTTCATATGGGGCCTAAACAAAATTGGTTTGTTGTAAATGATCTGGTCTCTCCTGTCATCTCCCACTGTAACTTGTCCTTTACACATATTTTTTTAAGGGACAATTTTTTCTCAAAGATTTTTTTTCTTAGTTTTGACTTATATATTTTTTAAAATTATCTTTTATTTTGTGTGTATGCGTGTATTGCCTGCATGTAGGTAAGTGCACCTGTGTCATGCAATGCCCTTGGAGGTCAGAAGAGGCTGTCGGACTCCCTGGGACTGGAGTTACGGATGGTTGTTAGCTGCCATGTGGGTGTTGGGATACAAACCAGTCTTCTGCAAGAACAACCAGTGTTCTTAACCACTGAGCATTTCTCCAGCCCCCCCCAATTTATATTTTATGTATTATGAGTGTTTTGCCTGCATGTATGCAAGTGCACGTATGTTATACAATGCCCACAGAGGTCAGAAGAACACATCAAATGCCCTGGAACTGGAATTACAGATGGCTGTGAACCTTCATATGGGTGCTGGGAACTGAATCCAGGTCCTCTGTAAGAACAGCCAGCTGAGCCATCTTTCCAGGCTTTTTTTTTTTTGAGACAGGATCTCATTACATAGTCTGGCTGGACTGGAACTCTCTGATTGATCTCAGACTCACAGAGATCCACCTGCTTCTGCCTCCTGAGTGTTTGAATGTTGGTTTAAATGTGTGTACCACCACACCCAGCCAGGAGTATCTAATTGAAAAGCAACTCCCCTGCCCTGCATTTTCCTCTTTTGTCTCTGTATTTGTGTGTAGGGGGTTTAGTTTGACATCCAGTGATTTTTGTTTTTTGAGATGGAGTCTCACTATGGTACCAAAGCTGGCTCTGAATTCCTCCTGCCTCTGCTTCCTATAGCTGGAACTCCAGGCACACCATGGTGTTTGGCTCCACAAGGGCCTTCTCACAAACTAGTGTCAGCAAGTCTCACAATTCCAGTTCAGGTTAGAGATGGTGCTCTTTTTGTGCAGGTGTTCCTGGCTATATTCACACCCAGGTCCATATCATGATGCTGTGTGGGCCTGAATCACCTTGCATGAGGGTAAGGCAGTGTCTGCCTGCCTTTCTCTCCATACTTCCAACTGGTCATACATCCTTTCCTCTTCATGGAATTGCATTCTATCCAGTTCTGTTGATCGATGGTTTTGTTATGCATGTCCTCTATGCCCATGGTTAAGTGTGGCTACTTGCCTTAGAATAATATGCACTCACTTGGGTTCTTATTAAAAACAAAAATTCGGCTAGGAGTGAATATAGCCTTTAATCCCAGCACTTGGGAGGCAGAGGCAGGCAGGGCTCTATGAGTTCAAGGCCAGCCTGGTCTACACAGTGAGTTCCAGGTCAGCTGGGGCTACAGGGAGACCCTGTCTCAAAAAGACCAAAAAGTAAAAAATAAAAACAAAAATTCTAGCTAGGCATGGTGACAAGTACCTATAATTCCAGCACCTGTACTTTCAAGAAGCAACTCTGGTGACTCTGGACCACCTTTTGAACAGTGTTGCCTTAAATAATTTTAAAATTACTTATGTAATTTATAGAATGTATATGTCAATGGAGCATGGTGGCACACACCTTTAATCTCAGCACCTGGGAGACAGAGGCAGATGGATCATGGCAAGTTCAAGGCCTGTCTGGTTCACTATGGCAAATTCCAGACTAGCCAGAGATACTAGCAAGACCGTCTCCAACAAATCCCACATATATGTACCCGGCATGGTAGTACATGCCTTTAGGCCCCAAGGGAGGCAGAAGCAGGTATATTTCTGTGAGATAGAGACCACCTTGGTCTAGATAGCCAGTTCTAGGCCAGGTGGGAGTTACAGGGAGACCATTCCAAAACAAAACAACTATATGCATGTGTGTGTGATTAATTACAGTTCCTGTTGGGTGAATAACCATTACACATCTAAGGCCTCCAAAGAATATCTTTTATTCTGCTAATTTCCTAGGGGTTCACAGATGCTCCCCTATCATTTGATTATAATCCATATACTAGCAAATGACACCTGCTGTAATAGAGTAGCTTCGCATTGCATCCTTTACTAACATGGTAATAGCTCATACTTTGGAGGCCCCTCTATGGCCTAGGCTCTGTGCTAAGTGCTCCCTTCACATGATCAACTTATTTCTCCCACCATGACATTAAAAGGATTCCACGAGCTGTGGCCTGACGCTGGCTGCACAGGCTCTGAAGGACCTACAGGAACTCAGCCCTGTCACTATGGAATCTTCATGTATGCTTGGCAGATGTTCTCTGAGGACTCAAAGCAAGTTTTTCACCCAAGTGGCTATACTTTCTGCAAACATTTTCTCCCCATCTCACATCTGTGTTTTAACCTTGATGTTTCCCAGAGCACATTTTTAATATTTTTTGTGGCAAAAACCTGTTTATCTTTTCCCTATTACATCTTTTAGGTTTCATGTTATGTTTAGAAAAGACTTTCCCACATCAGAGGTATAAAAATATATTTTTTTGAATAATTTTGTCATTTAATTTTGCTTTTTTTCCTTCTAGACCTAGTTTTTGCAGAAACTGAGGTAGAGATCTAACAGCTAGTTGTCTCAAAGTTCTATTTATTAAATAATCCATCTAACCCCAACACTTTAAATACTCCTTTGTACCATATATTCAATTTCTGCATACCTGGGTCTGTCTGAACTCTGTTTCCCCATCAGTCTGTCTGACCGGATTAGTCACACTGACTGAATTCATGGTGGCAGGACAGTCCTAGTCATTTGGGAAATCTCGTAGGACAAATGGCTTTTGCCCACCTTGGCACCACCAGCCACACATTACCATTGCCTTTCAGAACCATCTAGTATTCTCATGCCTGCACTCTTCCAAACCAACTTCAGAACCTGCTGAATTCTAAAAAGTATCCAATCTTGCTGGAATTTATGGGCTGATCCAGGAAGAACCAGTCTTTACAGGAAAGTGTAGTTACTGGGGCAACTCACAGCATGCCTTGCTGGGTTTCCAGTTGACAGATTTTACAGGTAGGCAGTTTATGGTTTACAGTGAGAATTCCAATTCTTCCTTGTCTCCTTCCTCTGCCTTATCATAGGGGCTGGTGATACCAGGACATTGCTAAATAATAGCATGCCCCTGGCTAGTTTCTGACTCTCCTGAGAATGCCTGTGCTGTCTGATTCCTTAGGGTGCCTTTAATTATCAATGATAAAGACCTTTATCTACATTATGGGTTTTTTTCTAATATTTGCTTACTAAGTTTTAATAAGGGATGGTGCTTAATTTTTAAAATATCTCTTCATCATCTGTAGAGACACATTCTCTATTAATTGAAGCCAAAATGAGGCTGACGGCCACATACTGCCTCCTAATTTAGTTTCCATCTTCCTTGTCTCACATGCCAGGAAGGGAAAACTTCTGTTGACAGACTGAAGATGAAGCTTCTTAGTCTGAATACTGGACTAGCACTGAATGTCTTCCCAAGCTGCCCAGGCACAGAGGTCTCGGAGGCTCTGTTTTCTTTCTAGGGAAAGGAAGTTTGCCAGGATACACCTACCCATGATAGGAGCTCATGGGAAGAGTGGTGTGTGAAATAAAGGAACAAAGCAGGTAGGGTAGAAAACACCCTCTACCCCGGCCACAAATCCATACACCACCAAATGACCAGTTTAGAATGATCTGGAAATCTGAAGTGCTCTGTGACCTTTGGCCCTGATAGTGTCACACAAGTCCTTCCTGCCACCCTGAAGCCCCTAGACAGGGCATGCAAGCCCAGTGGCATTTGGAGTGGAGCCATTACAGAAAAAGCCTGCAGGGTCTTAGGAAAAGGGGATTCCTTCACTCTTCTCCCCCGCTGCTAACAGTGGGTCCCTATCTTGCTCCTCCTAGAATCATTCTGCTCCTGTGCCTCATGACAGGACACGTGGGCTCTACATCACCACAGGATTCCCCTAGAGCTAGCTCCTGCCTGCAGTCATGCGACACTGGGCTATTACCCTCAGCTTCCCTGACCACTTCTGTTTGCCCCAACTCCTCCTACATCCCATTTTGGGAAAAGGATTGGAGCTTGAGCCTGTGCCTGGCTGAGCTCTCACTTACAACCCAAAGGAAAGTCTGGCATCACCCACCCTCATCAAGAGCCTCCTCTCCTTTGTCTCACTGGCGTCTGCCCTACCTGCCCACCACTGGATATATGGGTTGTCCCAATCACAGAAGCAGCAATAAACAAAATGAGGGTAGAGCCCAGTCTGTTACAGTTCTGAGAGGTAATCAGGACAGGATACCTAGTGTGGCTTGCCAACCCAATCTTGGTGTTAAGTCTCCATGGATGAACTTTCTCTTCAGGCCACAAGACGCCTTAATCTAACCCAAACGGAGGCGAAATGTGGCAATCTCCATGGGATCCAAATAGATGTCAGTGCTATTGGAGGGAGAGGCCAAAGGGTACAGCAAAGTCAAGGAGGTTGGCTGTAGGAATCCCACATCCAGGTGGTAAAAGAGGCTCCCGAGGGACACCTGTGGAGAAGAGAGAAGAGGCAGGCTGTGCTGCGCACTGCCCCACTAAATAATATGTACTTCACTTACATCACATGCTGCCTTTTTGCTTTGTTTTGTTTTTTGAGACAGAGTCTCCCACTGTAGCCCAGGTTGGCCTCAAACTCCTGACAATCCTACTTCAGCCTCCTGAGTGCTGGGATTACAGGTGTGAGCCACCACATCAGGCTTTGTCAGGTTCTTTGTGGTATCAAGTGGAGCTGAATGTGGTGGCACATGATTCCAGCACTTGGGAAAGGGAGGCAGGAGGCATGGCAAGGTTGAAGGTAGCCTGGGCTATGTGAGACCTTGTTTCAAAAAAAAAAAAAAAAAAAAATTAAATAAGTAAATAAATAAATATAAAAAATAAAAGGAAATGATCTGATGGAAGTGTTGGCCCTAATGTGCCTTCAGATGGGACTCTGCATCAATCTCAGGCTCAGAGAGCTAATCAGCTCCAAAGCCTATGCATGGACCCCAGGGTAGGACCTGGTACATCAAACTGTGATGTTGGGGTTCACTTCTAATTTCCCAGAGCAAGCAAAAAGCATTCATCAGTGCTGCCTGAAACTGTGAGCAGTGCTTTCAAAGGAGCAGCACAGTCCTGGGTTTATCTCTGATGTCACTCACCCTGCTCAGTACAGGTCTGGAAACAGAAGTTCTTCAGCTCCATGCCTTGTCCAGAACTGTTTCTGCCTGTCTCAGTAACTCCTTTCTGGAGAGCCCTGAGATGACACTTTGTCCTCCTATCCTGCTGCCAAACCCAATCCAGTCCCTTTACCCGTCCCCAGTTCTCACTCCTGCCACTCCTGAAGGCCCGCTTCGTGGCCCTCACCAGGGGTCCTTCCTCCCACTCATGGGCCTTGCTCACCTTGCCTTGGCTTGTGGTGCAGTTAAAGCCCAAGTTCTTGGCTTCAAGACCACAGTCAAAACCTTTGCGGTGTAAGATGAGTGCGGCATCAGCTGAGGGCATGTTGTCCTCCTGGGAGACAGGCAGGAGGGAAGGCAGTGGAGGGTGAATAGCTCTGCCTCAGCGGCATTTGTACCCAGAAGTTCTGGCAGGGCTGGGCAGAAAGGAGGCAGGAGGACCAGAATTTAGTGGTAAGGTTTAGAGCTTACCTCGGCTGAGAGCGTGCGTAGGTTGACCAGGTGGAAGTCACAGGGCAGAGTAGAAGCCAGGGGGTGAAAGGAGCGCAAAGCAGGGCCTGGGAGCTGCCTCGTGGCCACCGGTAGAGCTAGTAGAGGTGTGTTGAGGTACATGGAGGTCAGGTGGCTGAGGAGGGACGGGTAGCTGGTAGAGTGGTCATCTTGAACCTGCAAGATGGGCCAGACACATGGATGAGGGAGCAGAGCCAGGCTGAAAGTGAAGGGGAGGCAGGCCAGCTCCTCTGGGAAGGGCTTTCCTGGTTTGTCCAGAGTCTGGCTGCCTGGCTCCAGGCCCTTCTCCTCCAACCCTTCATGAGCAGCTACTTCCCATGGCACTCAACTCAGAGAGAGCCATGTTACTAGGCCTTCTGTGTGTTTTGTCACTTCCTTAACACTGTCACGAGCAACACACTCTCACCAATGCAGTCACCCCTAACAGGGTGGGTGGGAATGGAAGACAGACAGACAGACATGTTTTACTATGGAAGACAGGCTTTTAATAGTGAAAGTGCCCAAGCCATCACATAATGAGATGCCAGCCAGATGTTCAGGCCCAAGAACCCTGAGCTGACAAGACTACTTCATGGGTGGTTTCCAGAACGCTGTCACACACACTTTCTTGCAATCACTACTTTTTTGTATGCTGCTCTCTGTCCCTGGCACTACTCTCTGTGTACTCTATAGTCTCCCTTTCCTCTGTCCTGACCTTCTTCCATCCTGCCTCTGCAGTGTCCTCACAGCCACCCCAATAGCTTAGTTTAAGTCACCAATACTTCTTATCTGAACATCTAAATCTGTCAACCCTTCTTTGTTTCCCAACAGTCAGCCAGCTCCTTGTGGTCCTGAGAGCTGAGGGAAAGTCCTCCTTACTGGGGTTCTTCTGTGGCCTCCAGACTCTGGCCAGTCACTCAGGGTGTCTGTAGTCTGCACCCCTAACCCCTCCATGCTCTAGCCCAGCATTGGCTCAGTTTTCTGAAATAATGGAAATACTGTCTATACCTCCTACTGTGATAGCTACTAGTCATTTGGGACTATCAAGGACTTAAATTATTATTTGTTTTGAGACAGGGTGTCCCTGTAGCCCCAGCTGATCTGGAACTCACTATGTGGACCAGGCTGGTCTCAATCTCATAGAGATCTGCCTGCCTCTGCCTCCCGAGTGCTAGAATTAAAGGTATGTGCCACCATGCTTGACTCACTAAGGGCTTAAAGTATGGACAGTATGAAAGACTTAATTTATATAGTCTTAATTCATTTAAACAGCTACCTACTGTAAAGCCTGGTATGGTGGCACATACCTATAATTCTAACCCTTGGGAGATGGAGGCAGGAAGATCAAGGTTAGCTTGAGCTACATGAGACCACATGTCTCAAACAAAAACAACCAATTAAGTAAATGGCCATGTGTAGTTGGGCACGGTGGCATGTGCCTATAGTTCTAGCTACTTGGGGGCTGAGGCAGGGGGCTCATTTGAGCTTACAAGTTCAAGGCCACCTGGACAACAGTGAGACCCTGTCTCAAAAAAAAAAAAATAAATAAACAAGGGGCTGGAGAGATTGCTCAGTGATTAAGAGCACTGACTGCTCTTGCAGAGGACCTGGGTTTGATTCCCAGGACCCACATGGCAGCTAACAACTGCCTGTAACTCCAGTTCCAGGGTATCTGATGCCTTCTTCTGACCTCTGAGGATACCGCATGACATGGGTGCACTTATATCACTTATATACATGCAGGCAATAAACTCATACACATAAAATAAAAATAATAAATAACTGCTGGGTGTGGTGGCGCACGCCTTTAATCCCAGCACTCCAGAGGCAGAGGCAGGCAGATCTCTGTGAGTTCAAGGCCAGCCTGGTCTACATAGTGAGTTCCAGGACGGCTTCGTCTACAGGGAGACCCTTTCTCAAAAAAAGACCAAAAAAAAAAAAAAATTAATTAAATAAATAAAATAAAATAATAAACAATAAACTAGGCATAGTGGTGAATGCCTGTATTCCCAGTACTTAGAAGGTGAGAGCAGGAGTTTGAGGTTATCCTCAGCTACATAAGGAGTTTGAGGGCAGAGCCTGGGCTACAAAAGATTCTGTTTCAAATCTATATCTATAAATATATATATATAAATGGCTGGAGATCTAACCCAATGGTAGACCATTTACCTAATGTGTGAACCCATGGTTCAACCCAAATACCGCAAAAGTAAATATATACCTGGCACATGTGGATGGTGGCTGCCATGTGGATGGTGGCTGCCATGTTGGTCAGCACAGCTCTATTCTGAAGTCACAGTCAGCCCCCACTTACACTGCTGTTTCTGCCTTCCACTCTGTGCCCTGGTTCACCAAAGCTGAGCTTGGATGACTCCTGCTCCAGGAAGCTACCCTTCACCTCTGAATGTTACCTTGGCTCCTTGGACCCAGCAAGACAAACCCACTTCTACCTTATACTTTTGAGATCAGAGCTGCTCCCAGACTCCTGCTCATTAGGAGAGCACAGTGGGTGGCAGTCTATATACCCACATCCCTCTTAGTACCCACAGCACAGCAGGGGCTCAGTATCTATAGAATAAGCAACTAAGCTACAGCTGTAGGATGCTGGGTGGTAGGCTCCCAGCCTGCTCACACTAGGCCACCAAGTCCCTTGCTGACCCTTACCTTTGGGGTCCTGATTTTGTTGCTGGAAAAGATCATGTCCCTAAAAATGTCTGCCAGTTTGGAGAAAAAGTCAGGCTGGTGAAGCAAAGCCCTGAGATAAGTAGGGTGGAGTCAGGGTTAGGAAATGCTCGGGCTGAGTGAGGAAAATGAGGGCAGCACGGAGGAAGGCAGGAGATGAACATGACAAGGGCAAGGTGACAGGATGCATGAAATGGGTAAGCAAAATGCCAGATGGCTGCCTGCCACAACACAGGAATTAAGCTATACTGTGAGCCTCCTGCACTCCTCCAGCTATACTTGGGAACCCCCAGGCCCACCCAGAGGGCTGAGCCCATGGTAGCTCACTGGACACCAGACCCAGATTTTACCTCACTGCCCATGGTTCGCCGTTCTAACAGGAGGCGGAAGCGGTTGCAGGTGATCTTGTTGTCCTTGAGCCCTTGGCCTAGACCCCGGTTGTCATCCTGCATTAGCCGTCGGTCCAGGATCACTTCCAGCTGGCCTGGGGAAGGTAACAGTGAGCCCTGGCCTACTACCCCATGTCTAAGTAGACACAGGCCTTGGGAGCAGAATCTCTACTATGGGTCCTCCAGAAAAATCCCAGTGAGACAGACAAGCTGAGTCACTCAGAAGAGGGAATGATGAAATCCTAGAGTTGGGAGAACTGGGTGTGGATGCCTTGCCCTATTTCTATAGATGAGGAAGGAGGAGGCCTTGAAAGGGGGAGTGCTGACTCTGGCAGTTCACCTCTGTGACCCGGGAGTAGGAATCAGGCCTTGGTGCCTGGCAAGAAACCCCTCAGGGACAGGTCAGAGAGAACAGAATAAAGAAGCAGATGGAAAACAGAGTCCCTAGCTGCTGCAGAGTCCCTTATCCGGCTGGGCACACTCAGCTGTGACTGACATATGCTCGCTTGTTTTTGCTTTATTCAGCCAGAAGGCCCAGTGGACCAGACTGGAGTGGGCAGTCTAGCCTGTCAGAAGCAGGCTGTGGAGAGGATTGGCAGATGGCACATGAGGCAGAGGCTCAGCAAGGCCTCTAGGCTGCTTTAGGGAAGAGACAGTAGAGCCTACCTCTGTTTTTCTTTTGAAATATGCCAGGGGGAGGGACTCACTGCAAAGCTAAACGATATGAGGTTAAGGCCTCTTCCCATAGGAACCCACAACAGCCTCTCCCACACAGAAGACTGATCTTCCTTTTCATCTGCACAGTCCTTACTGTGACTTCTGTAGTTCCTCTGACTTTATACTCCTAGAAGGCATAGGACGCCATCCCCAAACCCTAAAATAGGTTCCTTGCATATAAAAAAAAATCATTAAGTCATTTCTTAATATACCATGTTCCAGAGGAGTAGATAACTAAGTGGAGACAATGGGGCTACAGTCAGGAGTCTTGAGGCAGACAGGCCCCAGCTGATCCTGGAAGAGGGTAGGGAGGCCACACTCCTTCTACAGGGGAAGCAGGCAGGCCCAACACTCACTACCATTGTGCAAATAGCCTTGATCCCATACTCAGCTTAGCCCTCAGAAGGGCTGTATCCCACAGACCAAAGACTTCCAGGGCCTGAGAGGCCATCAGATCACACTTCATATATATACACACATACATATTTTACTTATTAGTTTTATGTGTGAGTGTATTCCCTGCATGTAAGTGCAACCCATGTCATACAATGCCCGTGGAGGTCAGAAGAGGGTGTCGGATTCCCTGGGTGCAGGGAATTGAACCCAGGTCCTCTGAAAGAGCAGTCAGTGCTCTTAACTGCTGAGCCATCTCTCCAGCCTTCATTTTGCCAAGGTTGTCAAGGCTGTGTGAGTCACCTGGGGCTTCTCTCTCTCTCTCTCTCTCTCTCTCTCTCTCTCTCTCTCTCTCCCCCTCCCTCCCTCCCTCTTTCTCTCTCTGAGGACGGAAGCTCTCACCTTCCCCATGCCAGACAAATATTCTACTACAAAGCTACATCCTCAGCCTTCTTTTTACTTTTTATCTTGAGACCAAGTATCACTACATTGCCCACACTGGCCTTAAACTTGCCATCCTCCTACCTCAGCCTCCAAGTAGCTAGGATTATGTGTCTGTGCTACCAGGCCTAGAAATCTTTGATTCTTCAGAATGCCACCCTCTCTTTTACTGACCATTAGAACAATATGGACCTTCTTTTACTGTAACACTGAATACACTTTTAACTCCTCAACTGATAGTCACCCTTCTGCACTCTGTTGCTTTTTGAGCCACCCACAAACTTTCAAATGCTGGGATGCCCAAGTGTGACTGGCGCTGTGGATGGCTCACCCCTTTTTCAAGCAGTGGAGTGTGACAGGGTCTGCAAAGAGTGGAGGAGGGCCAACAGAACAGCAGGAGTAGGCTGCTTTGTGTCACATGGCCTCTGCAGAGCTCTGGTCCCTACTCACCATCACTGAGGCTGGAGACACCCAGAGCCTGAGCAGTGTGTAGCGTGAGACGCTTCTGCGTGTCTTGGATGTAGGCCATGACTGGCATGGGGTAGAAGTTGGCTTGCAGGGGCAGTTTCTTTAGATATCGCCGGGGCTGCACCTGCAGGGACAAGTAAGTTCAAGACCAGCATGGATCAGGGTCTACAGGGTACCATGTATCCTCTTAGGGGTCTAAATCCCTAGTCACTTTTTTAAAGAATTGTGTATGTGCATGATATGTGCTCATGGACATACATCCCACAGCACTCCTGTGGAGGTGGGAGGACAATTTTGTGGAGTCAGTTCTCTCCGTCCACCTTTACAAGGGTTCCAGGGCTCAAACTCAGATTGCCAGGCTTGTGTAGCAAGTGCCTTTACCCAATAAGCCATCTTGTTGGCTTTATTCTTAGCTCCAGTTCCTGGTGCCCCTGCCCTACTATGTCTGTGTTAAAGGTCAAAAACAGTCCAAACTCTGACCCTGGGGCTCAAGAATTACCTGAAAGCCATTGAGGTCTGTAAAGAAGGTGGCTTGGCTATCGATGTCCGTGTGGATGCGGAGGGCCAGCTCTTTATTCACGTAGTCCCGGATGTCCACCAGGAATGACATGTCCAGAGACAGTCCCTCTACCCCTGGACATGGGGACAGAGGGGAGTGAGGTGAGCACAGCCTAAAAGGCTGGGGAGGATTCCAGGGCACTTTTGGATGCCTTTTCTCTAAGAGAATCAAGCATCCCCAGTGTCAAATGATACATCTGCTATCAACAAAGAAGGGGCAGAGAAGTGGGTACTAGCCCATGGAGTCTACACCTTCCCCACCTGCAGGGCTCACCTGGCAGGTTATAAAGCCGGACTACTTGGTGAAAGTGCTCATAATATGCAACCACCTCTGAGAAAAAAGGACCTTCGGTGACACGCAGCACAGGTGGTTTCTTGGGAACATAGGGCTGGAGAAAGAGCAAGTGGCCACTGAACCCACAGCACAGACTGAAAAGCAAGAGGTACCAACCCAGGATTGGGCCACAGAAAGTCCTTATCCTAGTGGGCTCTGGCCCACTACCCTCCCCACCTAAGGACCCCCAGCAGGCAGTGGCCACTGAAGGAAGGCCAGGCCCCTCCCCATCCATGAGACCGCCGGGTTCTGTGAGGTGTCTCAGGTACCTTGGCCTTTCCATCAGGCAGGAAGAGGTAAGCGCCACTCTTATCTTTGGACATGCGGGTGCCATAGATGAGGAACCTCATGTCCACCTGTTGTTCTTGCTCCTCATCCACCCTTCGGATGCTCTGCCAAAAAACACAGCCCTGACCCCTGGCCCCACACCAGCATGTCAGGCCTCCCCTTGGGAGGGCAAGGATTAACTTCCCCCAAGGAGCCAAACCCAGTGTTACAGTTGGAATCTTAAGTGTCCCCATAAGGTCAATGTGCTAAGGGCTTGTTCCCAGACTGGTGCTACTAGGAGAGGTGGGGCCTGGTGGGACGTTTTAGTTAACTGGAAGCACATCCTTGAAAGGGACAGTAGAACTCCAGCCCTTCTCCTTATTGATTAATGAATGTATTTATTTATTTATTTATTTATTTATTTATTTTTGAGACAGGGTCTCATGTATCCTAGGCCAGTCTTGAACTAGTAGCCAACACTAACCTTGAGCTTCTGATCCTCCTGCCTCCACCTCCTAAGGGCTGAGATTACAGGTATATACCACTGTACCTGGTTTTATGCAGTGCTGGGGATCAAACCCATGGATTGTTGCATGCTAGGGAAACACTCAGCCAACTGAGCTAAATCCCCAGCCCCTTTTATTTATTTATTTATTTATTTTTATTTTTATTTTTTTTGGAGACAGGGTCTCCGCATAGCTACAGCTGGCCTGGAACTTGCTATGTGGACCAGGTTGGCCTCGAGCTCACTGCCTCTACCTCCCAAGTGCTGGGATTAAAGGCATGTACCACCACACCCAGCTCCCTTTTAATTTTTTGGGGGACAAAGTTTCATGAAGTTCAGGTTGTCCTTGAACTTGCTATGTAGCCAAGGATGACCTTGAACTCCTGATACTCTGGTCTCCACCAACACCCCTCCCAAGTGCTGGAAACATAGGCGTACGCCATCACACGGAGCCGCTCTCTCTTGCACCCTGTGCTCCCTTCCATGACAGGCTATCTCACCACAGGTTCAAAAGCAATGGTTCACCTGAATGTGGGCTCAAACTGTCAGCCAAAATAAACCTTTGCTCTTTATAAATTGCTGATCTCGGTTGTCTGTTAAGTAGCAGATGACTACCACACTCAGCTTTACCATGCTGTTACCTCATAGCTGACACTGCTCATCCCCGAGTCCCTGAGAATCACATGACAGAAGGCACATGGGCCCGCTGATGCCCACGCCCTCTTCTCACCCCTCCCCACTACCTTTGGCCCTTTACCTTGAGGAGCCCAGTACGGCCGGAGAACCAGACCTGCATGTAGTGGTTGCTGATGGCAAAGTCGCTGGTGCTAGAGTCCATGATACGGACAGGGAACACTGTGTGCCTGCTAATGGACGGTTTCAGGCCATTTGGGTAGATGCGAACAGAGGAGGGTAGTGTGTAGGGTCCATCCAGGCCTTGCTGTAGCTGCAGCACACCCAGGCCCAGGGCTGGTAGGCGGATGGGTATAGACACCTATGAGCACAAGGGAGGAGAGGAGGAAGAGAGCTGAGCATCAGCCCCAGACAGGCTCACGCTCTCCATCCTGAACTTCAGCATTCTGTTTTCTGAAGCTAAAAGTGGAACCCTGTATTTCTATCTGAAAAAAATCTCACCTGGTTTTGGGGATCCTGGTTCTAAACTGTAGTGCCATTCTACATACCTGTGAGCAAAAGGCATGTAGTTGACAGCTCAGAGCTTTGAAGCCAGCCCCATATGGACTGAGTAACTGAATGACTTTTAGGCAAGCAACAGTCTCTCTGGGACTCAGTTTCTGGTAAAATATGGACAGCATTGCCATATGCCCTCATGATGTTAAAAGAACTTAAATGAAAGTCAAGAGCAGTGGTGCACATTTGTACTCAGGAAACTGAAGCAGGAGAAATGCAAGTTTGAAGCCATCCTGAGCACACAGTGTCATTGAAAAAAAGGATTTAAAGGAACTAAATATTTAACCACTAAGAGCAGTGCCTGGCATGATCTATATGTAAACATGTTTATTTTTTCTTCATATTACAGATAAAATCCATAATAAATCAGAATAATAAATCTTCATTAGAAGTTGGAGACCAGTCTCGGCAACATCAAGACTCAAGACAACAAATAAATAGTAATTAATAACAAATACTTGTTCGGTGAATGGCCAAATGTGCTGCCATCTTTACTATAATCATTACCACAGTAGCCTTTCCTTTCCTTTCAAGGACACTCAAATCCCAAGAGTGACTGTCTTTTGGGCAACCCTTCTCCCTATGTCACCTGCCTTGATCCTGGGGAGTAAGCAGGACCAAGAGTGAAGTGGGAAGCAGGTGTTCATGGGACACGAGGCCTGGGGAGAGGTACTAATAATAAGCAGGGAGGGCTGAGTCCCACCTCACCTGGTAAACATCAGGGACCATGTCAGTGGCAGAGCTCCAGTGTGCACTGATCTGAACAGACAGGGGCTGACCCTCCTCTGAAAGGACATGCACCTGTGGCGAGTTGACCAGCACGGATACCACACTGAGCCGCTCTTGTTCCAGTGGGTTAAATAGCACCACAAACCTGTTGGTGGAAAGTGAACTGACCCAGGAGCCTGCTGTGCCAATGGCAGGGCAAGAACAGCATCCATCAAGAACAAGGGCCCTGTGATGGGTCTCAGCAAGTGGGTTGTCAGGGGTGGGATGCACTGGGAACCAAGGGGTGGGGGTTGGGGTTGCCTCTGCAAACCCAGGTCTGGCTCACCTGGGTGAGGAATCCAGCTGGATCACTGTGCGCTCTGGCAGGGAATCATGACTTAAGCGGCTGTCATCCTACGATGAAGTGGGCAAGAATAAAGAACAATGACAGGACTCAGCCCCCCTCCACCCAGACCTGTCCAGGCTGTGTGCCACCAGTTACCCTAGGCACAGAATGTGTACCCCAAGACAAGGAGGTGAAAAGATAAACAGCACCCACTGACAGGAGCTCTCCAGGTAGCATTCCCCACCCCAAAGTCTCCCTCAAGCAAATGTAGGAGGGTGCCCACCATTTGGAGAAAGGGTGCCTGAGGGTCAAAGTGGTAGGTCTCCTTGTTCCCCAGCACCAGATAGTGAGCAGCATTGATGATGACCTGCTTCAGGCTGACCAGAGAACGTAGCAGCCTGCGGTGGACAGGAGAGGAAGTGAGGAGAAGACAGCCACAAGGAGACTGTCTGTCATGCCAGAAGGACCAGCCTTCAGCAGCCTGCCCATAACCATCCCACACATCCTCTCTTTGGAACAGTGGGGAAGGGGGGAAGGTTCTTACCTGACCCCATAGTCCACTACAACTGCCTCCTTGGCAGTTCCGGTGATGGCATCATGGTGCTGAAAAAGCCCCAGGGTGCGCCGAGCTTCCATCAGAAGGGCAAAATCAGACAGTGGGTACTGACCAGCCAGTCCAGAGCGGCGGGCATGAGCCACAGCCAGGCTGTATAGAACTTCTGCCCCACTGCCCAGAGAGATAAGTCAAAAACCTTGTTCTTCTCCATTGCCAGGAGCCACCCTCACTCTGCAGAAGTCCCCTCTTTCTCCTCACACTCTCTCCTGCAGTCCAGTCCCTCTAACCCAGCAGGGGGAAGCAGGTAGGACTCACCGCAGGTGGGCTTCTAGAACTCGGTCGAAACTCTTATAGAAAGGCCGGGAAGTATAATAGCCTGTCCAGTAATGGTCCTCCCGATCCGCATAGGAGAAGAAATCCCCGCTCAGCACAGGAAACCCCAGAGGCTGGGCACCAGGTTCCACTCCTGTTCTCTTATACAGAGCATCAAAATACTCAGAGAGGGTTCCAAACTGGGCCTGTGGGGACCCAAAAACAAGCTTTCATCAGTTCCAGAGCCTCCTGGGATCTCTGGCCGCTATTCAGCAATGTTGCAGCTGCATGCAGGCAGGGGCAGGGACTGTCTCAGCAAAGAAGAGTAACGTGCTACTCTTCTGGGCCAAGCAAGAGGCTGAGGAGACCGGGAATGAACTCTGACATGAAAGAGAACCATGCCCAAGAGTGGAAAGGGCAGGGCCTAGAGCCCTCAGCAGCAGGGTCATCATAGGAAGGGCTAGGTTACAGTGCTGCGGCCACAGGCTCCATCTGTGCACCTCTCTCACCTGCACATGGAGTTCAGGCTTGCTGTTGAGGAAGTCAAAGAGCCGCTGGTAGTTGAAGAACTGGGCATCCCACTCCTGGGGCTTGTCATATCGGAAGTCATCACCCAGGGGCACCAGGAGGACATTGCTTCGGAACAACCGGGACTTCTTCCGGTACTGGTCCAGGAGTAGGGCTGCCCTGGGAACACAAAAGGTTACAGGCCTGAGCTGGGCATGGTGGCACACAACTTTAATCCCAGCAGAGGCAGGTGGGTCTCTGTGACTTCAAGGCTAGCTTGGTCTATAAGGTGAGTTCCAGGGAGACCCTATCTCAAAGAAAAAAAAAAAAAAAAGGTTACAGGCCCAGCATGGTACCAAGTTGAAAAAGATCACTGAAGGGGCTGGAGACATGGCTCAGTGGAAAAAGCACTTACTGTACAAGCACGAGGACTAGAGTTCAGACCCCCAGGCAGGACACCTCTGAAAATGCCTGACTGTAATCCCAGCTCTCAAAGGGCAGAGACTGGGGATCCCCAGAGCAAGTGGCAGAACTAGATTTGCCCATAACAGTGATGAGCTTTGGGTTCAATTAAGAAACTCTGTCTTGGGTCAGCAGTTAAGAACACTGACTCTTCTTACAGAAGACCTGGATTCGAATCCCAGTACCTACATGGCAGCTATGAACTGGCCTTAACTCCAGTTCCAGGGGAATCCGATGCCCTCTTCTGACCTCCAAGGCGTTGCACGACAAGGGTGCGTTCACATAAATGCAGACAATATACTCATATGCATAAAATTAAAATTAAAAAAAAAAAGAAACTGTCTTGGGGCTGGAGGGATGGTGCAGCAGTTAAAGCAGTGGCTACTTTTGCAGAGGACCTGGGTTTGGTTTTCAGCACCCACATGGTGGCTAAGAACTATTTGTAACTCCAGGGGATCAGATACCTTCTTCTGGCATCTGTGGGCATTACATACTTACATATATGCAGGCTAAATTACTAAGGACTAAAACACTCATAAAGTAAAAAAAAAAAATTAAGAGACTCTCAATGAATAAGGTACAGAATGACTGAAGAAGACTTCTGATGTCAACCTTGGGCTTCCACATACATGCACACACTCCTGCATGTGCTTCCATACATGAATGTATGTCCCCACACACTGGGTTTCACCCTAAACATTCTTTTTATTCATTATTTTTATTTTATGTGTATGAGTGCTATGCCTGCATGTAAGTAAGTGCACCTGGGTCATGCAATGCCCATGGAGGACAGAAGAGGCTGTCAGATCCCCTGGAACTGGAGTTAAAGACAGTCGTTAGCTGTCCTGTAGGTGCTGGGATTTGAACCCAGGTCTTCTGCAAGAACAACCAGTATTCTTAACCGCTGAGCAATCTCTCCAGCCCCTCACCCTAAGCATTCTTTTCTTTTCTTCTTCCTTCCTTCTTTTTTTTTTTTTGTAACAGGGTCTCACTATGTAGCCCTAGCTCCCACTGGCCTGGAACTCACTATGTAGATTATCCCAGGATGACTCGACCTCACAGAGATCTACCTGCCTCTGCCTCCAAAGCTTTGGGATTAAAGTCATGTGCCACCATACCCAGCTAACTCTAAACTTTCATATTTTGTTTTCTGAAGCAAAACAAAATATTTAGAACCCTGTATTTCTACTGAAAAAAATGCTATCTGTTATTGGGGGGTCTGGTTCTGAATTATAGCATCATTCTGTACTCCTGCACTGTTGTAGAGAGCTCAGACTCTGAAGCCTGCTCCATGTGCTCCATGTGTACTTACTAAACAATCTTAGACAATCTCTGGCTGTTGGTTTCTGGTAAAACGAGGGTAACAACAGTATATACCCTCATAATATAAGAATGGTGGTCCATGCCTTTAATCCCAACACTCAGGAGGCAGGGGCAGGCAGAGCTCCATGAGTTCAAGGCCAACTTGATCTACATAGTTAGTTCCAAGTCAGCTAAGGGTACGTAGTAAGAACATATCTTTAAAAAAAAAAAAAAAAAAAAAAAGAAAAAGAAAAGAAAAGAAAAACCAGGTATTGATGGTACACACTTGTAATCCCAGCACTCAGGAGGTTGAGACTTGCAAGTCTGAGGCCAGCTTAGGCTACGTAATGAAGGCCTGTCTCAAAAAAATTTTTTTTAAAGTATTTAAATACTTAAAACACCTGGGCATGGTGGTACACCTTTAATCCCAGAAGCAGGCAGATCTCTGTGAGTTCAAAGCCAGCCTGGTCTATATAGTGAGTTCCAGACCAGCTGGGGTTAAGGGGAAAGCCTGTCTCAAAAAGACCAAAAATAAATAAATTAATTAATTAATTAATTAATTAATTAATTTAAAAATAGTGACTGGAAGCCAGGCATGGTAGCACATGCCTATATTCCCTCCAAATGGAAGCAGGATGATCAGGAGTTCAAGATCATTCTCAGCTACATAGCAAGTTCAAGGACAATTGGGTTACAGGAGACTCACTCCAAAGCACCTTCCCCCACAAAAGAACAGTGTCTAGTACAAACTGTATGTGAAAAAAAAATTTTAATCTAATATATTATGGCTGGGCATGATGGAGCATGCCTTAAATCCCAGAACTTGGGAGGCAGAGGCAGGTGGATCTCTACAGATAGAGGCTAGCTTGATCTATATAATGAGTTCCAGGCCAGCTAGGGCTATAGAGAGACCCTATCTCATAAAAACAAAAATACCTGCTGGGCGTGGTAGCACACGCCTTTAATCCCAGCACTCGGAGGCAGAGGCAGGTGGATCTCTGTGAGTTCAAAGCCAGCCTGGTCTATAC
>NW_008355474.1:832412-838143 GCF_000622305.1 Nannospalax galili | reverse complement strand
CGGAGGCCGGAGGCAGAGGCAGGTGGATCTCTGTGAGTTCAAAGCCAGCCTGGTCTATACAGTGAGTTCCAGGCCAGCTGGGGCTACAGGGAGACCCTGTCTCAAAAAGACCAAAAAAATAAATAAATAAAAACAAAAATAAAAAATAATCCACATTATGAATGAAATCAATAATAAATCAACAGGAAAACAGAGTCTTCCATAGCATTAGAAGTTTGTTCCTGCCATGCTTGGTAGCATGTGCCTGTAATCCCAACACTTTGAGACTGAGGCAGGAGGACTGCTGCAGCCTAGCATAGTAGTAAGAACCAGGTAAGCCAAGTAAGCCAAGGTTACATGGCAAGACCTTATCTAAGGAAAAGAAAAAAAAGCAGCCTTTTCCTGTTTTTAAATCAACCTTAGTGGCATATTATGGGTATCACAGTTCAGTCACTAATCTACTTAGCTGTGTTGGCCCAGAGTGTCCTTTTTTGTTTTGTTCTAAAATAAAGACTCCTCAAAGACTACCTGTCCCTGATCAGCCCAGTAAACCTTTCAAAGCAGGAGGCGCAGCCCTGGCTGTTCTCTGTGAACACAGGCCAGCATCATAGATCCTAACAGCGGCTCCTTGCTCACTGAAGAGTCACTCCTGCTCCATAGTGCCAGGCTCTCATCTGCAACCAGCATTTAGATTCCTGGAAACAAAAGGCTACTTTCTTTCTCTTTTGGTCTCATGTTTGTTTTACCTCTTAGACAAAGAAATCAGAGAATTACAACATAAAAACCAGTTCAACTTGTTATCTTCTTTCTTGCTAATTTGTTTTTGTTTTTTTCCAGTCTCTCTATGTAGCCCAGGCTGTCCTGGAACTCATGATTGTCCTGCCTCATGCTCCAGAGTGCTGGAATTACAAGCCCAGACCACTGCTGTCTGCTATTTATTACATTCTCCATCTTCTAGCTAAATTACCATTGGATCACCCTTAACTAGCACTTTTCTAGAAGAGCTAATTTCAGCCACAGTGACATCTTTGAGGTCTTTTCCTATTTTCTCAAAAGAGAAAGGTCTCTCAGAGGCCAGAGGCTCTCTGGTAGAGATCAATGCCAGAGGTTAATGGGACCCTCCTCTAACGTGAGAGGACTTGAGCAGAATTTGGGCCTGGTGAACAAAAGATCCATGTGACTGACTTGGAGCTAAGCCAGAGTACCTGAGTCAAATGAAGGCACGACAGCTAGAAGTCTGTAGGAAAGACTACTGTTTAGTGCTGGAGATGCAGCTCACTTGGTAGATGTGCCCAGCATGCACAGAGCCCTAGATTGGGCACCTAGCACCCCATAAATTTGGGTATGGTGGTGCATGCTTCCAATCCAAGCACTCAGGAATTAGAGGTAAATTCAGTGACAGCTGCCAGCCTGGCAAAAAAAAAGTTAGGTATGGTAGTGCACACCTTTAATCCCAGCACTCAGGAGGCAGAAGCAAGTGGATAGGTGGATCTCTGAGATCAAGTCTAACCTGGTCTACATGGCAAGTTCCATGGTAGCTGGGGCTACAGGGAGACCTCAAAAACACCAAAATAGAGGCTAGAGAGATGGCTCAGTAGTTAAGAGCACTGGCTGCCCTTTCAGAGGACCTGAGTTCAGTTCCCAGCACCCACCTAATTGCTAAAACTGTCCTTAACTCCAGTTCCAGGGGATCAATACCTTATTCTGGCCTGCATGTATATTGCAAGACATGGGTCCACTTACATACAATCAGGGAAAACACTCATACACATAAAAATAAATAAATAACACCAAACTAAAGAAAAGTATTTCTGGTAGTCTGTTAGGATACCAGAAAGTTTATCATTGAGGAAAATAAAAGTATTCTGAGAAAGATGCTTCCTTAGCCGTTCCAGTTTCCCAGGGAGGCAGTAAGGAGCAACTGAGGCTGGATGGCCTGAACTCACCACCAGAGCCCATCCCTTTTTCTAGGTGTAGTCAGCATCATGCCCCATGCAGCACAGTCCAGACCAGAAGCCAGGTACTCCTCTGAGGAGCAAAATGCCAACACTGGCTAGAGTGTGGTGGCACACACCTGCAATCCCACTACTCAGGAGACAAAGGCAAGAGGATTGAGAATTTGAACCAGTCTGGGCTATACAACAAGACCTTAGCTCAAGAAACAAAAACCAAAACCCAAAAACCAACACTATGCCCAAAAAGAGTTAAGAGCAGATACCTGTCTGCCACGTTGGCCTCTGTGATGGCCTGGGGGGGCACCTTCCAAGGGCAGTTGATGCGCCCACCAGGCAGGCGTTTGAAATCAAACTGGCAACAGATCTTGGGATCAGGGCCACAGGTGTGTGGAACATCGTAGCTGTAGAAGGGCATCATGTGGCAAAAGATGTCTGTGCTGGAGTCCGTATCTACAGAAGACAACCCTGGGTTTAGCCTTAGGATCCGGGTCCAGGGGCATCAGGAGGATGTAAATCCATGCTGACCAGAGGCAGCCAAGAGACAGCAGGGCCCTATCTGGATTTAGACTGTAGAGGATGTACAGGCTGGGGCACAGGACACAAGGCTCCAGAATCTACAGCTTCTTCAAAAGATGTGCCTCACAGAAGTCAGAGGTCAATGTGACTACCCCCTAACCTAAGAGAAGAGCTGCTTTGGGCAGTCTTCCCTGAAGGAGCGCAGGAGTCTGATTTCTGATAAAACCTGCTGTTACTCAGACTACACTGCTGGGGTGCCCTTGCCCCTACTTAGCCTTACCCCACGTCTGCCTCCACATGAACTCTAGGCTGCGGGTGGCAGCAAAGTGCTTCTTGATGGCATAATGCACCCTCTGAATCAGCATGCTGGTCAAGTTGGCACGGCGCAGCAGGTAAGGCATGGTGGAACTATGTCCAAAGGGGTCCACTGCCCAGCCTGAGCGTGGAGTTGCACCTGGGAAGAGAACAGGGACCAGAGAAACTCAGGGCCACAGGCCTCCAGCTTCCTGGTGATCAGGAAGCTAGTTCCCTGCCTTGGCCATCACAGTAGGCTCCATGGCCTAGGAAGAAACCACCCCCTGCTAATCCCTGTACCTCACAGCACCTTGCCACAGCATTCAGGCCCAGCTTCAATGCCTGCACTTACCCAGGTTTCTCTCCAGCCACTGGTGTCCCTCAATGAGCTGGTCGATCAATGCAAAGTAGTGGGAATTGGCCTCATCCGGCATCACCCAGCCCCCTGTTGCAATCTCCAACTGCCCATTTCCTACCAGCCTAAGGATAAAGACATACTCAGAACAGGGCAGGAACCCTACGTTTGATCTTGCCAACCAGATGACATCAGGGACTGCATGCGCTGGCTTTCCCCAGCCAGTTTACCCAAAGCATGCGCAAGAGAACATTCACTCATCTCACTTTCTCTCTAGCCTACCTGACACTGTGTTAGCCCTTCTTATCTAGAAATCTTCTCCTGTGTTCCAGAGGGGAAGGTTCCATGCTTCTCCACTTATGCTTCCAATACTAGAGACTCTCAAACCCTTACTCCTCATCCCTGCCACTGCTCTCTGTGCCTCTTCCTGTCACCCACAGAGTGAGATAAGACCTACCCGTCTAGCTAGTGCCTCCCTCTCATGCCCCCCCGACTGCCACTGACCTTCGTACTGCTGATCTCTTTTGGGCATCAATGTTGCCCCACCACTTGGCAAAGAAAGAGACTTCTGCCCAGAGGAAGCGCCGCTGGGGGTCTTCCTGCAGCTTAGACACCATGCTGTTGAGAATGTGTTGGGTCTGTTCCATGTAGTACTTGTCAAAGGTTTTGATCCAGCCTGGAGGAAGCCAGCACAAGGTCTCCTGAGGATGCCATCCCCTTCAGCTGTCTTCCTACTCACATTTGCCATCAGAAAGTCTGCCCCACCTGCCAGCACCCAGGCCCTCACCTGGATCATTGTGAGAGTGAGGTACCACAAACACCTGCAGGTCTTCAGTATCCCAGTCGTTTGGACTGTAGGTGATGTCAAAGCCTTGCCTCCACACACCGCCCTCCACGTTGTCAAATGGCAAGTCCTCAGACACAGTTAACATCTACCAGGTAGGAAGGTAGTTCAGTGCCCATCTGTAGCCACCATGGGCTCCTGCCGAGTCCAACCCTTACCTGTAGCTCTGGCTTCTGGCCCCGAACCCCCAAAGCAAACTGGCAGTCCTGGGGGGAGATGGAGAAGAAGCTGGGACGAGGCTCTGGAAGCACAGCCCAGGAACCATTGGCTGTATGGTAGGGCAGCAGGGCTGGCGGGCCCTCTGCGTTGGCTGTCAACTCCAGCACTGAGTCCTTGATGTGGCTGATGATCTCATGGTTTTCCTCCAACAGCTGCTCCAGCTGTTCAATACGGTTCTGCAGCACCGAAATTTGGCTCTGCAAACAAAAATAAACAAACAAAAATCACCCCAAAAGTAGTCACTCATAGCTCCCTATGTCATAGGAAGAACCCCTGGTTAGAGGCGTCTGATCTATGATTCTCCTCTCCTCAGCCCAAATCAGACCATGGGCCTACAGGAATGAAGTGATCTGCTCTGCACATTACTCTTGCATTCTCTCATCCACTACGCTTAGAAGTAGCATCACCCTCAAGCTCACAGATGGCAAAGATTTCATCTCACACCCATGTGCTCAGTGGCCTATGTGGCTTGTCTCAAGCAAGGTGCTGAGGATTGCATCTGGTTTAATGGAATGGAATGCTGCAATCAATTAGCAATGTCTGCCAAGAACTTCGGACCGCCTGGCCACTTTTTTGCTATTGCTATTTTTCCCTTCCTGTTGGGACTAGGGGCACAGCTCAGTAGTACAGCATGTGTTTAGCATGCCCCAGGCCTTGGACACCCACCCAAAAAAGTAAAGAAAATCTACGTAGGGATGTTTCTGAGCTAGGATATAGCTCTGTTGTAGAATCTGAGCATAGCATGCATGTGTGAGGCTTAGGTCTAATTCCAAACATCACTCCTTGAGTGGGAGGGTACTCTTGTCCTGTGCTGACACAACTCTCCTACGGTGGAAATGACCCAAACCCAGGTGATTTATGTATGAAGAGGAGAGCAACAAGGTCTAACTCACTCTGGGAAAGTTCCCACCATTCTGGTGCCTGGCAGGATCATGCTGCACTCGGTCCAGCATGAGGTAGAGTGAGAAGACTGCTACACAGAAGATAGCAGCCCCGCACACTGTCACCTGCTTCTTCAGCTTCATACTGTCTCCCACACGTACCTGGCAGGAGAGACACCATCTGTAGCTCTGGCATGCAAATGCCCTGTGTTGGTCTTCCTACCAAATGCCCCACTGAGTTCCCAAGGAGCACCCATTTGTCTAACTCCAGTAAAAAGCAGGTTTCCAAGCACCAAATTTTCCCTGCCCTAGCTTGGATCCTGATTTCATTATCTTGGCACAAGATATCTGAATGCACAAGTAAGCAGCATATCTGTCGCTGGTCCTACCTGCTCCTGGGAACAACAGCTCTGTCCTCCTTCAGTCCATACTATAAAAACTGGTGGTGGTGGTTGGGGGTGAGAGGGCTTGGCAGGTAAAGGCGCTTGTTGCCAAGCCTGATGACCTGAGTTTGATCCCTCATTCCCACCTCATGGAGGGAGGGAACCAATTCCTACAAGTTATCCTCTGACTTTCACAAGTGCGCCAGGGGACATCTGCCTGCTCATGAGCAGGTGCGCACGCACACGCGCGTGCGCGCGCGCGCGCGCACACACGCAAATAAATGTAATAAGAAAATTAAAAACCT
>NW_008355474.1:830997-832329 GCF_000622305.1 Nannospalax galili | reverse complement strand
ACTCAGGAAGCAGAGGCAGGTGGATCTCTGTGAGTTCATACAGGGAGAAAAAAAAAAAAAAAAAAAAAAAAAAAAAACCCAAAACAAAAAAATTAAAAACCGGTGAAAGATTAGAGTTCCAGCTATAACCAATACTTGACTACACAACTCCTGACTGCAACCAGCTTGCTCAGAGCCCTGCCTGTCTAGGCTCCCTGGCCATGTGTTTCTTCCTTCAAATGAATAAATACTCAGGTTTTTATTTTGTTTGACTAAGAGGTATAATCACAGGCAACAAAGCTAGGCAAACCTTCCCCTCTGTCCTGCGGGGTCAGACTGGCACTCAGCAGAAACAGTGCCTGGTCCAGATCCTGTCTGAGGAAGAATACACAATGAATTTCCTTTTAAGGAGAAGATGTTTGTGTTTCTAAATATAAAGCCAGTTCTAGTGGTCTCCTGGTTCCTGTAGTACAAAACTTCCAGTCCTAGCTTACAGAGCGCTTGGGGGACTCCAACGAAGCCAAGAGACAGGTTGAGTCCCCAAGGCAGGGTGAGGCTGGGCACCCTTGCTCCGTTCTGGGGTAACTTCAGAGGACCCACAGGGCCGGCCGCCATGGCCTGCGGTCCCTACTTGCCTTCCGGCCGTAGGGAGGATGCTAGCAGCTGAACGGGCGTGGGCGGGACCGCGTTCCGGATTCTGCTCTCCAGGCCCCGGGGCCGAAGAGCTCTGTCACCTCTGCTATGTGCCCTACTTAGCCAGATCTAATTCAGCTCGGGAGCCTCCAGCAATATTTTTAGCCCTTGGAGATTGGGTCCAGGCCAAAGTGGGTGGAGCTGGGGAGAGGGAGTTGGCTCACCGCGGGGCCCGCACCTGCCACCGGGTCTCCCGCCCAGCCCCCTCCCTTCCCTCGAGACTCCGCCGCGCTGTGGGTTGCAATGACTGCTGCGGGGCCCCGGCCTCGCACCGCCACCCTGCCCACGAGGGGCTCACGCTCCTGTTACCCCAACGCCGCTGCCACCGGGACAGCGGGAGCCCTCCCCCGCTCTGCGCCCGGCCCGTTACCGTCTGCGGCCAGCCTCCGCGCCGCTCGGGGCCCCGCCGGCCTCCTCGCAGCTCACATCACCGGGGAGTTGCAATGACTGCTGCGGGGCCCCGGCCTCGCACCGCCACCCTGCCCACGAGGGGCTCACGCTCCTGTTACCCCAACGCCGCTGCCACCGGGACAGCGGGAGCCCTCCCCCGCTCTGCGCCCGGCCCGTTACCGTCTGCGGCCAGCCTCCGCGCCGCTCGGGGCCCCGCCGGCCTCCTCGCAGCTCACATCACCGGGGACCGCGGCCGGCTCGCGGGCAGCT
>NW_008355474.1:795311-830795 GCF_000622305.1 Nannospalax galili | reverse complement strand
GCTCGGGCACGGTTCCGGCGGGGCCACCGGCGGATAGCGCCCGGGACCGGGTGTGCTGCGGGGCCGCTCTGCGCAGCCGCGGGCAGGGCACGGCTCGGGCGCGCTGCGGAACCGGGCAGGGGCCCGCAACTTTATCTCGGTCTTCCTGGAGTGAGCAAGCATCGGACTGTATCGGAAACCGTAGAAGTGTGGGCTGGGTTTTCGCAGCCCCGCCTGGCTCTGCTCCAGGTGGTCTCCGATTTCGTAGTGACGCTTCTTAGGCAAAGGGGTGCTGCCTCCCCGGAATGTGGTGCGATCCGGGTGGCCCTGGCTTCCCTGCCACCCAGGGTATTACTGTTAATGGCTGCACTTTTACTGGGTATCTTGGTTTCTAATTCTGCAGCATAAGAAACCATAAGGCGATGAGCATCACTACGACTTCCGTAACTTCTTTCCTAGCTAAAGTCTGGCCCGGCTTGGTGGCACACCTGAAAATCATAGCACTCAGAAGCTGGAAGCCAGCCTGGACAACGTAGTAAAACTGTATCAGAAACAGCAGTAAAACAACAGAAATGTAAAACTTTTAAAAAATAACTGTTATCTGGAGCTGGGCTAGTGGTGCCCGCCTGAAATCCCAGCATATGGGAGGTTGAGGCAAGAGGATCCCAGTAAACAGAAGCGAGCCTGGGGCTACATAGCAAAAGAAACGAACAAACAAGTTACTATCTAATAGAGACTATTCATACCACTGTCCTCACGTTTATATGTTGAAATTCTAGCCCCCAATGTGACCTTATCGAAAGGTGGGGCTTTGGTGAGGTTAAGATTAGCTCATGTGGTCCTGGTGGTGGTGGCGGCATCTCTAATCCCAGCACTATGGAGGCAGAGGTAACGGATCTCTATGAGTTAGAGGCCAGCCTGGTCTACATAGTGAGTTCCAGGCCAGCCGGGGCTACAGGAAGACGCTGTCTCAAAAAGACAAAAAAGAAAAAAGAAAAAAAGATTAGCTCATTGTGGACAGAGCCCTTAGGAATCAGATTAACATCCTTATAAAAGCACCCAGAGATGGGGGAAATAGCTCTTCTGATAAGTCTTCTGGTAAATGTGCCTGCTGCCAAGCCTGATGACCTGAGTTTGATCCCCGGAAAAGCCACATGGTGGAAGAGGGGAACTGACCACAGCTCGTTGTCCTCTGACCTCCACACGTGCTATTTTCCAAGCACACACACACACACACACACACACACACACACACACACACATACACATCTCTTCACCTCTTGATCTGGGACTTCATAGCTTCCAGGATTATAAGCAGTAAGTTTGTTGTGTATAAGCCACCTAAGTTTATGGTATTTTTGTTACAGCAGCTCAAGCGGACAGACATTATCTTAGGACAGATTTGCAACAGTGAGGTTTCCTGGGCAAAAGATAAGCCCTGCTGTGGTTGATGATGGCTGGCCTGCTTTCGCTCCTGGAAAGGAGTGTACCAGTTCGCCTGCCAAAAAACAGAGGTTAAATATTGCTAAAACCATTTTTTAGTTGATTAACCAGATATAATACGCCTTTTTTTTTTTGGTCTGTTTTGAGACAGGGTCTCCCTCCCTGTAGCCCCAGCTGTCCTGGAACTCACTATGTAGACCAGGCTGGCCTCGAATTCACAAAGACCCACCTGCCTCTGCCTCCCAAGAGCTGGGATTAAAGGCGTGCACTACCATGCCTGGCATAATACAATCTTTTTATTTAACTCCCATTTCTTTTATCATCATCAGGGCCATTTTTCCAGGTGAGTGCACTAACTGGCGTGCCTGGTGCTAAAGCGTTAGCTCTCCACCAGCTTTATTACCCTCTGTGGCTGTTTGTATCTTGCTCTGTGTTCAGAGAGATTTATTTCCCAACCTTTCTATTGAATTTTTCATTTTTGGTGAGAAACTTTATGTTCAAGTGTGCTTGTTTATCTCTGGTGGTTCTTTTTTGTCGTTCTTTTTTTAAAATTCAGGTATAATTTACATTTCTTGAGCGTACAGCTTGATGAGTTTTGATAAATGTGCAAAGAAGTACAAGCTGGTAGTATATTTTGGTGGTAGAGTGCTTGCCTAACATGCAGACAGTTCTGTGTTCCACCCCCAGCACCACATAAACCAGGCACACATCTGTAATCCAAGCACTTGAGTGGTGGAGATAGGAAGGTCAGAAGTTCAGACTCACCCTTGGCTACATAGAGTGAGAGGCCATCTGGGATACATGAGTCTCTCTCTCTCTCTCTCTCTCTCTCTCTCTCTCTCTCTCTCTCTCTCTCTCTCTCACACACACACACACACACACACACACACACACACACACACACAAAACCACTACCTCGATCAGAATAGAACAGACCTGGCTCCCCAAATGTTCCTCTTTGTCAAGTGGTGAAGCAGCCCCTAAGCACATTCAGGTAGTAATAGGACCACAAGGCCTGCTACTGCATCTGCTAGGTGGACCTCCCTCATTTTTAGACTCCGCTAGTTAAGAAACAGCAAGCCCAAGTAGATCCAGGCAGCCGATTACTTACAGAAAGCAAAACCAGAGCCAACTTTGTGTCAGCTTCTACAGTTTAATTCTATGAACAACACAGCAGGGCCAGATGACAGAAGGCATGGTGATAGCTCCCTATGACTGAGAAGAGAACCTAAGCAGTTTCACAGTGCCCTCCAGGAAGAAAGGGGGTCAGGAGGAACTACTGTACTCCACTGAAACAAGGAAGGGGAATGTGAAATGGCTGGAAGCTGTCCTCCCACAATGTGGGGGTGTTCCTCCCTAGTCTGTTGGCATCCCCTGGCCCAAGGAAGAGATAGTGCAGTACACTATGATAAAACTTGGGTCTGACTGTGATCCAGCCTCATCCACACAGTGATAGACAGTCCTCTGCCACGGTTGTTTCCACAACTCCCTCCCCCTGCTACTCCAATCTTTCCTGTGTCCAGGCAAGAATTCTTCTCAGATCAGGTGTGGTGGCACACACCTCAAGAGGCTGAGGCAGGAGGATAAAGAGTTCTAGGCTATCCTGTCATATATAGAGAAGCCCTCTCTTTATAAACAAAAAGAAAAATGAAGGATGGAAAGACAGAAGGAAGGGAGGGAAGCTTGGCAGCACATGCTTATAATCCCACCACTTGAGAGGCAGAAGCAGGAGGATCAGGAGTTCAAGATTTTCCTCAACTACTAGAGTGTGTGAAGCCAGCCTGGGCTACATGAGACCCTACCTCTAACAAGCAAGTAGCTGTACATATAGAAGCTTGGACCACAGCCCAGTTTCTCTGAAGTCCCATCAGATGAGAATGATCAGCACTCTGAGTCCAGCAGAATGATTAGGGCCATTTGGAAGATGCTCTGGCCCGGATACCCAGCCAGAACCAAGCTAGCTGTCTCAGATGCCACAGGGGTTCAACCTTAGTGCCACCCTGATTTCTCTCTAAGCTGGAAGAGAGACTGTCCCACTTTTCATGGTTTGTCAGGCCAAATGCAGCAAGATGCTACCCTGGCTGACAAACAGGAAGCCCTGGGCACCATGACTGTCAATTCATGCATAGAGTAAATACTTCATGCATACAGTAAACTCCTTATGCATACAGTAAGCTCTGCTTTTAAGAGAAGCTGAGAAGTTCCTGGTTAGAATCAAACACACACACACACACACACACACACACACACACACACACACACACACACAGAGTGACAGAGAGCAATCAGAGAGAGACAGAGAAACAGAGGCAGAGACAGAGACAGAGACACAGAGAGAGCTCTCCTTTGTTAGCACTGGCTTCCTTTGCCTAAGTTATTGCAGATAGGTAGGAGAGAGGAGAGGAAGAGTGAGAATTAAGGTTGTGGACTCGGTCTTTCTCAGTCAACTGGAGCCTCCTTTCCCAGCCTTAGAGGTAAACATTCTACAGTAAGAGCTGCCCGTCCTGAGGCAGCTGCAGTTGGAATCCACAGCACCTGTCTGAAACATGTTCCTTTGGGAGGTAAGCTTTGTTTGATCACCTACCTTTGTGAGTTTCTTCTTTAAAGTGCATTCTAGGGCTGGGGAAATGGCTCAACTGGTGGCAGTGCTTCTGTTCAAACATAGGAACCTGAGTTTGGATCCCAAGCACCAAAGTAGGAGAGGAAAAAAAAAAAAAAAAAAAAAAAGAGTGGCCACAAAAGCACCTGCTGGCCACCAGCCTAGCTAAAAAGCAGGCAGCCCCAGGTTTCATGAGAGACTCTGCTTCATGGATATAAGGTAAAGAATGTTAGAGCAGGATACCTGATATCCTCCTCTGGCCTCTGCACACATACACATGGTACATATACTTGCAAGTATCACACATATACCACACACAGACTCCATTCCATGTTTTGTTAACACTGTCACCTGGTGACCCAGGGCATGAAATGTTAACGTCCCAAGTGATTCCTACTGCTGAGTACTTTTGGCTGTAAAGGCATCACCTTTGTCTGGCTAGATGTATCTGGAGAATCCATATATGCAACACAGAATAGTAGGGTCTACCAGGTGTCACAGTGTACCCCTGTAATCCTAGCACACGGGAGGCAGAGGCAGAATTGTGAAGCAATCTCTGTCTGAAAAAAATAGTGGGTAGCCAGGTGTGGTGATGTGCACCTTTAATCCCAGCACTCAGGAGGAGCAGGCAGACAGATCTCTGTGAGATCAAGGCCAGCCCAGTCTACATAGCAAGTTCTAGGCAAGCTGGGGCTACAGGGAGACCTTGTCTCAAAAAGACGGAAAAAAAAAAGGGGGGGGGTTTGGTGGCTCACTCCTATAAATCTCGCACTTGGGAGATAGAAGCAGGAGGATCATGAGTTCAAGGTCAGCCTTGGCTACATAACAAGTTTGAGGCTAGCTTGGGCTATAAAAGACCCTGTCTCAAAAAAACAAAAAAGAGCCAGGCATGGTGTCCCATACCTATAATCCAGTACTCAGGAGGCACAGGCAAGAGGATTGCCCACAAGTTTGGGCCAACCTGGTCTATATAATGAGTTCTAGATTAGCCATGACTGCATAGCATGACTATGTCTCAAATAACAAAATATATAATAGAACCTTCATTTTCTATGCATATGGGGACTGCTATGTCATATTTGAGAAAAGTTATTTTCTTCAGTCAACATCCAACAGTACCCTCAGTGGGAAAGTAGGAGACCCATCTGGTCTACTCACCAGAACCGTCTGGGTTTAAGTACCCAGACCATGAGTTCTCTTGGCCACTCAGCTGTGTAGCTAATGTCCAGGCACATTGGCCATGCTTCTTTGGCCTTGTGTTATGCTGGGATCATGGAGTTTTCTTTTAGCTTCATTCAGTCCTGGATAGCTTGCCCCGTCCTGGGTGACAGTGACTATGTTTTTTATTGAGCAGCGTAGGACTGACCTGGCTTCCACCAATGCTCATGGTGAAAGGGTCCTTTTCCATGACAACCATGTTGAAACGATCTTACTCAAGTGTCATAATGTTCTTCCTATGCAACTTGGGACTTACTTATCCCCTGACCCAGCCACTGGGCACTCAAGACTGCCAACCCATTGGCTGCTGCTCATGAGTCAGTAAAAATATAGCAAGGTGCATCATGATTGATGTTTGACTGGCCATATCCCACAGACCTTGTCTCTGCCTATTGGATGAAGTTCCCTTTCTGTGCAAAATTGTTCAAATTGTGGCAACACAGCACAGCTGCTTGGTGCATTCCACAGGCCACTAGCTCAGCTGACCAGTCCTCCAATCAGGTCTAGGTTCACAAGGACCTTAGCATTAGAGGACCCCAAGAAAGCCAAGGTACCGGCCAAGACTCAGCCTCTGCGTTAGCCATAGCTGGTGTCTTGTCGGCTCCCTTTTTTGCCCAAGTGAGAACTCCTACAGTCTCATGGTTGGCTCCTTTCAAGGAATTCTGTCCTTGGGTGACACATGCTTGCTGGGCACTGTTCACCCCACTAGAGTTTTCATCCCCGTTCCATCCCAAATGAAGGTGTTAAACTGGGTGTGGGGACTTATATCTGCCTTCCCAGCACTCAAGAGGTTGAGGCAGGAGGATCATTATGAATTCAAGGCCAGACTGGGTTACATAGTGAGTTCTAGGCCATCCTGGTCTGCAAGTGTGAGACCCTGTCTCACAAAAGAAAAATATTCCATCGCTTTGGAGAGAGAGGCAGGCAGATTTCTGTGAGTTCAGGCCTGGTCTACACAGTGAGTTCCAGGCCAGCCAGGGCTGCATAGTGAGAGTCTCTCTTAAAACAAAACATTTTTTTAAAGTTAGAATATAAAGACACCCAGGGTCTGTGAGATGACTTAGCAGATAAAGGTATTTGCCAACTAGACTGAAGACTGGAGTTCAATTTCAGAAACCTATATGGTGGAAAGAGAGAATGGACTTCCACAGGTTGCCCCCTGACCTCCACACAGGTACTGTGATATGTGTACTCCCCAGGATAAATAAATGTGAAAAAAATTAAGACATCTCATTTATCAGTAATCACAGACATACAATAACAAGGTGGCTGTTGCCACTCAGACAAGGGGTCTAGAGCTCAGAATTGAGTATAAAACTTACAGATGCCTTTGCCTCAGATGATGAGCTCCTTCCACAGGCTCCAATCTTTGTAATCATCCATCACAGACACTTTTCATTCAAGTCTCAATAGAAAAATTGGTAAGCTGGATGTGATGGTATATACCTGTAATCTATTATTTTTTTATTTTTTTGTCTTTTTGAGACAGGGTTTCCCTGTAGCCCCAGCTGGCCGGAACTCACTATGCAGACCAGGCTGGCCTCGAACTCACAGAGATCCACCTGCCTCTGCCTCCTAAGTGCTGGGATTAAAGGCGTGCGCCACCACACCCGGCTTGGGACAATTTTTTAATTATATTTTATTTTGTTTTGGGGAGACAGAGTGTCACTCTGTAGCCCAGGCTAGCCTGGAACTCAAGATCTTCCTGTCTCAACCTCCTAGATGCTAAGATTACAGGTATGTAGCCAGCGAGACTCCTTTTCCCTCCCCAGTCTGGGAGATAGTTCAAATGCACAATGTGATGGGGTGACTTCATCATCTGGGACCTGGGTTCACCAGTATGAATTCAGGCTGGGTCACAGTGGCCTGAATTGCTAAGTCCTCCCTCCGCCCCAATCGGGTAAGAATTCATCCCAGTGACCACTTGCATGGCAGCTGTGAACACACTCTGCAACAAGCCCTTATTGCACTTTGTATTTTCTCCTTCATGTCCACATCATGGTTGCAGCCAAAAGTGTCCTGGAGCGTGGGGTCAGTTGTTCAGCAATTGAGTGACTCTGTTCCTCTCAGTCAGCCTGGTACCCTCGTCTGTCAGTGGGATGAGCCAAGTCTGTGGTTTCACTGGAAACCAATAAGACTTTTTGTTCAGGTCTCTCTCTCTCACTTCTGGTAAGTGGCTCTCAGAGGTGGGTGTGGTGTGCACACCTTTAATCCCAGCACTCGGGAGGTAGAGACAGGTGGTTCTATGTGAGTAAAAGTCTAGCCAAGTCTATATAGTAAGTTCTAGGCCAGCCAGGACTACCTAGTAAGACCTTGTCTCAAAAAACAATCAACAGCAATAACAATAACAACTCAGTACATTTCTGAGTGGGTGATCGTTGTTCCTCCTGTCCCTTGGGTATTCTTGGATATTTTTTTTTACTTTAAATTATGTGTATATGTGTATGTGGGCTTGTACACATGTGTGCAGGTGCCCACAGAGGCCAGAGGCATCAGATCCCCTGAAAATGGAGGTACAGATAGCTGTGAGTCACCTGATATGGGTGTTAGGAACTGAACACAGGTCTTCTGGAAGGTCCTAACTGCTGAGTCATCTCTCCAGTCCCCCCCCCCTTTTTTTTTTTGCCATTTATCTATTGTTTTTGTTTGTTTAGAAAGGTCTCGTGTAACCCAGGCTAGCCTCAAACTTACTATATAGCTGAGGCTGGTCTTGAATTCTTGATCCTCCAATCTTTGAAGTGCTAGGAATTGTGTGTGTGGTACTAAGGATAGGACCCAGGTACTCATACATCCTAGGGCTTTCTTTTCTCTCTGAAAACTGATGTCACAGGTGAGTGCCACCATGACTGGCCAAGGATTTTTTCCCAGTACTGGGTTCTTACTGGTTCCAAGGCTCTCACTGCTTTGTTTCTTTGTTTTATAAACCACTCCATTGGGAATGGTCTGCTTTGTTCTGTTTTTGTTAAGCCTCACACTTCCTATGATCTTGGCCTTCCCTGTTGGTG
Source organism: Nannospalax galili (assembly GCF_000622305.1). NCBI lineage: Eukaryota > Metazoa > Chordata > Mammalia > Rodentia > Spalacidae > Nannospalax > Nannospalax galili. The sequence continues at coordinate 822,551 of NW_008355474.1, read as the reverse complement.
CAGGGAATATCTTAATGCCTAGAGATTTTGATAGGACTTAGGGGACTTTGCAAAGGCTTCTGGGGCAGCCACCCCATTGTGCAGGCACTCATTTTGAGAGACGAACTCCTCAGAAAAGCGTTTTCTTCCTTTTTAGTTATACCCATCTCCTTTGTGGGGAATCCTAACTTATTTTCCTGTTTTCTCACCTCTTCCCGAAGTTTCTGTGACTGTTGTTCACATCCACAGTGTCACTTAGTCTCTAATACTTATAGCTAATGCCTTTCCTACCTCTGTCACCAGTCTGTGGGCTTACAGACTAATCTACACACTTTTTAATCTCCACAGGCCCTGGAAAAGTCTCTAAAATGGCCATTCTTTGGCCCATTGTGTTCTAGCTGTGATCCTGTTCCAAGGAACAAGGTCAAAGTGTGCACATCATCCTGAGCTCCTCTCCTGGATCAGTCTCACTCTCTCTCGCTCTCTCTTACAAAGATTTATACATGCCTTTAATCCCAGATGATTTCTGTGAATTTGAGGCCAGCCTGGTCTACATAACGAGTTTCAGGCCAGCTGGGGCTACAGCAAGACCCTGTATCAAAAAAAAAAAAAAAAAGATTATTTTCAGTTATGTGTATGTGTAGAGTTTAACACCATGTGCCATGTACGTGGCATATCCTGAACTGGAGTTACAGGTACTTATGAGCTGTCTGATGTGGGTGCTGGGAACTGAGCCCAGGTCCTCTGCAAGAACAGTACATGCTTTTTTTTTTTTTGGTCTTTTTAAGACAGGGTCTCCCTATAGCCCCAGCTGGCCTGGAACTCACTATGTAGACCAGGTTGGCCTTGAACTCACAGAGATTCACCTGCCTCTGCCTCCTGACTGCTGAAAGGCATGTGCCTCATGCCCAGCCAATACATGCTCTTAACCATTGAATCATTTCTCCAGCTCCCTGGTTCTGTGTCTTTTATCCAACCCCTGCCAAACCATGTCAGCTCTGCTCCACGTGGACTGACTTTCCACACCCACCATAAGGTCTTCTCTTAATACCAAGCCTCCAGAGGAATGCACATGCCAAGAGCACCTGATGGGTACAAGTGGTTTTATTATTTCTGCCTAGGAGAAGAATTCCAGCAAAAATGGGGCCACAGGGCCTATTTGGGCCTGTTCCCTGGCAGCAGTCCCACAGATAGTAGCTGGAACCCGTGTGTTGGAGCTGTCCAGGGGTGAGTGGGAGCCGCTGAAGAGGTACACTCTGGTCTGGACAGGCCACTGGCTTCAGCAGGAGACTCTCGGCCTTACCGATGCCGCTTTCGGATGCTCTGTAGCTCCTGGCAGATGGTGCTGAAGCTGGGCCGCTGTCCAGGCTCATAGGCCCAGCACTGCTCCATGAGCCTGAACACAGCATCAGGGCACAGGTCTGGGCAGGGCAAACGCCCCCCTGGGAGGACAGGCACAGCACACCAAGTATGAGGAGGGTGCCCCTGGGGTCAGACTGTTTAAGATACACTGTCCCCTGGGGCTGGAGAGATGGCTCAGAGGTTAAGAGCATTGACTGCTCTTGCAGGAGACCCAGGTTCGATTCCCAGTACCCACATGGCGGCTATGAGCCGTCCTTAACTCCTGTTCCAGGGGAATCTGAAGCCCTCTTCTGATCTCCGTGGCATTGCACAACATGGGTACACTTTGGGCCTGCATACACTCACATACATGCAGGCAATATACTCATACACATAAAATAAAAATAATAAAATATTTTAAAAAAGATACACTGCCACTAAAGAACAACTAATGTCTACAAAGGACTCCAAGACAGGGGCCTGGGTTCTAATCTCCAACCTACCATGTGCTGTGTGATATTTGCAAATCTCAGTTTTTTCATCTGTTCAAGAGGTCTATTAATCTCTTCTCTACATGTAATGAAGGGTAATAACACATGGCCCAGTGGAAACAGGTTCATCACCCATGGTAACTGCAGATTGTTCTTATTCTGCCCCAGGATCCAGTGGGAGGTATGGAGGAGGAAGCATCCAACTGGGATATGGAGTAGGGGCTTGTCCATGAGGCACCATCATGTGTGGGGTGGCCTTACCCTTTTCCACAAACTCCCGTGTCTGCTGATTGCTGAGGCTGGGATAGGGCGAGGCCCCCAAGCTGAAGGTCTCCCAGAGTAAGATGCCGAAGCTCCATACATCACTCTCTGAAGAATAGCGACCTGCAGAAGAGGCAAGGCAACATAAGGGAACTGCCCACACCCAGGGGCCCAGAGTCCACCCATGCCCAGCTCCCAGCCTTGCAGCCTAGGGTAGGTGAGGGTCAAGTACCATAGTTAAGGGCCTCAGGGGCAGTCCACTTCACAGGCACTTGTCTCAGGCCCCCTGAGGCTGCATAAACCCCATCAGCTTCTTCTCGGGACATCCCAAAGTCACTGATCTTCAGGACATTCTTCTCCGTCACCAGACAGTTCCTAGCAGCCAGGTCCCTGAGTGAAGCAGGCAGAGAAGTTAGTATCCTCCAGCCAATATCACCCTCCCAGCTGGGTCAAGCACTCCAGACAAAACAAAAGCTGCTTCTTGGGAATGAGGAGATGGCTCAATTGGCAAAGTGCCTACTCTGTAAACATGAGGATCTGAGTTCAGATCTCCAGCATCTACAGAAAAAGACACCCCAGCACTGGGATCAGAGACAGACGAATCCCTGGAGGTCATTGGTCAGCCTAGTCAATCCATGAGCTCCAGGTTCAGTGAGAGACCCTATTTAAAAAAATAAGGTGATTGTGGTGGTACATGCCTTTAATCCCAGCACTTGGGAGGCAGGTGGATCCCTGTGAGTTCAAGGCCAGCCTGGTCTACATAGTGAGTTCCAGGCCGGCTGGGAGCTGGGGCTACAGGGAGATCCTGTCTCAAAAAGACAATAAATAAATAAATAAATAAATAAATAAATAAAATAAAATAAAATAAAAAGGTGGTAGGGATAGAGAGATGGCTCAAGCAGTTAAGAGCCCTGGCTGGTTCAATTCCTAGCAACCATAGTGTGGCTAACACCTGTTTGTAACTCCAGTTCCAGGAGAATCTGATGCCCTCTTCTGACTTCTGCAAGCATTGCATGACATGAGCACACATATATTCAGGCAATACATTCATACACAAAATACAAATAATAAATAATATTTTTTTAAAAAGGTGGTGAATGCCAGGCTTGGTGGCGCACGCCTTTAATCCCAGCACTGGGGAGGCAGAGGCAGGCAGACCTCTGTGAGTTCAAGGCCAGCCTGGTCTACATAGTGAGTTCCAGGACAGCTGGGGCTACAGGGAGACCCTGTCTCAAAAAGACCAAAACAAACAAACAAACAAAAAACAAAATAAAACAAAAACCACACAACACATACAGTACTAGAGACCAATTCTGCCTGGGAAGCTAATGCCTTGTGGCCAGGGGGGCGCAGGTCAACAGCACCCTACTCTAATGGGGGTTGCTAGAACCTCCATCCCACTCACCGATGGATACAACATTTGCTCTCCAAGTACTCCATGCCTGAGGCAGCGTCACCCACCATCTGCAGCAGAGTCTTCACCCGAAGTCGGGCTCCCTCTGTCCGAAGGAAGGTCAGGAAGTCGCCCCCTAGAGATGAGGGCAGCCTTGAGTCATGGATTGGGGAGGTACCTGGCAAGCTAGGTCCACATCCTGAAGACCAGCATCTCTGCTCACCCAGCACCTCCACTCACCCAGCACCTTTACTAACCTTGTACCAGCTCCATGACGATGTAGATGGGTTGTTTCTGTGTGCAGACACCGATGAGACGCACAATGTTGGGGTGACTGTACTGCTTCAGGATCCTGTGGGGCACTGCTGCTTAGGCTATGAGTGGTCTGTGCTCACAACCCTCTACCCCTGTCACCTGCCCCCTGCCTCCTATGAGGAGCCCCAGAGAAGACAGAAGGCCACAGGAGAAAAGGGCTTGGCATTGGAGGCCAGCAGCACTGGATACGTGACCTCAGGTAGGGCTCTGGCCCCTTGTCACTGTGTATGCTACCTGAGTGTAAGGAGGCCTGGACAGTTAAATGATACCAAAGAAGTCAAGTACTTCATGTGCCAGGCCATGCACGAAGGAACCCATCCATATGTGTGGACTCTCCGATCATCTTTGTTTTATTACTTACCTTGCTTCTTGCAGAAACTTGGCCTTGAGGTCAGGTGGTAGCGTCTCTCGACAAGACTTCACAGCTACGGGGGTATTGTCCGCTCGTAGGCGCCCACTGAACACTTCACCAAAGTTCCCCTGAAATGGCCTTGGGCTCACACAAGTTGCTGGTACTGCAGTCCTTAAAAGGACAACCTATCTTGTCCCCAAACCCCTCATGCTGACTTGTCATTCTGGCTCTTTAGAAAATTTCCCCCTAGTGGGGACACAAAGAAGGATGGTTGTGGAAAGCTACCTATGACATGCCATATTATCTGAGAAGTGACACAGAAAAATCCAGAAATCATTTTACACTGGGCTGGAAAAATGTTCTAATTTTTAGGAAAGTAACAGGTATTTTGTAGCTTATGTTAACAGAGATGCTTGATAAGAACCCCTTGAAAGGGGTTGGGTGCTAGCTTCTGGGAGCCTAGGAGGGTTGGTATTCTCTGTTTTCTGGGCAAGGAGTCAGGATACAAGCTGAGAATCAAAGCAAGACAGGGAGATACTCCAGGACTATAGAGGCAAAATCTGAGGTGTAACTTGGTGAGGGGCTTAGAGGAAGCAAGTGCAGGGTAACAGGTAGAACCCTGGAGCCTCAGGGTGGGAGAGGTGAGCTTACCCGTCCAATCTGCTCACCCAACACCAGGTCCTCATGGTTTAGCACCCACTTGTCCTGGAAGAAGAGGTTAGGGATTCAGAAGTCAGCAAAGAGAAGGGGTGCTGGGCCCTGTGAAAAGCTGAACAGCTCTCCTGACACTGTCTGTCTTGGAGCCTCAGTGTGTTACTCTGGCTAATAGTGTTGTCCTCATAAGGACAACACTCAAGACGATTCAGAGACCAGCTTAATTACCAGCCTGGCAATATATGGTCTATGGATGGGAACAGGCTTGACATCCCAAACCCAAAAGGAAGCTGGCCACTTAGTGGGGTGGGGCTCATTTTATAGTCTGTATGTATAATGGGGAAGCATAGTGCTGACCTGTGGTCCTCAAGCACAACAAAGGCCAGGCTGGCTACAGGCTCACCTTGGGCACTGCCCTGTACAGAATAACACCACTCTTCTTAGTAAGGGGCTGCTGGGAGCACAGCAGGTGGTTGATGAGCAAGGGGATGCTGGGAAAGCCATCCCCTTCCAGCCGGTATAGGTTCTGTGGGGTAGAGGGGACTGAGGTCAGCAGCCTTGGATGCTGAGGAGGCCTGAGCTCTGGGAGAGGACAGGAAGAGCAGCAGAGGAGAAAGGGACTACCTAGTGAAGGCACTGGAGAGTGGTACATGGCACCCGTTACCTTTTTTCTTAGGACACAGGGATGTAGGTATTCTCTGTGGCTCCCTCCAAACTGGGTTAGAGAGGAGGCACCTAAGATGTAGCAGCTACTCCCTACTCCCTCAAGGTCATCCAGCTCTAGGTCATTTTTCTGAGAGAGAACAGGAAGCAAAGAGAGGGGCCCAGAAGGCTCAGGTTCCCAGCCCCACTCACATCCAAGTATTGGATGATGAAGTGCCGGGGCTGACCATCCCACAGCACTGACAGCACGTACTCCTGCTTGCCCTGGCTCTCCCGCACCAGAAAGTCCCCGGAGTGTGTCAGCAACTCAGCCACCTCCGCCCGTGGGATGGCCCCATGGTACCACAGCTGCTCATGCAAAGGCTTCTGCACCTCAGGAACGAGCTGCAGTGGTGGGGGGAGCTGCGAGGAATGTGCAGGGATCATTGAACTGGCGCACTGGTGGAAGACTGCTGGGCTAGTGTGGGGGTCTCCCTTTCCCTTATTCCCTCATCCTTACAGCTGTTCAAGTGACAGTAGAGCCATCTGCAGCCTTGGAGCTGGCAGTGGCCTGACACAAGTTCACTCTGGACAAAACCGGGATGGGAAGTCTAGGCTGGCAGATCTCAACCAAGCTAGTATCTTTCCTCTGAGCCATAGACTTTCCCACCCCTCCCAAAGCAGGCAGTCATGGGGTAGCCAAAGTTGCAGGAGGGTACACTGGGTAGGCAGGGCTTGGAGGCATCTGTAGCCTGGAATCCCAGGGAAGAGAAGGACACCCCCAATGCAAACAGCCTGGGTGGGGCCTCCTCTCTAGGGCACCCCTGTATAATCAACCCAAAACATCAAGGCAGGAAGTCTGGGGATCATATTTGAGACCCATGGCCTGGCCTACCTAGATGGGTAGAGGTAGAAGCTCAGCCTGGGCACCACTCACAGAGAACTTGGGGCGGAAGATTCCAGAGAAGTGGCTCTTAAGGATCTCCAACGTAGGTGTCCTTCCCCCCTCTCGCTCCTGCTCCTGAGGCCAGGGACAGACGTCAGCGGGTGGCCAGGCTTGGGGAGGGGGAGGGCAAAAATGAGGAGCACAGCCCCTGCGGGCAAGCATGGCTGGCAAATGAGGGCAAGGTGGGAGCAGGGTGTCTCACCACAGAGGAGGTAGAGTGACGGTCATCCTGCAGGAGTGACACAGCTGGGGGTTCGCTAGAGCCCAGCTGCTCCAGCTTGCTCTGCAGCAGTTCCTGCTGGGCCTGTAGTTTGTCCTGACTGCACAGTGCTACCTGAAGCCCCTGTATGGCCTCTTGCAGCATCTGCTTCTTGCTTAGAAGCTGTATCCTGCAGGCAGGAGCAGGACAAAGGGAGGGCAGAGAGACACTCAGTCTGTAGCTTGCATGCACAATAGAGGGGGACCAGGAGGCTACGGCAGGTGGGGCCTGCTCACCGGTCCCGGGGGTGTGTGTTCTGCTCCTCATGCTGGAGCTCACGTTGCAGCTCACTAACCACCTCCCGCCGACTTAGCACCACCTTGGTGGCCACAGCCAGCTCATCTGTCACAGAGGTCAGCCTACATCCAAAGGCAGAATAGTGAAAGCTGTGCCCCACCCCATGAGCACCCCTGTAGAGCCAAGCAAGCCTGGCTGCCTAGCTGACATCCACATCCACACACATAGTCTGCTGGGAGCCCGCCCTGGCCCAGGTACTGAACCACCACACACGTGTGTTGCACACTCTCCAAAGTCAGCTCGTTTAGCTGCAGTTCCCCAGGTTCTAGCTGTTCACCCTCTTCAAGAAGTGACTCGTCAAAGGTGATGCAAGGTGGGACATCAGGGGCAGATCTGTGGGTGGATAGGATGCCCTTCAGTGAATAGGCCGGGAGTTCTGGAGCCCAGGAGGTACAAGGACAAGGACTGGCTTACCCATGCTGTCTCAGAAAGCCTAGGTACTCCAGCTCGGGCTGGATACGGGCAGCAGCTGCCGCCAACTCCTGGTGAATGACCACCACATCGTCCTGCACCAGACTGCTGATCTCCAAGTACTCCTGCAGGATATCCTTCCTGTCTCCCACCCATAGAAACCTGAGTCAGAGGACCTCACTCTGGGTAAGAAGGGCAACTCAGCTTAGGACACTGGGTTCAGGGGAAATAGTAGCCTGACACTAGCATGATCTTAGGCAAATCATTTAAACCTTCCCTGACCTACTCCCTGACAGGATTATAGGCACACGGTAGAAACAAGGACCCAGTAAGATCCTGTGGGAAGTGCCTGGTACATAGGAAGTACTGAGTAACTGGCCCCCAATAAATGTATTAAGCCGTTGATATGCTGCTGACTGCCAAGTCTGTATCTCCCAGGCCTAGCATCTCTGGAAAGCTCCAGTCTCTTTACTTACTACTGGTTAGAATGGGGTGGGGCTGCAGGCTTACAGGATGAGCACCATCTCCTCGTGCAAGTCCTGCAGTGACTGCAGCAGGCCGGGCAGCATGAGTTGGTGGTAGTGCTGGTGGTGTAGCTGCGCAGCCCTCACACCCAGTACATAGCGGTTGTGGTGGGCAAAGAGCTTCCACAGGCTGCGCACGTACTTGTCCTTGGCTTTGTCTCGGTCCTTGTCTGCCAGGCAGAAGGTGAGAGGGGTGTGTGTGTGTGTCTGTGTGTCTGTGTGTGTGTGGGAGAGAGAGAGAGAGAGAGAGAGAGAGAGAGAGAGAGAGAGAGATCCCAGAGTCCTAGGCAGCCCCTGTTCCCTGGGCACCGGCGGACAGGTCTACCGGTTTGGGTTCTCTACCCAACAGTGAAGAAAGCTCCAAACCTTTGCTGGCCTCCTGGTACTTGCGCCTCGCCTGGGCACTGTCCCGTACCAGGGACCGGTACTGGTTCTTCAGCTTTTCAATGTCCTGGCTGTGGATCTGGGGAGGAAAGGATGGCCAGTGTGAGGTGGCAGTTACTTAAGCATGGGAGATTTCCCATCTGAGCTCTGGAAAGTTTCTGCCATTCAGGTTAGCAGGATGTCCAAGTTCATCTTCTGGAAGAGTCTGGAGACTTCTGGGGAAGCTGACTGTTAAGGCTAGGGTCAAAGGAGCTGAGTTATAGACAGGCTGCTAAAGGAGGCAGAAAGGAGGCTGAAGCAGGCCACAACTGTTCCTCCTGGTGGCAGGTAGAGTCAGCTTCAGGTGTGTGTATTCACACAGACTCCACACACAAAAGCACCTTGGGCTTGGTTTCATACTGTGTTGTTATTGTATTGAAATTCATTATTTCTGATTTGAGGAGGCAGGGTCTCACTCCAGCCTAGGCTTACCTCAAACTCATTCTGTAGCCCAGGTTGGCCTTGAACTTGTGCTAATACTGTCTCTGCTGTGCTGAGATCACAGGCCTGAGCTAGTATATGCAACTTCATATTGAATTGGTATTATTTTAAAAATTTATTTCATTTTATTTGTGCATACCGCATGCCCATGGAAGCCAGAAAGGGGTGTTGGATCACTTGAAGCTAGAGGTATAGATGTTTGTGAGCCACCATGTACATGCTGGGATCTGAGTAGTAAGCATTCTTTTTTTAATTTTAATTTTATGTGTACGAATGAAAAGCCTGTATGTAGGTAGGTGCACCCATTTTATCCATTACCTGTGGAGGTTGGAAGATGGTGTCAGATCCCTTGGAACTAGAATTATGAGTTATGCATGGTTATTAGCTGCCATGTGGGTGCTAGGAATTAAACCTCTGCAAGAGCAGCCAGTGCTCTTAACCTCTGAGCCATCCTCCAGCCCCAGGGTAGTAAGCATTTTTTAACTCCTAAACCATCTTTCCAGCCCCTATTTTTAAAAGTTTTAAATAATTTTTTTTTTGTCTTTTTGAGACAGGGTCTCCCTGTACCTCCAGCTGTCCTGGAACTCACTATGTAGACCAGGCTGGCCTTGAACTCACACAGATCCTCCCCAGTGCTGGGATTAAAGGCGTGTGCCAAGACACCTGGCTTAATTAATTTTTTTTGAGACAAGGTTTCACTATGTAGCCCCAGCTGGCCTGGAATCCTCTATGCAGATCAGGATGGTCTCAAACTCACAGAGATCTGCCTGCCTCTGCCTCCTGAGTAAAGGCATGTACTACCACCTCCAGCCTTTTGAAAAAAATTATTTATTTATTTGTGTACTTGCATGTTCAAGCAGATGTGTGCATGCTACAGTGCACATGCAGCAGTCAGAGGACAATTGCAGGAGTTAGTTCTCTATTTCTACCATGTGGGATCTAGAGCTTGAACTCAGGCTGTCAGGCTTGGCAGCAAGTGTCTTTACATGCTGAGCCATCTCATGGGTCCTTGAATTTTCTTTTATTTTTTTAAGAAGTTTCCTGCTATCTACCCCAGGTTGGCCTAAAACTTGCAATCATCCTGCTTCTGTTTTCTGTTTCCTGAGTGCAAGGTTTACAGATGTGTGCCACCACAGCTGGCTTTTGAAATTCTTAACTTCCACAATTTTTTTGCATGCTATGCTCTTGGTAATAGAAACACTAGGTGGCAAGCCAAGACCAGAGTTCTCACCCCAGGTCCCCTGCCTCAGCGCTGGGACACAGTAAGCAGGCTCCATTTTGCTTCTTTGAATATCAGTTTCTCCATCTATAACTGATTACATGCATAGACTTAACCAGTCTTAAAGGACCAACTAGTAAATATTTCAGGATTGTAGGCTATAGGTTATCTGTGGCAATTACTTCATCCTGTCATTGAAATGATATTAGGACAAATGTGTTTCAATAAAATTTACCTATACAACTAGGCAGACCCTTGAAATAGAGTGGAATTAGTACTGTTTCGGGAAAAGTGAGGCAGATATGACCACCAGGGAGCACTATGGGTCCATGGTAAGACCCGGCAGAGGTGGAAGGGGTGTGGCGCCAGGAGGCTGACCAGCACAGTGAAGGATCAGCAGCTGCAGATAACCCAGTCCGTAACTGAAGAGCTGCCGGAATTTGGAGGTAGGCAGGTTCTCTGCCTCTGGGGCCTTCAGAGGAGCTGCTCTAGCCAAAGCAGATTTGGCCATTCCTCTCAGTCTCACCCGGGCGGGCGGTGCTGGACGCCACATACTGACTTGAGCTCCTCTTGAGACAATTCCTGGCCTCACCCATCCTGACCTCTCAGCACTTAGCTCAGGCACAATGTGCAGACAGGCCCTGCAGCTGGCCAGCCCAAGTGGGGAGAGGAAGGGAGGAAGCTGCAGCCGGGCCCATCAAGCCATCCTGGGGCCAGGCCTGCTGTCAGTGACTTCCACTTCCCCAAAGAACTTAGGCACTCTTGTGCAAAACTGCCCCTTTTAAAAAAAGGCTCCACATTGTGACAGTCCCCTTGGTGCACACCTACCTTGGTAAGGTCCTGCTGCAGCTGCTGCCACTGCTCATTGTAAGTCTTTCGCAGGTGCTGCCGCTCTCGGATCAGTATACTCAGCTTGCTCAGAGGCCCTGAGTTCAGATCTTCTGCATGTTGCCGCAGCACTCGGCTCAGCATCTCAGTCTGGCTGGTTATCTCAGCCCAGGACTATGGCACATGGCAGGATGGGGAGGCAGTGGGGATAGGACAATGGTTCCCAAGGCTGGACCTGCTACATCTCCAACCCCACCCCCAAGAGCTTTGGGAGAAGATGAGAGTAAGTGGGGTCCCATAGACACACACCTGGCTGACATGGCTGTCAGGGCCACTGCTCCAGCTCTGGCCTCCACTGTCTTGCAGCATGTGGTGAAGTAAACCTGCATATTCCCGGTCACTCTTGACCCTCTGGGTCATCCACTTCCTCATGCCCTCCAGTAAGCGAAGCTCAGCCTCCTGCATCTGCTGCACTGCCCCGTGGCCCCGGGGGCTACAAAGCTCTGAAGAGAAGCCCATAGTGGTGTCCTAGAGACAGAGACTAGGCCATCAGTGGGGGCAAAGCAGCAGTTGGAGATGGAGGGGCAGGGTAAAAAGCCTAAGAGTTGTAGGGTCAAGGAAGAGGTACCGGCAGGACACAAATGAGGTTCTGCCCAACAGAAAGAGCAGCCAGACCTGGGGCTGGCCCTCAGTGCTTGCTGTGCCCAGGCCAGGTCCCAGCATCAGTGGTCCCCTTTCCAGAACTGGATCAGGAACCAGCCTAGAGACCCCTACTAGGGTCCTTTCACCCGCACTATTCCTAGATGTTACTGGGTCCTGCACCAGAACTCTCAACAATGCTAAACTTGCTGGGCTGCAGCCTCAGGGAGCCACAGCAGGAGCACTGCACTGGGCTGTCTGCTCTTCCCAAGCCCCTAGCCCCACCCTGTCAGGTTTCAGGCTTCCTGGACTCCTGCCTGGCTCCAATCCGGTGCCCACCCACTGTCACCCCCTGCCCATGGCCCACATAACCTTCTGGACCTGAAGGGTGAAATTACCTTTCGAGAGCAGCAGCTCCTGGGGAACCCGACTCAATTCCTGCACCGGCAGTTCCTGATTTCTAGCTTCCTCCTCAGGCCTTGGGGCGGGGCGCTGGGGGGAAGGGGCGGCGGGCGGGAGTGGCCCCCCTAGTCTGCTCTGAATGCCCAGGGTCACAGCCTACATCAGGCCACGGAAACGGAAGGGAGGAGGAGGCCTGGGAAAGAATGGTCATGCAAAGTGGCCTGTAAGCCAGGCACTCCCCAGAGCCCTGAAACGTCCTGGGAAGGGGCCCAAAGGAGTGGAGGTGGCTCAAGGCAAGGTCCAAAGCAAAGTGCTGGGCCCAGGGAAGCCCAGGGTGTGCAAAGTCTGGGGACAAGGGTGAGTCTTGGTCGCAGTTAGGGTGGAAGGGAGGCTCAGTAGAGGAAGGTGGAAGCCTCCCCACCCCACTGGATTCCCTAAGGAGAGCTCAGGCGCTAGTCTCGATTTGAATATTATAAAATTTCCAAATAAATATCTTAAGGGGGGAGGCCTGTTTCTCAGACACAGGTGCCAGTAGCACCATCTTATCCTTGTACCCCAGGCAGGGCTTTTGGTTTCAGTGGAAGCCTGGGGTCACCAAGGGACAGGATTGATGAATAGAGAGCCATGCAATGCATTTTCCCAAGTGGGACTCAGGCTCCCCCAAGTATGCCATCTTGCCTCAGTGAGGCTCTTCTTAGACCTAAGTTTGCTGGTGGCTAGGCCATTTCACTTGTCCTACCCTCTAGGGCTTAACTCAGCTACTGAGTTGTTGCATAGGGAACTGGTACATGGGCTCAAAGCAGGAGGTCATAGAGCCCCTTGGAGACACTCAGGCCTTTTGACTTGCAGGCAGTCAAGACACCACTAAGCCAAACTGGTCCCTAGTTCCTACCCCTTTCTCCAGCTGGATGAAGTACAGGGTCCCAGGAAGAACAATGTCACCACACTGGAGACCAGGTTTGGTTTGCATAGTCTGCACGTTTAATCACTTTAAAACCTCTAACATTATCTCGTGTCCATTAAATAGAACCAACAATGCTGGGCCTGTTTAAATTACAAGGAAAAAAAAAAAAAAAATCACTGTGCACCAACCCAGTATCTTACAAAACCAGCCTGGATGGCCACGAGGGAGTGCACAGGAGAGGAGGGGGCACCCTTGGACAGGTGGCTGGGTACCAGGAAGGGGCAGGGAAAAGGAGGCTCCCAAGTGGGAGGGGACTGATTGTCCTAATAGGAGGGGTGCAGAAGGCACATCAGAAGATGGGGTTTGGGGGGCATCATAGGTCAGTGCTTTCTCCACCAGGGCACAGTGTTTAGAAGGGGCCTAGGGCCCCCACCTGCCCACTCCTGGCACTTGGAGAACCAGTGACCTATAAGCCCTTGGCACAAGCCCCATTTGAAACACAGATGTCAGCCTACCCCTCCCACCGTGACCCCCTTTCCTAGAGCCCATCTGGCTGGCCTGCCTCTTTAGGACTTGGGGCTCAGTTATTCCCTACTTCTCAGTAACATGCTGCAGCCCCCTACACCTCAGGGCTGGGCAGCCAGGGGAAAAGCAGGGTGGGCATGGGTATAAGGAGGTGGATGGTCCAGCTGCTACCCCCATTAAAAATACAAAAAAAAAAAATCATCTAAAGTGAAATAATCACAAAGTGAAAATATATCCTCAAACAGCTCCTGAGATCCCCACAGGGGAAAGCAGCATCGGGTGGGAGGCGGGAGAAGCCGGCTGGGCCACCGTCCCTTCCCACCACCCACCCAGGGGCTCTGGGACTGTGAGTGCCAACAGCCCAGGCAGCCCCGGGCTCAGAAAACAGGGCCCTAGGCCCTGGCAGGAGGGGAGGGTGCCATAGAGAGGACAGTCAGGACACCAGCATAAACCTCCCTCATCCCCCAGAGCTTTAATCTGGCCTGTGCCAGCCTAGCTCAGCCTGGCCACCAGCTGAGGCCTCAAGTGCAGAGGCAGGCTGGGGGCATACACACATAAGCACACTGGGAAGTGCCTGCCTTGCCTTGGTCCCTTCCTATGACTGCAGCTTCTGTTGAGGCTTATCTGGGTATGGGACTGGGTCAGGAATGCAAAAGCCCTTGGAGAGGTGGCTTCTTCCCTCAGTACCTCTTAGCCAGCCTCCCTGCTGCCTGGATGGGGACCATTATTGCTTTTTGAGGGGCAAGGAAGGGGCAAGGCTGCAGCCTGGGTCAAGAACTCTGAGAAAGGCTTGCCCCTCTTCACTCCGCAGGAACTCCAGCTGGGGCCTGGGCTTTGCAAAGCTGCCCTAAGGTTTCATTCCCTTCTCCACATGAAGGAACTCTGGGAGTGAGGCTCTCCTCCTCCCCAGCTGATCCTGGGTCCCCACCTCAGGCAAACAGGTAGGCCCAAGGGTAGGGTAGGAAGCAGTCTCTGCCCTCTTGCCTCCCAGCTAGGGTCCAAACCCAGTCCCAAGATAAAAAAATACTTTGGTGAATTAAAAAGTGCCCAAGGAGGGGATCAGCTTGAGGGGCGGGCAGTGGGCTAGTCAAAGGGCACTCTGGTCTTTGATAAAGGCAGTCCTCTCGCCCCGGCCCTCATCCTCTTCTGAGTCAGATAGGCACTCCTCCTGCCAGGCTTCGGGAGGCAGCCCCTTGTAGGAAATGAGGCCACGGTCCATGGTGTACACTTTCACTCCCCGGAAGCTGAAGCCGGAGCGCAGCTGCAGGACTAGGAAGACAGTGACGAAGACCAGCACAATGAAAGCGCAGCTGAGGCCGGCCACCACTTCTGGCAGGTGTGAGGGCAGCAGCCCAGCCTGCAGCCGGGGCTCCACTTCCACCTCTGGAGGCAGTGCAGGCGGCTGCTGCTGAGGTGGGGACTCTCGACTGCTCTGGCTTTGTCTGGAGCATGTTTGCTCCACAGGGTCCAAGGAGGCATGGCTGGGGCAGCTGAGGCAGTCTGTGGAGGCTGGACCCTTGCAGGTGGCACACGAGGTGTGACAGGGGGCGCAGACACTGGCACGGATGGTCTCCACATCATTCTCAGTGCTGTAGTGTGTATCGAGGACCTGGGGTGTGAAGCCTGGTGGGCAGTGCTGGACACAGCTTTTCTGATGCAGGGAGAAGCCTTCCTCGCACACTGCCAGCACAGGATAGGAAGTAGGTATCAGCCAAGTGGACTGTGGTAGCCTCTAAGCCATATAGCCCTTTACCCCAGGTCCATGGTGGCCCCTACAGACCTGTACTCCCAAGCATAGTTGCCCCAATCCCTAGGAGCCCTTTTTTCTCCTGGGCTGAGGCTAGGCACCTCACTGCCCCCTACCCAACCTCTGCTCCTCCAGCCCCAATAGCATCCACTACTGACCCACGCAGGCCTGGCTAGATGTGAGGGTCTTGCAGCCGCTGCTCTCAGGAGGTGTGGAGAGCCCCTCAGAGGCTGTACCATAGAGTACAAGAGTGAATTTGGTCAGCGTCCCTATTCCAGAGTTGGGAAAGAAGAGTTACAGGACATGGATACCATGCCAACATCCCAAATCCTACCAGTTCTCCTGCTCACTCTCCACCCCTTAAGTGCCCCCATACCATAGTTGTTGGCTTCGCTGGTGTTTTCAATCTCTAGGACCCACTCGCCAGAGGGATCTTCATCCCAGGAATGGGTTGTCATGAAAGCCCAGTCATTGAACCCATCTGCAGAGTAGTCATGTGGCCTGGAGGGAAAAAGAGTTCCATATAGCCATATAAGTCCTTGGAGCACCTAGCTCATGACACAAGACACACCATTCTCCCCACGTGGCAACCTGCAGGACTGGAAATGCCTATTGGCAAGGCTGTTTCCCAATGGGCCAGATGTTCTCAACTAAGGGAACTCTACTTCACAAGGAACACACAGCTGGTATGATAAAATGATTTGGAGGTAGTCCCACAGGACATAGCTGGCTTTCCCCAAACTGTGACAGTGCCCCCACTGAATGGCACTAATCACTGCTAGAGGCTTGGGGATGAAGGAATGAATTGGGCCATGAGTGGGCAGGGAACAGGGAGAGCACCTGGCAGCCAACAGGGTGGAGCGGGTGCCCATGGGACTGACGAGGTGGATAGCCAGGTCACCACGGCGGTTGTAGGACAGGGTGAGTCGTGCTTGAGCATGCTCCAGCCGGGTGACATGGTTGGGCTCGCCTAGGCATGCGGTCACAGTCTTGCGCACCTCTAGCCGTTTGCCAATGTCCCTGTGTAGAAAGCACCATGGTGATGTGTCAGCCTGGCCAGTGTGACCAGCAGGCACCCCAGCAGCTCTTATGCCCCATTTTCTCCCTCCTAGTTGGGGGTCTAATCCTCACTTGGGCTCCGTGAGGATTTCGATGATGCACTTCCGCTGAGGGGCCACTGTTGTCCAGTTCTGAGCCAGGGCCACCATGGCACCTGCATCCAACAGCCCATAACCATACGAATGGCTCACTGTGAGGCAGGGAAGGAAAGGTTAGTAGGGAGGCAAGAGTGGCCCCCAACCTACCTTGGAGTCTTGACCACAGGGTCGGTCACTTTGCCCTCACCTTTTCGGCCCACACCATTAGTGGCCCAGTCATTGGCATTGAGGTGGGCTGGCTTTGAGGTCTGTACCACCAAGTGCTGCATGTCCCGCCAGGTAAGGTTCTTACTGCAAAGGAGGAAGGAAGAGGTCCAGCTCAGTCTTTCTGGAGAGTAGCTGGTAATTAACAGCTGCCTTACAGACAGCATTGGGGTGGGGATGTTGCTTGCCCACTTACTTGGCCTCCAAGGTGAGAGCAATGATGCCAGCTGCCAAGGGGGCAGAAGCTGAGGTGCCTGTGTGAGACTCTGTGCACTTCTGCCTCAAGTCAGTGGTCACCTGTCAGGCAACAATGGTGTTGATGATGGGGCAGGAGGTGAAAGGGGAAGGGAAGAGAGCTTAAAGGGGCCACCTGCCTGTCCTCCTTCTGCTGATAGGTCCTGGGTACCCCAAATGGCATGGTGAATCAAGAGTCAGAACACTTGGGTCCCAGTTTTTTTGCCTTGCTAACTTGCTGTGGATAGGCCAGTGCATGGCCCCTTCTAGAGTCAAGTTTCCCAAGGAATAAGGGGGTTCATCTAGAGGTTGGAAAGCAAGGCATGCTTTCAAGGGAGAGTCTACACTTCTCAAGGGCTTCAGCGATGTCTTCACAGCCCTCAAGAGTACAGGAGGATGCCCCCAGCTCACATTCCAAAAGGTCTAAGCCACTCTCAGAAGTCACAAGGGGCGAGAGCAGATGGGATATGAGGGGTCTGAGCAGAACCAGCACCCAGCCCTGGGCAAGACTCACAATCTGCTTCTCATTCTGGTTGCCACTGCTGTAGGTGGTGGCCAGTGTGGATGAGCAGGCCTCACTGTACCAGGGCACGTTGCCGAACTGTGTGGCACTGCTGATGGACAACGTGTAGATGCTGTTTGTGTAGCCGTCACAGTTGCAACTGTCATGTTCCCGGCCCCCATTCCCGGAAGCCCAGACAAAGATGGAGCCTAGCCCTCCACGACCCTGTGAACAAAGTGGGTTGGGGGTCAATGAAGATAGGAAGGAAGCACAACAGGAAGATGTTATTGCAGACTAAGAAGACTGGGAAGACTGGAGCCTCCATCTCTGGAGACTCCATGTTAATTTCTTGGATCCCCTGAGATATCCCTGGTAGAGCAGTATGCATGCAAAACTTAGGTCTGTGCACAAAATCAAATCTGACTGGGCTCATCTCCAAAATGCTTAGAATGGTGATCCCCAGAGAGTGGGGTTGGGTAGCTTTTGTTTACCTTTTTCTGTCTCTTAAACTTTTAAAAAAGTTATTATTTGGAGAGGTGCCATGGCACATGTGTGGAGGTCAGAGAACAACTTTGCGGAGTAGGTCCTCTCCTTCCACATGAGTTTTACATGAGTTTCAGGGATTGAACTCAGGTCATTAGGCTTGTTTGACAAGTGCTTTATCTGCTAAGCTATCTCACTGACCCCAGCCACTTAATTTGTTTATTACTTTTTGGTGGTGCTGAAATCAAACCCATGGCCTTAGGCCACAGATATGCCTGGCATATGTGATACCTAGGTTCAATCTAACACTGCGAACCTTTTCCCCCAATTAAAAAAAACACACTCAGGGCTTCATAAAAAGCATGCCCATTACCTCTGAGTTTCATCCCTAGTCCCCCACTCCTTAATTTTTAAATAACATTTTATATATATATTTTTTTAATTTCATTTATTATTTTTATGTATATACGTGTATTGCCTGCATGTAAGTACACCTGTGTCATGCAATGCCCGTAGAGGTCAGAGGAGGCTGTCAGCTCCCCTGGGACTGGAGTTACAGACCGTTGTTAGCTGCCATGTGGGAGCTGGGATTTGAACCTGGGTCTTCTGCAAGAACAACCAGTGTTCTTAACTGCTGAGCTATCTCTCCAGCCCCCTATTTTTTGTTTGTTTGTTTATTATGTGTACGAGTACTGCCTGCATGTATACAAGTGCACTCGGGTTGTGCAGTGCCCATAGAGGTCAGAAGAGGGCATCGGATCCCCTGAAATTGGAATTAGGATGGTTGTTAACTGCCCTGTGGATGCTGGAGATCAAACTTAGGTCCTCTGCAAGTGTAACCAGTGCTCTTAATTGTTGAGCCATCTCTCCAGCCCTAATTTTATGTTTTAAGTGTATGAGTATTTTGCCTGCATGTATGCACGTGCACCATGTGTGTGCCTGGTACGCATGGAGGCTAGAAGAGGGCTTCAGATCACTTGGAACTAGTGTTACAGACAGTTGTGAGCTGTGAAATGGGTGCTAGGAACCAAAACCAGATCCTCTGCAAGAGCAACAAGTGCTCTTTAGCACTAAGTCATTTCTCCAGCTCCCGTAACATTTAATTTTAATCTTAACACTTTGTCTAAGATTAAAATTAAAACACAAGAGCAAGGCATGGTGGTGGTATATACCTGTAATCCTCAGGAGGCTGAAGCAGGAGAATGAGTTCGAGGCCAGCCTATGTTACATGGCAAGTACCAGGACAGCCTAAGCTACATAGGAAGACCTTATCTCAAAAACAGCTGGAGAGAGGGCTCAGCAGTTAGAGAGTACACACTGCTCTTCCAGAGGACCCAAGTTCAGTTCCCAGCTCACAATGCCTATAGCTCCAGCTCATGGAAGATCTGATGCCTTTGGCTCCCGCAGGCATCTGCACTTAACAGGCACATACCCACAAGACACACACATATACAGATAATTTAAAATACATTTAAAAATTCAAAAACAAAAGGCAGCTGGGCAGGCGTGGTGGTGCACGCCTTTAATCCCAGCACTCAGTAGCTAGAGGCAGGTGCGAACTCTGTGAGTTTGAGGCCAGCCTGGTCTACAGAGTGAGTTCCAGGCCAGTTGGGACTACAGGGAGACCGTGTCTCAAACAGATCAAAAAAATAAATAAATAAATAAATAAAATAAAAACGGAGCTAGAGAAATGGCCCAGCAGTTAAGAGTAAAGGCTGTTCTAAAAGAAGTCCCAGGCTCTGTTCCCAGCAACCACATGCTGGCTCACAACTGTCCATAACTCCAGTTCCAGGGAATCTGACTAGAACTGGTGCCTTCTTCTGGCCTCTGCAGGCATTGCACTTACATATAATATGCAGGCAAAACACACATACACACAAACCAAAAACATTTTTTTAAAAAATTAAAAACAGGGCTGGAGAGATGGCCCAGCAGTTGAGAACAATGGCTGTTCTCACACAGGACCCGGGTTCAAATCCCAGCACCCACATGGCAGCTAACAAACTGTTCATAACTTCAGTTCCAGGGGATCCAACAGCCTCTTATGTCCTCCTGGGGCACTGCATGACATGGGTGCACTTACCTACATGTAGGCAATACACCGCATACACATAAAATAAATAAAATATTTGAAAACTCTTTTAAAAAAATTAAAAACAAGTAAACAAACAAGAATAATAGAAAACAAGGAAGAGAGTAGTGGAAAAGACAGCACCCGGACAACCTGAGTTCTAGGGCTGTCCCAGAACTCCCACCTCACCTGGCTAACTCCCCGAAAGAACGCCTCCTCAGCAAGGCGGGCTGGCCCATCCACAGTCTTGCCATCATCCTCAGGGCCCCAGCTGGCACTGTAGATGTGGATGTGGTTGGGATTCAGGCCCAGCGAACGTGCTTCCACTGCATCAGTCACCTCGCCATCCAACATGCGCACCCCTGGCCACAGATGGGGGTGGGAAGAAGGATGCTGCGTGGGTCCAGCTGCTGGGGCACCCTTGGGCACAGGCCCAGCCTGTACCCTAAGGCAGGGCAAGGGAGAGGAAAGGCTAGTGCTGGGAAACCCTGAGCCCCTATCTATTGTCTGTCATTGCCTTCAAGGACAAGACCCAAAGAAGAGGAAAGAGGACATCATGCATTCTGGACTAGAAAGAGTCTTGGGTCTCAGAGGAACAAGGTGATCAAGGCCTGTGCTATGATAATTTTGGGAGATTTCTGCTATGAGGCCTCTACCCACTCTACCCCACTCCAGCACTAGGATTCCAGCTCTTCGAGTTGCTAAGAATCCCCAATAGAGTATCGATGCTGTCAAAAGGATTCACAGTGGGAAGGTGGCAGGCAACATCCAGATGGGAAGCAGGCAGAGAAAACTCCAGAGGGAGGGGAGGGGACCTCCCACCTTCAAGGTGAACCAGAGGAGCCAAGGCTCATACTCACCTCCAATGCGGGCATTGTAGGCCACACCCACGCCACAGACACCATTGTTGGCCACCGCAGCCACTTCACCTGCACACCGTGTGCCATGCCTATCAGGGTAAAGAGCACAGCATTACTAAAGTGTCACAGATGCAGTTTGAAGAGTGGGAACAATCAGGAGGGCCCTCAGCCCACATCTACCAACACATTTGTTTACACACCACTGCCCTATGGGGGTCTGTGGCCCTCTCTGCTCTAACCAAAAGACTTCAGCTTTCAGGTATGACATGTAGTACTCAGGCTCAGTCTTGTGTCCTTAGTGGATGCTCAGGCCAGGGACCTAATGTTTCTCACCTATTGTCATTCATCTGTGTATACCGAGGCTGTGGGTCAGGGTCCTGGTCGTTGACATCAAAACTTGCCCCAGGATCCTGGAAAAAACAGCCATCACCTAACCACAGCCATCACCTAAACATAGCCATCACCTAACCATCAGCCTAACCACACTGGTGTAACAGGCCAGTCCCTGGAAGCCCCTCACAAAGGATCACCACCTCCCTCCTCCATTCCTCACATAATTGCCTGCCAAGTCAGGGTGGTTCTTCTCAATGCCGTCGTCCAGGATGGAGACCACAATGCCGTGCCCTGTGAAGCCCTGGGCCCAGGCTTCCTTCACATTCAGGTCTCGCTGAGTGATGCCAGACTAGAGACAACCAACCAGAGGTATTTGGTTGTAGGAGGCTAGGGCTAACTCAGAAAACCCAATCTCACCACAAAACCTCTTTCTCTACCCATCCCAGCTCTTAAAAGTGCCACCACTGGCCTCCATGGAAAATGTAAAGTATTTTGGGAGGACAACCCCAAGTTTTGCAGGATTGGCTGGAGGCAGACAGGAGAAAGCCTTAAAAGTCAGTCTCATGCACTCACAGGACCTTACAGTGGTGGATGGGTGCTGCTGGGGAGGAGGACCCAGGGTCCAAGGAGGCAGCCTACCAGGTACCACTGCTGGGGGAACTTGGGATCTGAGGGCTCCTGGTACACGTCCCGCTTGGTTCGTCGCTTTGCCACCTGCTGCTCCAGCCACTTTACCTAGGAAGGAGGGAGGGTGAGAGAAAGATGGTGTGGGGATCAGGCTTGGAGGGCCGAGCAAGGGGGCTCCTTGGAGCAGGAAGAGGAGGATAGCAGCAGGAACGGCTGGGCCCCACTCACTTGGGGCTCCCTCTGCAGCCGGCTGTGTCGAAGGCGGTGAGGCGACAGGGACCGCTTTGTCACTGCTCGATGCCAGAAGTGGTAATAGTCGCCGAAGATCTGCAATAAAGAAGGGAGCCAGAGATGGGCTTTCCATCTGTCAGTCCCTGGAGGAGGCAAGGATGGGGGTGGACAAGGCTGCCAGGGAGGCTCACAAAGGCTGGGAGGGGGGTGGGGTCTACTACCTGCTTAGGACCCACAAGAACATGCAAGGGACAGAGAAGGACTCACCCTCACTGGAATGTATTGGTTATCTAAGCAATCTCTGATAAGACAAGCCCCTGCTCCCCTCCCACTGGCCACCCAGAACCTACCCCTTGCCCAGATACTTGGGACAAGCTCACCAATTTCTACTTCCTGGTGCAAGAACTCTGCCCTTACACTCCCCACAATGGATAATGTTCTGGAGCTAGGCCACCAGGCCAGTTAAGAAACCTACCTGACCCAGGTTGTGGAACCCATGCTTTTGTGCCACATTGTCAGCCACAGCTGGGCCTCCAGGGACGTGCACAGCCCACGTGTTGGTAAAGACCTTTTCACCACAGGCATCAGCTGCCAGCAGGACCAAGGCTCCTGCTGCTGCTAACACCCATAGCAACCAGGGCCTCAGCTCCATGGGGGGGCAGATGGCGGGGACCCCGGAGCTCCCGTCTCCCTGGCCTGGTCACAGGGCCTTGGCTCCCACGTGCCTGCTCACTGCCCGGAGCCCGGAGCTGACTGGCGGGGGCATGGGGCCGAGATGGGCAGGGCTGGAGGACAGGATGAGGGCTGCCAGCTCTGAGAAGATCAAAAGAGAAAAAAGAGGAGTCAGCTCCTTCTCAGTCATGCACTAATACTCCTCCTTTCCATTCCCAAGGCTTAGTTAGGACCTAAAAGGAGTTCCCGCAGAGATGGGTAAAACAAACACAACACCTGAGTCCATACAGTGACTGCTGCCAGAGCATGGGGACCTGAATTTGGATCCCCTGCACCCACAGTAAAAAGCTGTGCTTGGGAGCATGTGCTTGTAATCCCAGAAATGAAGGGCAGGGACAGACAGAGAAGAATCCCTGGGGTTCACTGGCTAACCAACATATCAAATCAGCAAGCTCCAGGTTCAAGAAGAGACCTGGTCTCAAAACAATATGGTGGCCTGCTGTGGTGGCACACACCTTTAATCCCAGCATTCAGGAGGCAGAGACAAGCAGATTTCTGTGAGATTAAGGTCAGTCTGCTCTGTGTAGTAAATTCCAGGCCAGCTGGGGCTACAGTGAGACTCAGTCTTGAAAAACAATAGGGCTGGAGAGATAGCTCACCAGTTAAGAGCACTGACTGGGTTCGAATCCCCCACCCACGTGGCAGCTAACAACCATCTGTGACTCCAGTTCCAGGGGATCCAATGCCCTCTTCTGACCTCTGGGGGCACTGCACGACATGGGCGCATTTACATATATATATGCAGGCTTAAGTGTTCACATAAAAAAAAAATATTTTTAGAATTGAAAAAAAAAATCACAGGGTGTGGTGGTGCACGCCTTTAGTCCCACCACTTGGGAGGGAGAGCCAGGCAGATCTTTGTGAGTTCAAGGCCAGCCTGGTCTACATAGTGAGTTCAGGTCAGCCCGGACTACAGGAGACCCTGTCTCAAAAAGAAAAAAAAAAAAAATCTTATGCCAGGTGTGGTGGCCATGACTTTAATCTCAGCACTCGGGTGGCAGAGGCAGGAAGACCTCTGTGAGTTTGCGGTCAGCCTGGTCTACATAGTGAGCTCCAGGCTAGCTGGGAGACCCTGTGTCAAAAAGACCAAAATAATAATAATAATTTTTTTCTCTGCTTCCCAAGTGTTTTATTTATTTATTTTTTTGGTCTTTTTGACACAGGGTCTCCCTATAGCCCCAGCTGTCCTGGAACTCACTATGTAGACCAGGCTGACCTTGAACTCACAGCGATCCTCCTGCCTCTGCCTCCTGAGTGCTGGGACTAAAGGCGTGCGCCACCACACCTGGCGTGTGTGTATTTTTGAGACAGGGTCTCCCTGTAGCCCCAGCTGTCCTGGAACTCACTATGTAGACTAGGCCGGCCTCGAACTCACAGAAATCCACCTGCCTCTGCCTCCCAAGTGCTGGAATTAAAGGTGTGTTCCACCACGCCCAGCCAATAATAGTAAGTATTTAAAAACAACAACAAAATGGTGGAGAGCAATAAAGGTCCCCTGACCAAGCTCAGGCCGCCACAAGCACACACATGTACAAGAGCATGTATGCATACACATACACACACACACACACACACACACACACTCCCCACAAACCCCCAAGTTCTCCCTAGAAGAAATCAGACAGAAAAGGTCAGCCAAATAGACATGTGGACCCATCATCTTTTTCACAAGCCTTTCTCCACCAAGAATACAAACTTAAGAGGAGAGAGGAATAGACTTATCAAAGTCTGAGTCCTCAGAATCAGAAACACCATAATCCAAAAAAAGATACATACAAAACAGTATGTACACATGATCCCATCTGTTTTTTTTTTTTTAAACTATACATGCGCTGGGCATGATGGCGCACACCTTTAATCCTAGCACTCAGGAGGCAGAGGCAGGTGGATCTCTGTGAGCTCAAGGCTAGCCTGGTCTACACCGTGAGTTCCAGGACAGCTGGAGCTACAGGGAGACCCTGTCTCAAAAAGACCAAAAAAAAAACCCAAAAAACCTATACATGCCTATTTATACATAACCCCAAACAAAATCTGGAAGGATACACACTAAAATGTTAACAATGGTTCTTTCAAGATGTTGAGAATTATGAGTAGTAATTATTACTTTCTTCTTTGGGCTATTGTATATTCTCACAATACCTAGGTATAGTTTATAAAAGAATAGAATGTTGGCTTTTCAAAGGTTTTTAAGAAATGAACAGAATCTACCCAACTCACTAGGATGTCCTGGTTTGGAAAAACACATTAGCTGTAGGAAGTTACTTGAAAAGATTCACGGTCCCTGGGAGAAAGATTGAGTAACCTAGGTTGGGATGGAGGCTGGGGGACCATGCTCTTCACACAAGAGATTCCTGAGGCTTCACCTCCCTCTAGGGCTGAGATGGCGGCCAGTATTAGAGGCAAGGACCCTGGCTCTGTTTCCTGAGGAACTCTGGGACTGCTAGTTCTGCCCTGCCTGGGTCTGAGGGCCCCAGCTGCCCCCTTCCTTGCTCCAGGCCCACCACCTTTCGTAATCTGAGCCAGGCAGCCAGGGCAAACACTGGCTGCTGAGCCAGGAGCACCAAGGTGAGGCTGAATCAATAGTCTATGTGTTGTTTTTCCTCCTTCAGCAAACAGACAGCAGGACCTCTCTGCCTGGGGCCACATAACTGTCCCCACACAGGGCCCCTGACTGGCCACAAACCAACCTCCTAGGGTGGGCGGCAACCAGGAGATGTCCCAGTAAGCTGCTGGGGGTATCTTGTCTCAGTGCCAAGCTCCTAGAACAGTTTCTGTGCCTCCCCACAGCATTCTAATGCCATAGGGGAGGAGATCATTTAATCAGATGGCAAAGTGAAGGTACTCCAGCACACATAGGCTCTGGGAGCCAGACAGGCCTGTTTGCCAAATACTAGGAACCCCCTGCTTCTCCAGGGGCTGCCCTTAGCCACAACAGGCCTGACGGTGGCTGTCTAATCCTACAGGCTGAGGGGGATTCTACACACAATTCCTGGAGTATTTTCAGTTTACACCAAAATAACCTGACAGCTGATCGCAGAAGACATCCACAGACTCCACACCCAAGAGGGGCAGAGTCCAAAGAGCTCTAAAGCGTGCCTGGGAGACACAATTCCATGTCCCCTTGGGGGGATAAAGCCAGCATGTGCAATCAGGTGTTCCAGTGTAAAAACCCTGAGACCCCATTTAAGATGTGGGGCAAATCCATATGGAAACAGGACCTAGTCTCTTCTTGGGTTCAGACATCCCAAAGACATGACAAAGACCTTCTGACTTGTGAGAACTGTCTGCAGCTTCCAAATCAAGGCTGGGTTGATCTGGTCTAGTTCAGGTTCCAGCAGATTGCAGACGTAGCTGCAGCTGCTTGGCGTTAAAGGTGATTAACCAACTATTTAATTATCTTGCAGCACCCAGAAAGCAAGCTTCAGGGATAACTGAACAGGACAGGACCTCCCCGCCAAAAAGAGGGCCTGACTGCCTCTGCACAGAGTTCCCACCTATAGCAAGGGTCGGTTATAGCTTCTAAACACCAGTCAGCTCTGCATCAGCATCAGATACAGAGGACCCCCACATGCAAGACTGAGAACAATGAATGAACAGGCTTCTCCCCAACCCCCATCCCAGACTCTGACTCACCCTCTGAGTCCCAGTTGTCTCAAACCAGGAGGCTCGAAGTATTTCTAGCCTCTCCAGCTTCCCAGGGTGGGTCTTTCCCAGCACTCAGCTCTAGGTCTGACCACAGACAGAGCTGTGGTGCTCTTCCTGGATGTTTCTGTGGGCAAAGCCTTCTCCCTCCCCAGAACCTGCCAACACTGACAACCACTCCAGGCATCAAAACTACACCTATCCCCAGGTGTGTCTGCAGTTTTCTAGGCACTGAGGATATGGCTGGGACACTGGGCAAGTCACTCTGAAGGTTGCTAGGAAACCCAATCAAGTTTTTTTACAGGAGACCCCCCCACCCCCAAGGCAGGTCCTGTTACAAGCGTCGGGTAAAATTCCCGCTCAACTACTGTTCCCACTATGACCTTATACAAGTCACTTCTCTTTCTGGGCCTCAGTTTCCTTGGTGGTAAAAACTATTAAACCAGCTGTTTTCAAACTTTTTAAAACCACAGAATCCTCTTTAAAAATTCAAATTTTATATAGACGCCTACTGTATAAAACAGTAATCTTAAAAAACCGATCTGGTGGAACACTCTCCCTTGCTGTGTCCACACCTGGCCAGTGACCACTGCCACTCACTGGGCCACATCACCGCAAGGCAACAGCCTTGGTACTTCCCAAGTCAGAGAAAATCCCAGCGCTCCAGGTAGATGAAAGTCTGCTCTCCCAGGGCGCAAGGGCTGGGGGCGGTGGGAACGAAGACACTTGGCCAGGCAAGTGTCTGCCGTCAGACCTGTCTGGCAAACAGGCCGCCCCTTGGTCAGCCACCCACCCGGAGCAGCAGGAGCCTCAGTCAGGCCTCGGCAGGAGACACCCCCCCCAACCTCCCAGCGCTCGCCCGCGAATCCACCCCTGAGTGCTCGGGACGGACAGGTGTGCCGGCAGGGCGAACATCCGTCCGGGACCGTCTCCCGGCAGGACACAGGCCCTTGGTGGCCGCGGACGCGCAGGTCGCCGGCAGCCCCCGAGGACGGCGGGGAGGCGGGAGTACCCCAGCGTTTGCGGAACGCTCTCCTCTGCCCGCCCCAAGCAGGGGCCCCGCCAGCGCTTCCTGAGGTCAAAGGGCTCGCCCCGGCCCCAGCGGAAAAGTACCGGTGTGGGCCGGGGCAGGAGCGGCAGGGCCGGGGCCGCGCGCGCTCAGGTGGGCTAC
>NW_008355474.1:783713-794703 GCF_000622305.1 Nannospalax galili | reverse complement strand
GGCCCTGGCCCACCGCGCTGCACTCGCCACCCCGCCGGGCCCGCGTTCCGAGTGCGAGCGCCGCGCGTCCTAGCCTGCCGGGCCTGCGGCCTTCGGGGCGTTCTGCCTGCGGCTCCCGACAGGGGCGGGGAGGAGGGAGGCCGGCGCTGCCCGGGCCCTCGTGGCCGCAAAGCACCCCCAGGCCCCACTGCCCGCGCCTCCGCCTCGGGCTCGGCTCTCGGCCTCGCGAGCTCCCCGGACAGGCGGTCTCGGAGACCCAGACTCGGAACCCCAGGGAAGGACAGCGAGGGAAAGGCCTGGGCGTCACTGAGAACCCAGTCTCGACAGGTCTCTGGCAGGCTGGCCTTGTCTTGCCCGAGGTCCCGGGTCCTGAGTCCCGAGTCTGGGCACTATCGCTGGAAGCGCCCTGGGATGGCGGACCTTGGACCTCACAGCAGCCTGGGAACCCTCGCTGCCTCCTGGTAGAGGACTCACGGTTTTATTTGGCTCTGTAGAGACAGGTGTATAAACAGAAATAGCCCACCTCCTTTTATGGTTTTTTTTTTTTTTAATAAATCCCCTCCCCCCCCGCACCAACCGAGTGCCAGGCACCGGGCCAATCAGTTCATATTATCTTCTCCTTATGTACATTATTTGATCCACATAAGCCTTTCAGGCTGACTTTATTAATCCCATTTTACAGATAAGGGAACTGAGGCGCATAGCGTTTAAATAATTTTTCTTAAGTTCCACAATTTAGCAGTCCTCAGATTTGGCAGAGCTTCACTCCGAGTTACTTGCACTATACCAGCAGAGCCTTTCCGTCCCTGGGTTCCTGCCCTAGAAAACGTCTGTGCTACTTGGCTGAGGTCTACACTGCTTGAGCTGAGAAAGACAGGGGAAATGTGGCCAAGAGCTTCCCAGGCTGGGTTATTCCAAGGTCGCTAGCAGCTTCTGCCCATCCCTTTTTGCTCCCTGTGAGATAACCTGGCTGCATAATCCTATCCTGTCCTCTCCTTCTGTGTCCTTAACACAGGTTCCTGTATAGTCAGAAACAAATGTCACCGAGTGGCTCATTCGAAGCCCATTCCACGTGGAACTCTTCATCCTCACCAAAATCCCATGAGGTGTGCACAGTGCCTTTTCCATTAGGTACTTTTTATACATTCTGGATTATGTCCTTTCAGAGGAGGAAACTTGAGCCCAGGGAGGTCAAATAATATTGTTAAGGAGCCAGGTATCCTGGGGTATGCTTATAATTCCTGACCTGAGGAGGCTGAGGTAGGAGGATGGTCACAACTTCATGACCAGCTTGGACTACATAGTGAGTTCCAGGCCGGCCAAAGCCACATATCAAAACCCTGTCTCGACTCCCCTAAATCAAATCAGCAGCTCCCACCTGGCAGTCAGGCCTCTTTGTAAATCAGTCTCTCTCTCTCTCTCTCTCTCTCTCTCTCTCTCTCTCTCTCTCTCGTCACCTCTCTCCTCATTTTACCCTTCTGTAAAAGGATTTTGTGTGTATGTGTGTGTGCGCGCACACGTTAATTGAATCAGGTATTATTTGAGCACCCTTTAAAACACTGCAGATGCTGGAAACTCAAAGCATGGGGGGAAGGGGCCCTTAAACTTGAGAGACAAGTCTATAAATCGTGCTGGCCACTCCCAGATTGGAGACTTCCCTCTAAAAGGAGCCAAGACGTGTGGTGGCCACTGTGGGGTAGCCCCTACCAGTGCCAAGCACAGTTGGGAGAACAATACTCCTGTGGTGAGACTGAGGCAGGAAGTGAGTCACAGTTTTTCCTCAGGCTATGAGCA
Organism: Nannospalax galili; assembly: GCF_000622305.1. NCBI lineage: Eukaryota > Metazoa > Chordata > Mammalia > Rodentia > Spalacidae > Nannospalax > Nannospalax galili. The sequence goes on along the minus strand of NW_008355474.1, from coordinate 792,909 downwards.
AGAGCACCCGATTGAGGGGAAATAGGGACAGGGCTAGCCCCACCTAGTATGAGAGTCCCCCAGTGCTCCTCCCACTTGTCCTGTGGCCTAGAAGAAAGGTCAGCCCAGAAAGAAAGCTTCAGTGGTCCCATTGATCCCCAGGCTGGCCCAGAGGACTCTCAGTAGGTCTTTGGTGGTGGTGGTATTGGGGAAGGGGGCACTAGCCAGAACCTCAAAGGCTGCCACTTAGGCAGGACTAGTTTCTCTTGCCAGCTTGCCCTGCTGAGCATGTCCTGAGCGTGCGGAATCTAGAAGAAAGGTCAGCCCAGAAAGAAAGCTTCAGTGGTCCCATTGATCCCCAGGCTGGCCCAGAGGACTCTCAGTAGGTCTTTGGTGGTGGTGGTATTGGGGAAGGGGGCACTAGCCAGAACCTCAAAGGCTGCCACTTAGGCAGGGCTAGTTTCTCTTGCCAGCTTGCCCTGCTGAGCATGTCCTGAGCGTGCGGAAATATATTAAATAGTGTTGCTCAGAGGTGCCTTGCTGAGACGAATGTGGAGGGACTGAGCAGGTGAGCACCTGCCCTGCTCTACCCTATAACTTCTTCCACTTTGGTCCTCTTATTTAGGGGCTCACATAAGATGGCATTTTTCAACAATTCTGTTGGCAAGAATTTGAAAGCCTCTCTCCCTGAGACCCATAGAGGGAGAATCTCTTCTCTCTGAAACATGGGGCAGGTATTTGTAGTTTTCACTCCCCATTTGACCTGAGGCCTAAGGGTCCTGGGAGCTAAGCCCAACTCATGACTTGGGCTTAGGAGTCCAAGGTCCTGTGTGGTGACACTTAACAGATTTACATATTGGTTTGGACTTGGAGTGACAGGAACCTGGAAAACTGAGAAGCAGGTACTGGTGGGTTAGGTCTGGAGGTAGGGGCAGGGGAAGGGTTCAGCCAGGTCTCTATCCTTAGATTTGGACCGAATCCATAAGTAACCACAGAGAGCTACAGCCCTAAATCCACCCAGTCCCATTGTTGCTTTGGGATGCTCTGGGAGACTTTGTCTTTTAACCCCCACCCCCATCTGAGACACCTCAAAATCTGCAGCAGCATCTACCCCCTGTTTTAATCACCACATACACAATACCCATGTTTGCATAGAGGATACATGAGAGAAATTAATTGGTGCTTTCTCTGAAAGGTGAGAGGAAAGTTTTTGAGTTTCTTTCTGCTTACCTGCATTTTCAAGAGTGTCTACATAGCTTCTCTAATGCAATAACGAAACCTTCAAGTCATGCAAAATTGAATAAAGCATGCCTATACTTCACCATCTAGCTCCAGAGCACCCAGGATCCAACTTGGCCATCTCTGCTTCCCTCCTGGCTGCTGGGCCACAGTGAGGCTCCTGTCCCATCGGGCAGGGCCCTTCCAGTTCTGGCTAAACAACTTTGGGAAAACCCCCTTTATATGACAGGCCAACTGGTGTCTGTGGGTGGGGGGAGGAGCTACAGACTCAAGTGATTTGGTGGTGACATCTGGTCACGTTGGGACTGGATCCCCAGCTTGAACAGCCCTTCCTATTTTCTCATTTATTGGGGTGGGTCTGCACTTACCTTTTACCACTGACTCCTCTGCATCCCAGTCACTTGGTGCTTTAATGGCTTCCACTGACCAGTTCTATGTGTTCAGCCTTGCCTTCCATGCCTAGCTATTGCTACCCACAATTAGGCACCTAATAAATGCTGCGGGTGCAGCCTTGTTTGCCAGACATTCATTGAATACCTATTGGATGCTAGACCCTTGTGTCTCAGCAGTGGGTCCCTCAGGGCTTGTCCTCAAGAAGCCAAAGCCTGCCTCCGAGTGAGACTCAGCAGGATCTTAAGTTTCTACCTCTATTCTCTTGAAGTTCCAACAAGCCCGCTGCCCTTCCTCAGCCTCACAGCTGGTCATCATGACTATGTTGAGCTTCCCCATCTGTTTGTCACCAGGTACAAGGTTTTTCCACCTCAACACTATTGACATCTTGGGTCAGATTGGTTTCTGTTTAGGGACTATCCAGGCACTGTAGAACATCTGGCCACATCCCTGGTCTCAGTACTGGATATCACTCCCATAATAACCCCAAAACTTCTCAGCTTTGCCAAATCACTTACAGTGACAAAATTATTTTCAGAGGAAACCTCTGATCCACAGTGAGGGATGGAAAGGTTATAAGATAGAAGTGGATGTGCCAGTCACCGGGAATTGTCATCTGGGAACTGTGCACCCAGACAGCTCTCAAGCCCCAAACCACCCAGTATGGCAGTGTGATAATAGTACCATTTAGTGTACAGGGCAAATAATGTGACACATCTTCATGACATCTGAGGACATCACTTTCAGAATGTTAGTGACAAGGTGAATCAAGGATCATACTCTATTGACTAAAGTGGGGAAGTGGGCAAGACTTCTCAGCATTAAATAAGTATTTAGAAAGCAGATTCACAGTTGCTTGAGGAAGAGGTGGGAGGAAGGCTTGGGGATGATGGGCATTTCCTTATCTTGATTGTGGTGATGTTTTCATATGTCAAAACATTAAGTTGTATACTTTAAATACATACAGTTTATAGTGTGTCAATTATACTTCAATAAAGCTGGTTTCGGTTATTTAAAGTTTTAGTGCTTCAAAGGCATTATTTTGAAAATTGACTTATGGAATAGCCTATTTCTTAGCACAAATGAGAGCTACTGTGGTACTCAAAAGGGGTGGCGGGGAGCAGGTGTGGTGGTGCACACCTTTAATTCTAGCACTCAAGAGGCAGAGGTATGTGGATCTCTGAGATTGAGGTCAGACTGGTCTACGTAAGGCGTTCTAGGCCAGTGGGGAGCTACAGGGAGACCCTGTCTCAAAAAGACAAAAAAACCCAGATGTGGTAGCTTACATTTATAATACCAGCCCTTGAGAGGCTGAGGCTGGAGGATTGACATTGGTCTGGATTACATAGTAAAAGCCTTTTTTTTTTTTTTTTTTTTTTTTTTGGAGACAGGGTCTCCCTGTAGCCCCAGCTGGCCTGGAACTCACTATGTAGACCAGGCTGGCCTTGAACTCACAGAGATCTGCCTGCCTCTGCCTCCCAAGTGCTGGGACTACAGGCATGCACCACCACGCCTGGCTACAGCCTGTCTTTTAAAAGAAAATTTTTTTTTATTATTTAATTATGTGTCTATGTGTGTCTGTGCACATGAGTGTAGTGCTGGATTACAGGCTGCTGTGAGGCATCTGATGTGGTTCTGGGAACTAAACTTAGGTCCTCTGGAAGAGCAATAGGCACTCTTAACTGCTGACCCATCACTCCAGCCCTGATTTGTCTTAAAAAAACAAAAATAGGGCCTAGAGAGATAGCTCGGTGGTTAAGAGCACTTGCTGTTCTTGCAGAGCATCTGAGTTCACTTCCCTCTGCCTACATCGTGGCTCACAACTTGTCTATAACTCCAGTTCCAAGAGATCTGATGCAGGCACCAGGGTATGCACATGATACACATATGTGCAGGCAAACAATAACATCAAAATAGGGGCTGGAGAGATGGCTCAGCAATTAACACTGGCTGTTCTTGCAGAAGACCTGGGTTCGAATCCCAGCACCCACATGGCAGCTAACAACTGTCTGTAACTCCAGTTCCAGGGTATCCGACAGCCTCTCTGTCCTCTGCAGGCATTACAAGACATGTGTGCACTTACCTACATGCAGGCAATACACACATACACATAAAAATAATAAAATATTAAAAAACAACTTAAAAAAGAAAAATACCATCAAAATACTGAGTTTAATACCAGCCTAGGCTACATGAGACCCTGCTGAGATAGAGAGAGAAAGAGAGAGAGAGAGAGAGAGAGAGAGAGAGAGAGACCAGTCATGAGTGTAAGGTTGACCTAAGAAAAGGGGTACGGGATCAGTTAGAACAGTGTCTCAGAGAAGCTGGCTTAGGAAAGCTTTGGAGAGTCTTTCCGTTGGATGATGCTATCAAACCGACACGTCTGGAACAGTATTATCAGGGACTTGGAAAAATAAAATAACAAATGTAGTGTGGGTAGCCAGGAAAAAAAAAAAAACCCAGATGATTCTGGAAATTACAGGTTCCTCCACTACCTTTAATCCTTAAGACAAACATTGCAGGGGAAAAAGTCAGCTAATACCACAGGGCACAGTGCACCTGGGGAGCAGAACCGGGTGCTCTGTACCAGCCTGCTTCTTACAGGCTGCTGCTGGTCTGAAGGGCTGCACTTGACGGGGAGGGATGCCAAGTGACCCAGGAGGGAGGGCTGTGAGTAATAGTCCATGAGGGGCCTAGTAAAGGGGTATCAGATGCCTTTGAGCCAATGAAGACTCCACTGAAGTTCTTGGGAGCCCCCAGCAGAGTGAGACAGGTGGCAAGGGGCTTTGTTTAGTCATCTTCCAGATATTGATTATCTTCTGCAGGACCCCTTCCTGTGCCACTGTTGTGGTGAGGGAGAGGATAAGAGGCAGGTGAAAACTCCAGCTTCTGAGGGAAGTTCACATCACCATGAAGGGCTTGGGATGTTGCCCACTGGTAGAACACTTGCCACCAGGCACAAGACCCTGGGTTTGAGCTCTAGCACTTGCTGAGCATCATAGTGCATACCTGTAATCCCAACACTTAGGAGGCTAAGGCAAGAAGATTCCAAGTTCAAAGTCAGTCTTAGGCTTTCTAATGTGACCTTGTCTCAAAATCATCACCACCACCACCACCACCATCATCATCATGAGGGTACTATGGGCCCCTTGGGGGAGGGCCCCTGACTGGGTGTCAGGGAAGGCCCATGAGAGGAAATGAGCTCTTTGCCAAGTCTCAAAAAAGAAGCAAAGTTGTGAGGATCTAGAGGAAGGCCGTGAGGTAGAAAGCGCTCTAGAACACAGGTTGGGGCTTTAGCTCCTGTCCTGCGGGACAGAAGAAGAGTGACAGTGGGACGAGATGAGAGAGAGTGATGGGAAGGCCTCGATGCCAAATTTAATGTTCAGGCAATTTTTAAAGGACTTTACTAGTTTTCTGTATTTACTACTTTTTTTTTTTTTTAACAAAGTTTCACTATGTAAACAAGGTTGGCCTAAAACTCATTTGCCCCTTTAAAATACCCATTTGTCTACCATGGAAGCACCATACTTGACTCTCCTGACATGACACAAGGACTGGCCTGAGTGCTTTTCACAAACCTGTATGCAGGAGTGTGGGCTCTGAGTTGGCCTGAAGAATGGGGCAGGTGGAGAGTTTCCATACCCATGTACTAGCAAGAGGAGTCTGCAGGAGAGCTGGTGAGAGAAGCCTGGCCTAGGGTCCCAAAGCCTAGTCCAATAGTTGGGTTCCAGTGCTTCTCCCTAAACCACACCCCTGTGGGCATCTTCCCCAGGAGACAAAGGGATGCTTTGAGTTAACAGCCAGAACTCAGAGCACTCATTGGCTCACCCTCATGTCTTGATTGCCTCATTCGCTCCCTGGCTGTACACACTACTGCTCTTGTTCTCCCATTTCATAGAGCCCAAAACTGAGGTCTAGGGAGCTTGCTCAGAAATGGTTAGGAAGAGGCAGACCCAGGATTTGGATGGGGGGTTGGGGAGGGGTGGGGGCGTGGAGTATGAATGGGAACAGCCCACCCACTTACACCGCTCTGCCTTCTGCCTCTACATGAGGCCGAGCTGTGACTGAATCAGGCTCAGTTCACTCAGGCAGGCTATGTGGGTGGCTCGGCTGTGGTTCACACATGACTTTCTTGGCTAAGTCTTGCTCACCTGTGTTGTCACAGTAGTACATGTTGATTTTTCTATAACATTTACCGATGAATCACTGAAAACCCTCCCCCCACCCTAAACTTTACAGGAGGTCGAATAAGTATGCTTGAATATTCCTGATTAAATTGCCTAATGTCCCAGGGGCTCAGTGTCCTCATCTTTAAAACAGGGTATTAATAGTTCCCAGCTCATCTATGTTAACTAAGTACTCAGCACAGGGCCAGACAGCCACTTAGGTCTGTGACTGTGTTACATCCTTCCTGGGGACAGAGTGCTTTTCCAGCTGGCTTGCTTAGGAGACATCGCGGACCCTCCTACTTTGGCCCACACCCAGACTATCCTCATAGTGCTGTGAGAGACGCCAGCCTCCTAGCATGGCTGTCCATGCTCAGTCAGTGCTGCCTTTGGAGTGTCCTGGCTTCTGGGTGGCCGGTAGCTGCTGCTATAACCGTTTGACAAGCCACGTGCTCCCTTTACTCCTTCCCCTTGAGGTCAGAGGTCACCAGTTATCTGAGGCAATACCTCCCAATTTGTTCCACACAGGGAACATGTGGGCAGTCTACTGGGACATGTATAGCAGGCTGATTGAGACCAATGGGACTTTCCTGGCAGCTGCCACTCCAGGCTCTGCTTCGGGGAACAAACAGGGTCTAGAATTCATTTCAGGCACACCACTAAGCAAGGGTCTCTAAGGGGCCCCTTGATGGCCTTGCCTCAGGGGACAGTGGCTGTGCTGTCTCCCACTTTGTGCTTGCTGAGTGCTCTTCTCACAGGGCTTGGCCAGGCTCCACCTTCCTGACCTGCTTTTTGTAGAGAGGAGTCATTTGCAGACGGAGTTCTAGGGAGATTGTTCTCCAGAGAAGTGACAGGCTCTCTTGTCAGGGCAGGCAGGCTCTATCTTGAACTCTGTGCATTTCCTTAATGGGAAGGAGATCATGGAATCTCCCCAGTGCCAACAGGTTTATTTTTGTTTGGTTTTTTTTTTTTTTTTTTTATCTTTTTGAGACAGGGTCTCCGTGTAGCCCCAGCTGTCCCAGAACTCACTATGCAGACCCGGCTGGCCTTGAACTCACAGAGATCTGCCTGCCTCTGCCTCCCGAGTGCTGGGATTAAAGGCGTGCGCCACCATGCCTGGCCCTTTGTTTGGGCTTTTGAATTGGGTATTATGTAGCTCAGGCTAGTCTCTAACTCAATATGTAGTTAAAGATGGCCTTGATCCTCTTGTTTCTACTTCCAGAATGCTGAGATTACAGGCGCGTGCCACCAAGACCAGATTAACTGTAGTTCTTTTGATGTTAATTGTACCTTGCTTCTTTGGTGTGACAGCAGTACAAGATGAATAGATAATAGATGACTCAAAGGTCAAGATACATAGGGAAATGCACACAAAGCAATCTGGCTGCCACCTTCGGCTCTTTCATTGTATGTCATTTATTTATCCCTTCAGTGTTTCTTGTTTTCTTTTGGAGTCTTTTGGGGGGGTTTCTGTTTGTTTTTTTAGACACAGCCTCACTCTGTAATCCATACTGGCTTGGCAGTCACTGGCTGTAGTTAGCTTTGAATGCTTGATCCTCCTACCTCAGCCTCCACAGTGCTGGGATTACAAGCATGTGTCACCAGGATCTCCACTGTATCTTTTTCAAAAAAAAAAAAGTATGTATCTGTTTCTATACTTACTTTTTCATATTACATTTTTTTAAATTTAGCAATATATCTGCATCAGAGAGATACATGTGATACACAGAAACAGGACTGGGGCACAGAGCAGTGGTAGAACATTTGCTTAATGTATGTTGCCATGGTTTGAGCCCCAGCATCACCGAAATGAATGAATGAATGAAAACTACAAATCCAGTAAAATGCAAAGTAACTATGATGTTATCTCGCTGACACCAAATTGCTACTAGTGGTGAGATGGCCAATTAGAGCCGATCTTGTCTGAGTGTGACTTGCCTCCTCGGGATGCTGCCATGTGCCGGGGATGACTCAGTTCTCCCCCACTTTTATCTGTTTGAATGCCTGAAGTACTTCTGTTTGCACAGTGGGCTGTTACATTATTTGGACCTCACTTGGCTTCAACGCATCATTTACGCATTAAAGCTGCCTCTGCTCTCTTCTTGTTAGCCAGAAGCAATTAAAAAGGACTGCTCCATGCCAACACAATCATAGACACAAATGCAGACTTGGACAGTGAAATCCGTGTCAACAATAAATTATAAGGTGGTCATGCTGACAGGAGCGATAATGAAAATAATTGCAGTGGCTCACTTGCCATGCACAGTACTATGCTTAGTACCTTGTATGTAGGGCCTTATGCATAGGGCCTTTTCCCCCCTTAAACAAGGTCTCATATATCCCAGGCTGGCCTTGAACTTCTTATCTTCCTGCCTCCACTTCCCAAGTGCTAGGGTTACAGATGTGTGTTCTAATATCTGGTTTCTGTGGTGATAGGGATCAACCTCATGGCTTCATGCATGCCAGGCAAGCACTCTACTGAGCTACCTCTCCAGCCCCCACACAGGGGCTTATTCATTCCTCCCCAAAGCCCTATAAAATCAATATGACTCATCATACAAATCAGAAAACTTGATCTTGCTCTGGGCTTGGTGGTATAGGCCTGAAATCCTAACTACTTGGGAGGGTAAGGCAGGAAATTTGCAAGTTCAAGGCCTGTTTGAGCTACAGAGTGAGTTCAAGGCCAGTCTAGACAACTAAATGAGATCTTGTCTCAAAGGAAAAAGGAAAAAGAAGACTGGGACATAATATAGCTCAGTGGTAGAACACTTGCTTGACATAGGTGAAACTCTAGGCTCAACACCGAGTACCACAAAAACAAAACAAAACCCAAAAAGAACAACCAAAAAACCACCTTTCTACTAGAAATCAAACAACAAAAACCCACTCACTCAATCTTAGAAGCATTGATAACTTTCTCAAAGTCATCTTTTCAGGACGTAGTGTCGTCAACATTTGAAACTGTCAGTCTGACTCCAAGAATCACTAAAGCTAGTGGCAGAGACAGGGACCCAACTGGTCTTTGCCATCAGTTCCTGGCAATTGATCACTTTGGCAAGATCCAAGGAGCCTGGGGCAGAGGGTGAAAAGGGAGCAAAGTTGTCACAGCCTGTTGGGGCCTGGACTCCCAAGGGACTTTCGCCCTGGAATATCTGGATCAAAGTATTCCACAATGGGTCATGTGACCAGTCTTCTCTCACCCAAATCAAAGTACATAAATACATACACCACAATTTCGAACATAATGGTCTATGTCTGTGACCATAACAATGACAGTGTCAGGTACTGGCAAAGGACTAAGGGTTCTGTATGTTCTTGCAGAGTCCATGGCAGGCCAGGCTGGGCTTGGGACTGGCTAAAGATGAAATCACCTGGGGCCGGGGTACAGTTTAGCAGCAGAGGGTTTGCCTAGCATGCAGAAG
>NW_008355474.1:738348-783566 GCF_000622305.1 Nannospalax galili | reverse complement strand
ACACACACATACACACACACACACACACACACACACAGTGCACAATCATGGTCCCCTGGTTTATTAAACACCCCCCACCCCCACTCCCCACTCCCACCCCACACCTCCCACCACCTCACTTCCTCCCCAGCCTCCTCTTTCTCACTACCCTTTGCTTATTCCCTGTTCTGGGGCCTGTCATTATTTGATGTTGGCACCTGACCTGGAGCTCCATTTCCAGAAGAGATACAAGGCAGCCAGGCAGCCAGGGGCATCAGGCCAAACTTAGCTCTCAAATCACAGCCAGATCTGAGCTTCATAGGATTTCCGGGCAACAGGCAGATCCCCAGTTCCAGTCCCAAGACAGGTGACCTGTTGGTAGTTTGCTGTTGGAGCTGCACAACAGCCCAGGGTAAGGATTTGTCCTTGAAAGGCATCCAGATTCGGCAGGCTCTGGGGAGTGATGCACACTGATTCCTGGCCCCCTGTACTGCCTCTGGGCAAGGGGTCCCACAAGAGGCCAGCACAGCTCAAGGATGCAGCTCCCCTGGTTTATTAAACACCCCCGCCCCCTCTCCCCACTTCAAATCCAGGCCTGAGGATACTGACTGGCTTCCTCTGTCTGACCAGGCCAGGCAGCACTTTCTTCCCAGGCCTCTACCTTACACAACAGTTTGCCTTTGCTTTTCCTAGATCAATACAGTTGTCTTTAGAAGCTAAGCTCCCCTGTCCCTGTGGCTCAAGGTGACATGCCAAGGACTAACAAGTAAGTGGCCCCATTTTAGTCACTTGACTCCCTGTGAACAGAAGGTGGGGGGTGATATCCTAATCCTTCATCTAGGTTGACCTCTATTATCTAAATCTTCCTACTTAAAACATTTAGTTTCTTGTATTACAAAAAGGATGCAACTTTGATAAAGACATTATCCTCAGTCCTGTGCCTGCCTTACTTCATTCCCCATAATCTAGCACCTGACTTCTGCTGTTCATACCATACTGGACCACACTGGTGTTCTTGCTGTTTCTCCATCCATCCAACCAGATTCCTACCACAGGACCTTTGTACTGGCCCTACCTTTGCCCATGTCTCTCTTCTTTCACACCCATGTGCCTAAGCCCCCTCATTTTTGAATGTCACCTTTTAAAAACACTTGTTTATAGCTGGGTATGATGGTGCATGCCTGGAGTCCCAGCACTTGGGAGGCAGAGTCAGGCAGATCTCTGTGAGTTCAAGGCCAGCCTGGTCTACATAGTGAGTTCCAGGCCAGCTGGGGCTACAGGGAGACCCTGTTTCAAAAAGACCAAAATAAATAAATAATAAATAAATAAATAATAAACTCCTGTTTATATATTGCCTTCCTTTCCCCACTAGAATATCAGGTCTCTGGAGACAAACAGGAATTTTTCCGTTTTGTTCAATGCTTTATTTCCAGTGATTAGAAAAGTGCCCAGCACCTAAATCAATGTGGCATCAATATTTGTTGAATGAATAATTTCTGTATAAAAACACAAATGGAAATTTTCTAGAAGCTAGGCATAGTGATCCATGCTTATAATCTCAGTACTCCAGAGGTGGAGGCAGGAAGATTAGGAGTTCAAGATCATTCTTAGCCATATAGTAAGTTTGAGGCCAAGCTGAATTACATGAGACTCTATTTCAAAAAGGAAAACAAAGGGGCTGGAGAGATGGCTTAGTGGTTAAGAGCACTGGCTGCTCTTGCAGAGGACTGGGGTTTGATTCCCAGCACCCACATGGCGACTATGGACCATCCTTAACTCCATCCAGTTCTAGGGAAATCCAACACACTCTTCTGACCTCCTTGGTATTGCAGGACATGGGTGCACTCACATAAATGCAGGCAATACACTCATACACATACAATAAAAATAATAAATAAAAATATTAAAAAAGAGAAACAAAAACAATGCCTAGAACCCTCAGCCCTTCCTAATGAAATGTCTCTGGAGTCATTCAAATTGAAGCCAAGCAGCCCTTAGGCAAGGGGTTCTGGAAGAACATATGCTCTGGGTGGAGGTGGGATTTAGGACCTGCAATTTCCCTGCTCAGGAAGGTTCTAGGAGTTTATAAAGTAATTCCTCTCTTCCTTGAGTTAGTCTCTGGAATTATAGAACCATGGAGATTCTTCTAACACAAGGCTATTCCCTTGGCCCACAGGGCTGGGAGGGAGCCCTACAACCCAGAAGGCTTGAGAAACAGGGTGGAGTGGAATCACCCATCAGAGCCTACCAAGACTGTTGCAGGAGGAAACAGGCAGCCTACTCAGGGCTCAGCAAACAGGCATGGGTGGGGTGCAGGCAGTCTGCATTCTCACCAGCCTGGGCTTATTTGAGAAACAGCAGGCAGTCCCCGTGGATATGAGGGATCTCAAATGGGTCACTCTCTACCTGATACAAGTCCTAAAATTCCACCATTATAGATTTTTAGGTTTCTGAATTTTTGAGACAGGGTCGTGATAATGTAGCTGTGTTTGGTCTTGTAATTGCTATGTAGTCTAGGCTGGCCTAAAACTCAAGGTAAGCTTTCTGCCTCAAGTGTTTCAGTGCTAGGATTACAGTTGTGAGCTTTCATGCCCAGCTAGCCTTCTACATTATCTATCTATCTATCTATCTATCTATCTATCTATCTATCTATCTATCTATCTATCTATCATCTATCTATCTATCTATCATCTATCTATCATCTATTTATTTGTGTGTGTGTGTGTGTATGTGTGTGTGCATGTGCATGTGTGCACGTCCTTTTTATGGAGGCCAGAGGCCAAACTCAGGTATCATCCCTCAGCAGTCATCTACCTTGCTTTATTAAGACAGGGTCTCTCACTGGAACCTGGGGCTCCTTGATCAGGCAAAGCAAGTCCCAGATCCACCTGTCTCTGCCTCCCCAGCACTGAGATTACAAGCATGTGCCACCATACCTGGTTTCTTAATTGAAATCAGTACCTCATGTAAGCACTGCGAGCTCTTGGTTGACTGAGCCATCTCCCTGGCCCATTTTCCACTTTTAAAATGTACTCATGGGGCTTATAGTGTGGTTTGGGAATAGAGTGCTAGCAGAAGTCTCCTAGTCCAATGCCCAGCACCCTCAAACAACGAAGGAAATAGAAACCAGAACTTGCTCCAGGGAAGGCCATGCGGCCTCCATGGCAGCAATATAACCCAGGTCTGAGTTTGCACATCATGTCACCTCTGACCCCATGTGCTGAGGTAATGGGGAACAGGGCCATTGCCAGGAAAATGTGAACCAAGAGTGCTGTCTTTCATGACAGGAGTCCTCAGAACTGAAGCCTCAAGACAATAGTTGTGACCTCACAGATCACCCCCCGTGTGGGCCTTAGCCGGTATCTGGGGCAGGAAGTGGCTATGAAAGGCCTTAACCAATAAGAAATCCCCTGTCAGCAGCAGCAACCTTTTTTTCCAGGGCTCATCTTCACAGAAATGGGTTATTGGGACACCTCACCTAGGGGGAGCATAGGGGAACTCCTTGAGGGACCACGTGGGACAGGCCATTTGGGGATCCTAGTTATGGCACACAGTGTCATTACTTTTTTGTCTTAGCCTATGGCAGACATCACTAATCCCTCATGGGGTGGAGCCCCTCTGTTCACATGTTCCAGACGGTCATTGCTAATCTATCAGGATTTACCCAAGAAACCCAGATGTGGTAATTCATGCCTTTAATCCCAGCTCTGGAGAGGCTGAGGGAAGAAGATTGCTGTGAATTCAAGGTCACTCTTTGTTACATAGGGAGTTCCAGGCCAACCTGGGATACATAGTGAATTCCAGGGTAGCCTGAGGCTACATAGCAAGACCCTGTTGTAGGCTGGGAGCTGTGGCCCAGGCCTGATAGCTGGGGCCTGGGTGGTGGATCTCAAAGTGCTCATGTGTCACATGCTCTGGCAGAAGATGCCATACCAGCCCCACATGTCAACAAGTAGAGTGTACAGTCCCAGGGTGCTTGAATGACCTTATAAAATTTGGACTTTCAGGGCTCCATGAGTCAGTTGGGCAGCACTGGACAGATGCTCAGAGGCCTGGTGCCCAGATAAGCAGCTGACTCTTTATGTCTATTTGAACCTCTAGCCCCAGGGCCTTTATCCTAGGCAGATTCCCTGGTGCCAAGAATGATGTCTTCTGCTCGGGTGTATGACATGGCAGATATAAACACGTGTACTGTCTCTTGGATTAACTATCTAGGCACAGGTGGCAGAGCCAGTACAGCAAGACAAGCTTGCCTTAGGGTGGTCCCCACTCTGGGCAGGTCATTTCTTATCCCAGATGCCTGTTCTGTTGCTAAGGAAGCTGACCCAGAGCTTAAACTTGCATAGCCTCAGTTTCTTCATCCATTAAATGGGGCTAATGATTCCTCCCTCTGTAGACATGTCACAAGAACAAGATGAACTGATTCTATAAAATGCTTGGCATATTGCCTGGCACACAGCAGGTGCTAAGAGAGGACAGCTGGCAAAATGACCTGACTTGGAGACTTTTCCAGTTGTAAAAGGCGAGCCTGTGACCCATGCCTGCCTGTGGGAACTGCCTAGCTTACACCTGCTGTGTAGACACCAGAGCTGGAATACATTGACCAAGCTTGAGGGTGAGAAAATCTGTCTCTATTGTATTTGGGGAATGACACGGGGTTGCGTTCTCAAGCATCCATTGGTGCTCACTTCCCTGAGGCCTTCCCTGGTGTGCATGTTGATGTGTGTGTTTTGGGGGGGGTGTGTATGAAATTGAGGCTCCTCTTTCCTGAAGAAGATTCCCAATATATTCTTGGACCAGGATGAATAGCCCCATGGTGCTCCTAGTTCGAAACAGGAGAGGAATGTACCTGCCCACTCTAGCTACCCCAGGGCCCATTCCCTGGTCCCCCAGCCTCCTGTGTCTACTCAAATCACACCAGAGAGCAGTGGGAGGCTCTGGATAGGAGGAAGGAGAAATGCTTTTGTTTGGTTTATAGTGACTTACTTATTTACTTATTTTTATTTTGAGATAATGTTTCACTAAGTTGCCCAGACTGGCCATGAACTTGATCAGTAGCCCAAGGGGGCCTTGAACTTGCATTTCTCCTGCTTCAGCCTCCCTAGTAGCTGCAAATTTAGGCTTATACCCTGTTTAGGTCTTGAGGACAGAACTAAACAAGAATCCAGGGCTGTTGCTTGGTGAAAGGCTTGAGGCTGGATTTCAATTTTCTTATGTTAACCTTTTTGTTAGTGACCATGATTTATATTAACAAACAAACAAAAAAACCTCCCAAAACAGAATAGCATAATAAATGCCACCCTACCATACCAACCCCTCACCCCTGCTATGAACCTGGAGCCTTGCACATGCCAGGCAAGGGCTCTGAACCCTGAGAACTGATAACATTGTTATCTTGAAACCAGCCTCAGTTTTGGGCTCCTGCTGTGAACAGAGTAGGCTTCCTTCAGTCTGGAGTGGCACTGCTCTACTGTTCCAAATGAGGAAGTCTGCTTCCTTGCTCCTCAAGCCTGGGACCTCTGCTCTCTGTTGCCTGGGGGTCAGATCTAGACTTCCTCTGTGCCCTAGTAACAAAGGTGGCATGGTGAGACTCCAGGCCCACACCCCTCGGGGTGGGGTAGGGGTAGTGTGGGACTGGCTCCTTGCCGGGAACTGGGTCAGGCAGAGGGACAGTGACTAGCAACAGTGACTACAGTGACGTTTTCCCCACATCCTTTTACCACCCTCCTGTGTCTGCTGCTGAGTCAGGGTCCTTTGGGGGATGTGGACAGGGACGGGATGTGACTTGTTCAGCAGCTCCTGAGGGCCAGGAAGGTGTGGAAAGAGGGCAAGACTATCAGAGGCAAGTACAGCAGAGCAGCCTGTGTCCCCAATGTGTCGTCCCCCGCCCTGTGGTTTGGTGTCTCTCAGACCTTGGTCACCATACTGTGGCCATAGATGCATTGCTGTCAGGGACCCCGCACTTCCCCACACTGTCTCAGAGTAGCTCCATAAGTGATCTGCAGGTACTGAGCAGTGCTTGACCCCCAACCTGAAGCCCTTCCCTTACCACAGCCTCCACTTGCAGAGACCAGGAGAGGTTCTTGACATTTGGGACAGGATGAGACAGTTCTTTGGATAAGATTGTTCCCCAGAATACCTACTTGTATTTGGCACATAAAACTAACCTCCCTAGCCGGGTGTGGTGGTGCATGCCTGTAGTTCCAGCCCTTGGGAGGCAGAGGCAGGTGGATCTCTGTGAGTTCAAGGCGAGCCTGGTCTACATAGTGAGTTCCAGGACAGCTGGGGCTTACAGGGAGACCCTGCTTCAAAAAAAACAAAAAAAACAAACAAAAAAAAAACAAATAAAAAAACCTCCCTAAACTAGAGTCTTTTTTTTTTTTTTTTTTTTTTTGGAGACAGTCTTACTGTGTAGCCCCAGCTGACCTGGAACTCACTATTACTATGTAGACCAGGCTGGCCTTGAACTCACAGAGATCAGACTGCTTCTGCTTCCTAAGAACTGGGATTAAAGTGCACTCCTATGCCTGGCTTACCCTCCTTCTATGATCCTGCCCCAGTCCACTCCTGTTGAAACACTAATAGATTCCTGTGTCTACTATCTAAAAATGGCCATAGAAGCATTTCCAGTCCCAGATGCTTTTCCAGAGCTTTCTGTTCCTCACATGAGGTGGAGTCTGTTTTTGCTCCCCATGCAATGGCGCCAGCTCAGTGGCTACTTGTTGAATAAAATGTGGTGGAAGTACTATTGTTTGGCCTTCAAGCCAAATGTCCCCCTGTCCTTGGTGCTTGGCCTCTGAACACTCCCCCCATGTGGTGAGGAAGTCCAGACCACGTGACAGGGCCACAAATAGATGGCCAGCTGATGCTCAGTGCAGATCTCTACTGGTCAGTCACAAGCACCCATAGCCAGCCATGTTCCTGAAAGCCTTGGAGATTCTAGTTGAGGCTACACAGAGCCTGCCTGGAAATGACTGACCCACAGAACCTTTGAGCTGAGGAAATAGTTGTTTCATTTTCTTTGAGTAGGAAGCTATAATAATTTCTGCTTCAGGTCAGAAGCTATTGGGTGCTGCCATATACTGTGATTAGAGCAGTGGCCTCAGGGTCCGTGTGCAGAGTGGAGACTAGAAGCAGGGAGGCCAGTAAAGAGGCTGCTGCCCCAGCCCAATCCTTTATGAGGGGCTTGGGCAAGGAAGGAGGACAGGATGGGAGAGGGCAGTGCACTGGAAAGGGTACAGAGCCTAGCTTGGTGGTACCTGTAATCCCAGTTGCTTGGGAGGCTGATTCAGACAGATAGATGCCTGAGCTATAGAGGGAATTTAAAGGCCAGACTGGGCAACTCAGTGAGACCCTGTCTCAAAAGAAAAAAGAAAAAGAGGCCAAGCATCATGGAGCATACCTTTAATTACAGGAGAGGCAGACAGATCTCTGTGAGGTAGAGGCCAGCCTGTTCTACATAGAGAGTTCCAGGCCAGCTGAATTAATTAATTATTAATATTTTATTTTTTAAAAATTTTATTTTATATGTATGAATGTATTGCCTGCATATATGTAAGTGCACCTGTGTCATGCAATGCCTGAGGAGGTCAGAAGAGGGCATCAGATTCCCCTGGAACTGGAGTTACGGATGGTTGTTAGCTTCCATATGGGTACTGGGATTTGAACCTGGGTCCTCTGCAAGAGCAGTCAGTTCTCTTAACTGCTGATCCATCTTTCCAACCCCTAATTAATTAATTAATTAAAATAAAATAAAATAAAATAACAAGAGAAAAGAGGGTTTGGTCTGTAGCTCTAACTAGCCTAGGTAAAGCCCTGGTCTAATTACCCTGCTTCAGTGGGAGGAGAGAACTGACCCCTAAAAGTTGTTCTTTGACTACCACATACACACCCCACACATAAACACTACATTAATTAACAAATAAATCTCTCTCTCTCTCACACAAACTAGGTCAATAAAAATTTTAAAAAAATAAGTGAGATTGGGACTGGAGAGATGACTCAGTGGTGAGATGATTCAGCAGTTAAGAATACTGGCTGCTCTTGTAGAAGATTCGGGTTTGAATCCCAGCACCCACATGGCGGCTAACCACTGTGTGTAACTCCAGTTCCAGGGGATCCGATGCCTTCTTCTGACCTCCTGGGGCATTGCACAACATGGGTACACTTACATACATGCAGGTAATACATTTGTACACATAAAATAAAGATTATATTTGGCCTTTTTGAGACTGGGTCTCCCTATAGTCCCAGCTGGCCTGGAACTCACTATGTAGACCAGGCTGGCCTTGAACTCATAGAAATCCACTTGCCTCTGCCTCCCGAGTGCTGGGAATAAAGGCATGTGCTACCACGTCCGGCATAAATAAAATATATATATTTTTTGGTCTTTTTAAGACAGGGTCTCCCTGTAGCCTCAGCTGACCTGAAACTCACTATGTAGACCAGGCTGGCCTTGAACTCACAGAGATCTGCCTGCCTCTGCCTCCCAAGTGCTGGGATTAAAGGTGTGCGCCACCACGCCCGGCATAAATAAATAAAATATTTTTTACAAAAATAAATGAGATAAAAAACAAAATGAAGCTTTCTTTTTCTTCCTGCATAAATTTTCCCCAGGGCTCAAGGCCTAGCCTGAGTCTCCTTTCTCTAGGGTGAACCCCTGGGGAGGAAAGCTCTCTTCCCTAAAGGCCCTGAATTAGTTCCCACCTCTCCACCAGAGCCACAGGTCCTACCCTGCACACATCCTGCTTTGTATATCTTATTGAGAATTCATTTTTACTTTTTGTTTGTTGTTTTAGTGCTGGGGATTAAACCTGGGACCTCATGCAAGCTAAACCTGTGCTCCATATCTAACTATAGCCTGTCTTCTTGATTTTTAGGAACTGTGTGTGTGTGTGTGTGTGTGTGTGTGTTATATGTCTATTCTCTTGCTAGTTAGATATATTGCAAATATTTCTTCCATATTGTGGCTTTTTTTTTTTTTTTTTTTTTTTTTGGTCTTTTTGAGGCAGGGTCTCCCTGTAGCCCCAGCTGTCCTGGAACTCACTATGTAGACCAGGCTGGCCTCGAACTCGCAGAGATCTACCTTCCTCTGATTCCTGAGTACTGGGACTAAAGGTGTGTGCCACCACACCTGGCAATTTTTACTTAATATTCTATTCTTTCATTCATTTGTTCCTGTACTGAATATATTAGAATAGAGAATTAAGAATTTAAGAATTATATTGAATGTATTAGAATTAAGAAACCAAGAATCAAAAACAACTCTAGCGAAAGTATGTAAACAAATCCAATGTGTACATTAAAGATAAGAGTATAACTTAGTATCCCTAGAATGTAACCTAGCAACCTGAGAGTAACTGTGTGATTAGCCAAATGACGTAAGCAACTGATAAACACATGTTCGCCAAGTCATGCACAAGGACTATAAAAACCCAGAGAAAAATCAGTTCGGGGGCGCACATATGAGCTGAACTCCCGTCAGCTGTGCGGCCCCATCTTCTGACTGATCCCATCTCTGGACCGTGAGAGCGAGAGGAACTTCATGTCGCGAACATCCGAACCTGACTTGACCCTCGACTGCGAGACAACGAAGCTGAGCCGAGACTACCGTCACCACATCCGACTGAGACGGATGTCACTCGGGCATTGGCCTGGGACTGGTACTCTTATCTGTCGTTGTGTTATGTGTGAAATTTGTTTATGATCCCTCAAATAAATGCATTGAAATACATTGGCTCTAGAAATATTTATCCTCCCTCGCATAACGAGGCGATGCTCAACTAAGCCTTAATAACTCCACTTGCAACAGTTCCTATTAAGTATGTCTTATGACTTGTTCTATTTATTTTTGAACTGTTTTTTTTTTGGTCTTTTTGAGACAGGGTCTCCCTGTAGCCCCAGCTGTCCTGGAATTCACTATGTAGACCAGGCTGGCCTTGAACTCACAGAGATCCGCCTGCCTCTGCCTCCCAAGGGCTGGGATTAAAGGCATGCACCACCACGCTCGGCTTATTTTATTTTTTTGAGACAGAGTCTCCTATAGTCCCAACTAACTTGGAGATCTCTATGGAGACTAGCTGGCTTGGAATTCACAGAGATCTACCTGCCTCTGCCTCCCGAAAGTGCTGGAACTAAAAGTGTGTACCACCACATCCAGCTAAGATTTCTTTTTTGTGTGTGTGTCTTTTTGAGACAGGGTCTCCCTGTAGCCCCAGCTGGCCTGGAACTCACTATGTAGACCAGCCTGGTCAAGAACTCATAGAGATCTGCCTGCCTCTGGCTCCCTAGTGCTGGGATTGTATGTATGTATACCACACCTGACTTCCCAAGGTATTTATTGTTTTTGGTGCTGGGGATTGAACTCAAAACTTTGCACATGCTATGCTAGGCATGTGCGCACATGCTTTAGCATGGAGCCACACCCTCCCCCTGAAGGGACTCATCCCTATCACAAGACCCTATCACAAGACTGAGGGAAGTGCTGAATACTCAGCTGGATTTACTTTGCAAAAATTTTATCAAGTTACACACTTAATGTGTGTATATTTTTTTGTGGATGTTGTAATTTTAAAGTTTACTTTTAGAACAGATTATTTCTTACTGTAAGGTCATAAAGATTTTCTCCTGTATTTTCTCCTGAGTGTATTAAAGTTTTGTTATTCACATGTAAGCCCTGAACCCATCTGGAGTCGGTAAGGATCTAATTTTACTCTTCCCATATGGATAACCACTTGTCCCAACACGTTTATAGAAGTCCGTCTCTCCCCGTAGCTGGAGATGCCTCTGTGGTATGGTGACTTCTCCTGTTGGCATGGTTCTGTGTCTGTCCCTCCATCCATGTCTTTTCTTCATAGCCTGAATGCCTTTATTTCTTTAAAAAGCTTAAATATCTTAACTATGTGATGGGGCATGGAGGTACATGCCTGCAATTGTAGCACTCGGGAGGATCAGGATCAAGGTCATCTTTAGCTATATAACGAATATGAAGCCTGGAATGTTTTTTGAAGATTCAGTCTCAAACGAGTGAAACAAAACAAAAACGAAATCCTCTAATGGGTCCTACCTGATATCAAAACTTTTCTGTTGTTGTTGGGCTATTGTTTTTTTAAATCTTCATTATCATGTCTTTTTTGTTTGTTTTTGTTTTGTTTTGTCTTGTTGGTTTTTTTGAGACAGGGTCTCCCTGTAGCCCCAGCTGGCCTGGAGCTCACTATGTAGACCAGGCTGGCCTTGAACTCACAGAGATCCCCGTGCCTCTGCCTCTGCCTTCTGAGTGCTGACTAAAGGCATGTGCCACCATGCCTGGGCCATGTTTTTTTCATTTTGTGTTTATTTTTAGATTTTATTTGCGTGGGTGTGTAGGTCAGAGAACATCTTTGTTGAGTTGGTTATCTCCTTCTACCTTTACATGGGTTCCAGGAACCAGACCCAGGTAACCAGGCTTTCATGGCAAGTACTTTTACCAGCTGAGCCATCTCGCTGGTCCTGTTTGAATATGTTTTGAGACAGGGTCTCATGTAGCCCAGACTGTCCTTGTACTCACTACATAGCTGAGGATGGCTCTGAACTTTCTGGCCTCTGTCCCTCAAATGTTCAGTTTTCTTTCTTTCTTTTTGGTCTTTTTGAGACAGGGTCTCCCTGTAGCCCCAGCTGTCCTGGAACTCACTATGTAGACCAGGCTGGCCTTGAACACACAGAGATTTGCCTGCCTCTGCCTCTTGAGTACTGGGATTGTGCCACCACGCCTGACTCTTCTTTCTTTTTTTAAAAAAAAATAAACTTCTCAGGGCTGGAGAGATGGCTCAGAGGTTAAGAGCACTGACTGCTCTTGCAGAGGACCCGGGTTTGATTCCCAGCACCCACATGGCGGCTATGAACTGTCCTTAACTCCAGTTCCAGGGGAATCTGACACCTCTGACCTCCATGCCATTGCATGAAACCAGTGCACTCACATACAGGGAAACAATATACTCATACACATAAAATAAAAATAATAAGGGGCTGGAGAGATGGCTTAGCAGTTAAGAGCACTGACTGCTCTTGCAGAGGACCCGGGTTTGATTCCCAGCACCCACATGGCAGCTATGAACTGTCCTTAACTCCAGTTCCAGGGGAATCTGACACCTCTGACCTCCATGCCATTGCATGAAACCAGTGCACTCACATACATGCAGGCAATACACTCATACACATAAAATAAAAATAATAAATATTAAAAAATAAAATATTTTTTGAAAGAAAATTAAAAATAAACTTCTCTTCTTGCACCATGTGGCCCTAGCAGTCAACCTCAGGTCATCAGTGTTTACTTGCTGAGCCATCTTGCCAGCTCTGAGAGTGCTGAGATTTCAAGGGTGTATCACCAACCACATACAGCTCCACTGGAGGACTTTAATGGTGAGAAGGATGCCAAGAACAGTTCCTTAAAGCTTGCAGACTGGGTTCCACAGGTCAAGGTCGAAGGGTCAGGAGTCCATTTAGTGGCTGTTGTGGCGTCCAAGTGAGCAGTGAGCAGCCTGAATGTGGGTGATTGGGTGGATGTGGCTGGAGGTAAATTGGATAGGACTTGTGGAGGATGGGGTATGGAGGCAAAGCTAAACTCATAATTAAAGATGACTTCTTCCTCTGGGCCTAAGTGGGAGGATGATGGGGCTATTTGGTGGGACAAGCGATCTTGGGGGAGGCTGATGGGCAGTGGGAGGTATGCCACTTAAAAAAAGCTTAATATCCTAGGCATAGTGGTTCCCGCCTTTAATCCCAGCACTGGAGGCAAGAGGCAGGCAAATCTCTATGAGTCAAGGCCAGCCTGGTCTACAAAGTGAGTTCAAGTTCGGCTGGGGTTATGAAGGACTGTTGAATGAATGACTGTGCATGAGTGGCATGCATATACCACCTCACTCCTGCAACTTTAGGTCTGAGTGACTGCAGAGGCTGCAGCTGTCTTTCAGGAGGAACACCTTCACAATGCTGCATTTAGTTTCCCCAGCAGAGTCTCATTTTTTTTTGTTGTTGTTTTTTTTTTTTTTTTGACACAAGATCTCCTGTAATCAGGATGGCCTTGAACTTCTGATCCTTCTGCCTGCTCCTCCAAAAGTGCTGAGATTACCAACAGGACAGTAGACCACCATACCATTTTATGTAGTGCTGGGAATCAGGGATCAAAATCAGGGCTTTGTGCATGCAAGGAAAGCACTGTACCAACAGAGTTACATCTCCAGCCCTGTCTCCTTTTTTGGGCAATGTGGGGGATAGATCCCAGAGCCTCATGCATGCTAAACAAGTGCTTTCCCACTGAGATTGACCACCCCCCCAACCTTGCTCCCTTTAGAAAGATGTTTGTTATTTTTATTTTATTTATTTATTTTTGCAAAATGTTACAGGTCTCATTGTCACCACTGTAATGCACTTACTATGATGGAAGCATAACCTGTCTTAATTTAGCCACATTGACCAATTCTGGACACTGACAAACAGTGCCCATTCTCATGGAGAATGAGGTTCTCATTATTTTTATTTTGTGTGTTTAAATATTACGTCTGCATGTATGTACGTGCACCCATGTCATGCAATGCCTGAGGAGGCCAGAAGAGGGTGTCATATCCCCGAAACTGGAGTTACCGATGATTCCTAGCAGTGGGTGCTGGGAATTCAACCTGTGTTTTCTGCAAGAGCAGCCAGTTCTCTCTGGCCCTTCCTCACTCCCCTTTTTAAGGGAGTAGATCTCACTGTGTTGCTCAGGTTGGCCTCAAACTCCGGTGCTTAAACCATCCTCCTGCCTCAGCATCCTGAGTAGCTGGGGGTTACATGGGAAGACACTGTCTCTGGTTTCCTCCAGCTTCCTGGTCCCAGGCCAGCATCCGTGGAGTACACATCTAGGTCTCTGAGACTGCCAGCTGTCACTTGCCTCCTTCCTCAGCTAAAGATGTGGCCTGGGTGATGCTTCGTTTGGCTTTGAGGCCTATGTTGTTTGCCAGCACCTAGTCAGGCAGCCTTGGGCTTACCTGGGCATGATGAAGGTTTTGCTGGGGAGATTCTTGCAGCTTCCAAGGCCCCGCTGGCAGTGAGGGCATGGGAAATTTTGGGCCAAATCTCTGTTCATAGCCTGCTTCTGGATCATTATTCACAGCTGTTTTGAAAACACCTTTAGTCCATAAAATGCAAAATTACATCGGAACCGCAGGCTGAGTCATTTCTCAAAGCAAGTCTGCAGCTGGGGTGGGGCCCTGTGTGGGTCTGTGCTTACTCTGTGGGCACTGTTGGATGATCTGCTGATTCCCTCAAACCCTAAGGCCCAGGCTTCCTTCAGTTACTTGGTGAATAAAATACCTTCTTCAGGGTTGAGAGCAACACCCTGTAAGGTAGAGGGAGGGCCTGCTGGGTGCTCCTATCCCCAAATAACTAAGCAGGTGTGCAGAGGGGCCAGGTGCAGGAGTGGGAAGGTGAAAAGACAGGGAAGGGAGGAGCTGCCGGATGGGAAAGGGCAGGCTCTGCACCCCCACACTGGTTTACCCCTACTCTTACCTATGAACAGGGCCTGTGATATCCTTCAAGCTTTTATTACCTGCCTGAGGCAACTTCAGGTCCTGAAGGAACTGGTTGTTGGACAAAGAGAGGAAGGAAAGACAGAAAAGTTAATCTTTATTAAGCACCTACTGCATGCTAAGCCCTTGGTTGACTTGTTCTCTTAGGGCCTTGTGCTGGATCCAAGACTCCTGGGTCACTTGCTGGCATGGAGACCTGAGTCAGTAACTTCACCTCCTAAATATCACACCCTCCACTGCCTCAGTCTCCTCAGTGGCCTCCTCCAGTTGCTTAGGGTCACATGGGGTGATGCAAGCAAAGACATGCACCAGTAAATGGCAACTCATGTTTCATAAATAGTAAAGATACAGTTAACATTTATTACATAGGCCAAACAGGCACATGGCTGTTTTCCTCTCAGATACTCATTTAATCCTCTCATGGAGTCCAAGCTGGTCTTAAATTATATAGCCAAGGCTGGCCTGTGACTGTTTCCTCCCCTTCCTCAGTGCCTAGGGTTACTCATGAGTCACCATAGCCCATGTGAGCTGTTTTGTTTAGTAAGTTTACCCTGTATACAAGTCAAGCAAAACTCACCAAGAACAGAGGTGAGTGGGGGACATTTGTAACCTTGTGTCTGAAATCAGTGTCAATTGACCAATTTGTCAGTAGACAAATTTTGATGCAGATCTTGAGGGTGGTCTCCACTACCCACAGCAGAATGGCACCTCCTGCTGGGAGCAAGGAGTGGATTTGGAAGTCTCAAACAAAGAAACAGAACAGGAAAAATATAGCTAACTAAGCCAGGTGTGGGGGTACAAGCCTGTCAGAACTGTGCTGGGAAAGTTGAGGCAGGAGGATCACTATGAGCTTGAGGTCAGGCCTGAGCTACAAAGACCCTGTCTCAAAATATCAGTAAGAGAGTATAGTGGGGGAGCTGGGCGTGGTAGCGCACGCCTTAAATACCAGCACTTGGGAGGCAGAGGCAGGCAGATCTTTGTGAGTTCGAGGCCAGCCTGGTCTACATAGTGAATTCCAGGACAGCTGGGGCTATAAGGAGACCCTGTCTCAAAAAGAGCGCAAAAAAAAAAAAAAAAAAAAAAAGAGTATAGATGGGCACTTGGGGTGTGTGTGTGACTGCCTCATTAATATCAGGTTGCTTTTTTTTCTTTAGTACTAGGACTGAACCCTGGGGTCTCTGGTGTGCCAACTAGGCATGAGTTCCAGCACTGAGCAAACCTCAGCCTCCTCAAGGTCCTTTTCCTTAAGGGGTAAGGAAGAAGAGGCTTTCTTATGATGACTCTGGCAGATTGGAATCTCAGTTTCAAGAAAAACTGGTCTGTTTAGGGATCTATTTGCTTCCTTACAGCTTGATTATGTGGCCAGGTATGGTGAAGCCAGCCTGTAATCCTAGTGCTTGGGAGGTGTAGATAGGAGGATCAGGAGTTCAACGTAATCTACTGCTAAATAATCTAAATAATGAGTTTGAGGCTAGCCTGGGGTACATGAGACCCTATCTTAGAAAAATTGCTAGTCCTAGACACAAGAGCTCTTAAATCAATTAGCTGAAAAACTTCCTGCAGTGCCTGCCCACAGAGTAGCAAAGAAACTGGGCATGATGACATATACCTGTGACCGTATACTTGGGAGGCTGAGACAGGATTGCTGTAGGTTCAAGGCCAACTTGGGCTATATTTCAAGGATCAGGCTTTTTGATACTATATCAAAAAGCCCAAACCAGGACTGGAGAGATGGCTCAGCAGTTAAGAGCTCTGGCTGCTTTTGTAGAGGACCCAGGCTCAGTTCCCAGCACTCACATGGTGGTTAACAACTGTCTGTTAACTCCAGTTCCAGGGGGGATCTGATGCCCTCTTCTGGTCTCTGTGGGCATTGCAGGACATGGGTTCACTTAAATACATGCAGGCAAAACATTTATATACATAAATAAAAATAAATAAATCAGCCAGGTGTGGTAGCACACACCTTTAATCCCAGCACGTGGGAGGCAGCACTAGTGGATCTCTGTGATTTGAGGCCAACTTGGTTTATACAGTGAGTACCAGGCCAGCTGGGGCTAAAACCCTGTCTCAAAAAGACAAAAAAAAAAAAAAAAAAAAAAAAAAAAAAATATAAAAAAAAAAAAAAAAATTAAAAAAAAAAAAAAAAAAAAAAAAAAAAAAAAAAAAAATCAAAAAATTAAAACAAAACAAAAAAATTTAAAAGCAAAATGCAAAAGATACTGAATGCTACCTCTAAGAATGTTGTATAGTACACACAGCATTTGAAGAATACGGCACTCTAGCTCCTGAGACTTGAGCAGTCTCTAGGTTCTTAGCCTATTTTCTCCCCTTCTCTGTGTGTGAGTATGTAAGTTTGTGTGTTCATGTGTGTGGATGTGGGTGTGCACATGCCATGGTGGCGGTGTGGAGATCGGAGGACAACCTTTCCACCTTGTTTGGGACAGGGCCTCTTTGCCACTGTGTAAGCCAGGCTAGCTGGCCCCAGGCTTCTGGGGACTCTCCTGTTTCTGCTTCCCGTTTCCTGTAGATGTGCTGGGATTACAATGCTTTTGTGACTGTGTCTGGCTGTTATGTGGGTTCTGGGCATCTGAACTCAGGTCATCAAACTTCTGCAGCGAGTACTTTTTTTTGGTCTTTTTGAGACAGGGTCTCCCTGTAGCCCCAGCTGGCCTGGAACTCACTATACTAGACCAGGCTGGCTTTGAACTCACAGAGATCTGCCTGCCTCTGCCTCCCAAGTACTGGGAATAAAGGCGTGGGCCACCCACACCTGGCTTTGCAACAAATACTTTTATCCACTGAGCCATCTCCCTGACCACCCTTGTCCCTTTTCTGCTTGGGCCTGGCGGCTATAGGGGGAGCACCAGGGGATGTCCCTAGAGCCAAAAGACCCCAACTGGTGAAGGGAACAAAGCCTAGTCATCTCTGTAGAGTACCAGCAAAGATCGGATTCACATGCTCTGGCGGTTGCCCACAAGTGCAGGGCATGGGCTAAGTCCAGAGCCAGGCCCATTTCCTTGGGATTCCCCAAGCCTCCTTAAAAGGTGGGGCCAGGTTTTGCAGCAGGAACCCGTCTGCTTCCCTAGCTTGGCTCACTAAGTTGATTTGCTTAACAACCTGCCCAGCCCAGTTGTGTCCCTTTAGCACCCAATGCTGGCACCCAGCATTGCCTTCTCCCAAGGAAAAAAATACCCTCATGACAAGAAAGTTCACTAGTGCCTTGGAAGCCAGCTCTTAGGAACCTGCTCTGGGGTGAGTTTGGGCTGGTCCTGCGTGAGGAACCTGCTACAGCCTGGCCTTGTCAATTTCTCCTACACTCATCCATATGCAAAAGGACATAGTATAAGATAGCTGTCACAGAGTTGCTTGTCTAAACAAAAGACTGGCAGTAACCAGTGTGTCCAATAGCCAGGGATCTGAGATTCTGGGCATCCATAAAATAGATGGCTGTAAATCCTTAAAAAGATTGAGGTTCCTTGGAGGTGCTCATGGAGGGCCGCTCATGCACCTCCATGTGGACCTGTTGCCTATTCTAGGCCCCTGGGGCTGCCACAGGTGCCTTAATTGGAGGCTTCCCACACTCCTCAGAGACTCAGCTGTCCTGCTTTACTTGGCTTCCTTTACTGCCTGGAACTGGGGCTGGGGTAGTGTAGGGAGGTGGAAGATGGATAGCTTTGGAGCCAGATGGCCCCGCCAATTCCCAGCTGTGTGACCTAGTCTTCATACTTTGCCTCAGTTTCCTCATCTGTAAAATGGCAACACTACTACCTCACAGGTGAAATCAGCACCTGCGATACAGGTCAGGCCTTCAGTAAAGGTAAACATGGGTGATGGGGATGTAGGTCATTTGGTAAGTGCTTGCCTAGTAGGAATGAAGCCCTCGGTTCCATCCCCAGGATCACACAAAAAAGTAGGTTTGGTGGTGTGTGCCTGTAATTCCGGCATTTGAAAGTGGAGACAGGAGAGTCAGAAGTTCAAGGTCATCATCAGTTGTATAGAGTTCCAGGGTGGCCTGGGCTATATGAAACCTGATTCAAAAAACTGTAAATAGGACTTAAAGTTTTGCCTGGTGGGAGCTGCTAGGTGAGGTGGGGTTCCTGCTTTGCTGTGTCTCAGAGGAACTGTAGCTACAGAGTCAGGGGGCCTGTGTCACCTGTGTCAGGAATGCTGAGCCCATGGCAGACTGCAGTGGAGGGGAAGAGTTCACAGCCACTGTTTCCTAGGATTGGGACATGGGAGATGACAGCCCCCGCCCTCCCCCACTGTCCTGACGTTCACCTGCCCTGCAGGGGGGCGGGAGGCAACCTCAGTTCACTCAGTGAGCAGTCTGAGGCAGTCTGAGGAATGGTGCTGTGCTGGGGCTGTCCTGGGCTGCAGTTATCAGGAAGCTGGCTCTTCTGCTTAAGGGCCCAATTCAGGCAGCTTTGGGGGAGCTGGTGAAGATTAGAAGAGGTGACACTTCTTGCCGACGGGGCATGGGGACTGAGCTGCAGCAGATGGGGCTGATGAGGGCTGAAAAGATGTCTCAGCTGTTAAGAGCACTGGCTGCTCTTGCTGAGGACCTGGGTTCCATTCCCAGCACCCACATGGCCGCTAACAACTGTCCATAATTCTACTTCCAGGGTATCTGAGGCCCCCTTCTGGCCCCCTCCTGGCTCCCTCAGATACTGAATGCACAGGCACATTTACATGAAGACAAAACACTCATACACATAAAATAAGTAAAAATTTTAAAAAAGAGATGGGGCCAGGAAGGTGAGTCCTGTTCGACATGGCACGCTGGCCCAGCCATGTCAAGGATCCTCCGTGGTGTCCTCTGTCCACATCTGTTCATTCTGTCTGTAGAATCTCCCTGGGAAGCCCTGTCTCCCAGGAAACAAAGCTAGATGTTTCCATTTAAGCTTTGTATCACTTCAGTTGGGGGGTAAGGGGTGAACTGGCCTTACTCTGTAACCCAGGTTTACCTGGAACTCATCGTGTAGCACAGGCTGGCCTCAAACAGGCTTACCCTCCTGCCTCAGTCTCCAGAAGTGTTAGGATCAAAGGTGTGAGCCACTACACTGGGCTCTCTTTTGGCTTACTGAGACAGGATCTCATCATGGAACCCAGGCTGGCTCCAAACTCTTGATCCTCCTGCTTCAGTCTCCCCAGTACTGGAATTACAGGCACTGGCTACCAGACCTGGTCTTTGTATCACTTCTTTCTCTACTGACTCTGCGTCCCACTTTGGTCCAACCCCCTCTTTGAGCTGATGTCTCATTATCATTCTTTCAACAAACCTTAACTAAAAATAGCTAGGTTTCCCACATTATCGTCTTCATTCCCATCAAGCAGCTTATCCTGCCCCTGCTCTGCAGATGAGGAGATGGTCCTCCAGCTCTGGGGACTTGGCCAGTGTGCCTTCCTGCCCACAGGACTCCAAGTTGCCAGAGCAAGACAGGCCTGGACCTGCCAGTGATGCTCATCAGAGAGGGCTGCTGTGTGTGAGATGCCAGGGCACACTGCTTCCAGGGGAGAGGCCTGGAGCTGGGGATGGGGGAGGGTAGGAAGAAGAAACAGCATGTGCAAAGGGTGTTGGGAAGAGTTTAGGCCTGTGTGGATGAGTGAGGTTGCTGGCATTTGCTCTTGAGGGGAGGCAGAGGAGGGGGTGTGGAGGGGGAGGACTGCCATGAGTTCCAGGTCATCCAGGGCTACAGAGCAAGACTTTGCCTCAAAAACAAATAAGGGCTGGATGTGGCTCAGTTGGTATTTGTCTAGCATGCATGAAGCCCTGGATTCTGTCCCCAGTGTTGTATAAACCAGGTATGCACTGGCAATCCTAGCACTTTGGATGTGGAGGCAGGATGATCAGAAATGCAGGATTATCTTTGGCTATTTAATTAGTTTGAAGCAGTCAGACCTAGAGACCCTGCCTCCCAAATACATAAACAAACAAATAAATAAATAAATAAGTAAATAAATAAATAAATAAATAAATAAATAAATAAATAAATAAATAAATGAGACCGTTGAGATGGCTCAGTGGATCAAGTGCTTTCTATGAAAGCATGCGGACCTGAGTTTGGATCCCACAACCCATATAAAAGCTGGGCATGGTCGGTGGACACTGCGTGCACATGGTGTATTTACATACATACACATTATGCAAAGCACTCATACACATTAAAAAAAAGAAAACAAAGCTGGATACGGTATTGCTGAGGGAGCAGAGACAGGCGGATACTGGGGCTTTCTGACTAACTAGTCTAGCTCCAGGCTCAGAAAATAAGGTGGTGGGCCTTTGAGATGGTTCAGCTCATAAAGGCACTTAGGGTTTGAACCTGGTGACACCATCTCCAGAACCCATGTAAAGGTGGGAGGTGAGAACCAACTCCACAAAGTTGTCCTCTGCTCTACATACACACACACACACACACACACACACACACACACACACACACACACCATGATATATGTTCCTACACACATGCATTGTGCAAATATACACAATGATAATAAAATTGCTAGGAGTGGTGGTGCACACCTTTAATCCCAGCACACAGGTATCAGAGGCAGGTGGATCTCTCTGAGATTGAGGCCAGCCTAGTTTACACAGTGAGTTCCAGGCCAGCTGGGGCTACAGGGAGACCTTGTCTCAAAAACACAAAACAAAGATCAAATAGTGAATAAAATAAAAAAATGAGGTGGAAGCAATTGAGGAAGACACCCTGATGTTGACCTCTGGCCTCCACATGCACATATACAGATGAGCACACATGTGTATGTATACTCATACACACAAAAGACATTGGAAGCTAGGTATGATGTTGTGTGCTGTCATTATAGTCTTTGAGAGGCTGAGGCAGGAGGATGGCAGTTTAAGGTTAGCCTGGTCTACATGAGGAGTCTCTGTTTAGAGAAAAAGAGTCAATGTTTGCGGGGCTGGAGAGGCGGCTCAGCGGTTAAGAGCACTGACTGCTCTTGCAGAGGACCCGGGTTTGATTCTCAGCACCCACATGGTGGCTACAAACCGACCTTAACTCCAGTTCCAAGGGAATTTGAAGCCCTCTTCTGAGCTCTGAAGCATTGCACAACACAGGTGCACTTACCATACACGAAGGCAATACATTCATACACATAAAATAAAAATAATAAATAAAATATTTTTAAAAAGAGTCAATGTTTGCTTAGAGCAGGATCATTTTGTGGAATGAAGAGGATGGCTAGCCCTCTCCCATGTCCTGTCTCCCTTACCTACCCAACTTCTAATTTTATTTTATTTTAGAAAGTTTGGCCTCAACACATGCTGCACATGTACTGTAGCCATGCCCTCAGTCTTTAGCTAGCTTGCCCCACCCCCTCTTTCATTCAGTGTGCTAGGGACGGGACCCAGGACTTAACACGAGTTGGGCAAGTACTCCACCTTGGAGCCTAGTTGCCTGCCTAGTTAACTCTCAGCTCTAGTTACCTAATTCTTTAGGATACCTGTGTCATCATCAAACCTAAGTTGTGGAAACTTGGCAGTGATACAGAGCATCTTTTCACAGAAGTGCAAATGAATTGTGCCCAATGGAATGTGTTCATGCAGTCATCCCTGCTGCCCTGTGGGTGTTGGTCAACTTTGAATAGATCTGTAAATCTATTCCACATTCTTCCTTTGCCTACATGTGTGCGTTCCAATTTTCCTTCGAACCAGCTGTCATATATTATTCATCCCTTAATTACTTAACGAGTTAAATAAAATTTTTGACATGTGTTCATTTTTTATTTGTTTGAGAGTCATGATTTTACTACTGAAAAAAAGCACCCTTTTAAATGGTTAGCTTGATTTCATTGCTGAGTGGTTTTGGTCTTACTTCCAAAAAGGGCTATTTTCTCTGACCTTTTCTATGTTCTCTGTAAATCTGAACAACTTCACTGGGTGTAGTATTCTTGGCCCTCTAACACAACTTTGAAGACTCAACTTCCTTGTCCTCTGGTTCTGAATGCTGTAGAAAAGCTCTTTTGCTTCTCCTGTGTGTATGTGTGTGTGTGTGTGTGTGTGTGTGTGTGTGTATGTGGTGTATGCACGTTTACATATGTTTGTAAGTATGGTGGGTGGTGCACATGTGTGTGCAGGCCAGAGGTTAATGTTTTCATTGACTCCTCTCAACTTATGCATGGATGCAGGGTCTCCTTAAACCTCGACTTCACCAATTCAGCTAGTCTGGATAGTCAGGTTGCTCCAAGGATCCCTTTTCAGAGTACAAAGCTTATAGGCAGTGATGGGGTTACAGGAAACCTGTCACATAGGCTTGGGATTTAGGTGGGTGCTGGGGATCTGAATGTATCTTCATGCTTGAACGGGAAGCATTTTATCCAAGCATCCCCCCCTCTCCCAGGCAGGTCTCATGTAGCACAGTCACATCTCAAACTTATAGCCTGCTCCTGATCCTTCTGCCTCCACTTTCCAAGTGCTAGAATTACAGGCATGCACCATCATACTGGGTTTTATGTGGTGTGGGGGGATAAACCCAGAGTTTTATACATGCTAAGCAAGCACTTTCCCAACTTGGCTATGTAGCCGTGAACTAACTAGTTAGCAAGGCTTACTGTACTGGTTAGTTTTTATTGCCAACTTGATACAAACTAGAATTACCTGGGAATAGAGAAGGACTGAAGAATTGCCTAGATCAGATTGGTCTGTGGGCATGTCTGTGGGGCATTTTCTTGCTAATTGATTTGGGAAGGTCCAGCCCACTGTGGGCAATGCATCTCTACCAACCTGGGTTCTGGCTGTGTGGGAAAGCCTGCTGAGCATGGGCCGGAGAGGGCAAGCCAGTAAGCAGCTGTCTTCCATGGTTTCTGCTTCTGGTTCCTGCTCTGACTTCCCTCAGTGGTGGACTGGTACCTAAAGTTTAAGCTGAAATATAACTTTTCTGTCCCTAAGTTGCTTTTGATTGCAGTGTTTGTCACAGCAACAGAAAACAAACTAGAACACCCGCCTTAAATTCAATTAAATTCTCAAATTGATTTCTTTCTCCCCTTACTGGGGACATGACTTATTTTTCCTCCTGTGTGCAGGAAGTGTATTCTTCTTTATTTTATTTATTTATTTATTTTTGGTCTTTTTGAGACAGGGTCTCCCTGTAGCCCCAGCTGTCCTGGATTTACCATGGAGACCAGGCTGGCCTCGAACTCACGGAGATCCGCCTGCCTCTGCCTCCTGAGTGCTGGGATTAAAGGCGTGCACCACCACGCCCAGCTCTTCTTTATTTTTTAGTTTATTATTTTATTTTTGACACAGGGTCTTACTATGTAGCACCAGCTGACCTGGAACTTGCTAGGTAGACCAAGCTGGCCTCAATCTTAAAGATTCACCTGCCTCTACCTCCCAAGTACTGGAATTAAAAGAATGTGCTTCAGGACCAGTTTATTCTTAAAAAGTTTAGGTGGGCTGGAGAGATGACTCAGTGATTAAGAGCACTGGCTGCTCTTGCAGAGAACCTGGGTTCTGTTCCCAGCATGCTGATTGTGGCTCACAATCATCTGTAACTCCAGTTCCAGGAGACCTGGCACACTCTTTTGTTCTTTCTAGGCACAAGGCATTTCTATAGTGCACATACATACATACATGCAGGCAAAATACTCTTCATATACATTAAAAAAAAAAAACAGGCCGGGAGTAGTGGCACACGCCTTTAATCCCAGCACTCAGGAGGCAGAGGCAGGCGGATCTCTGTGAGTTCGAGGCCAGCCTGGTCTACATATTGAGTACCAGGTCAGCTGGGGCTACAGGGAGACCCTGTCTCAAAAAGACCAAAAAAAGATTAGGAACTGGGGAAATAGGGTGAAGTGTTTATTGGCAAGCATAAGGACCTCAGTTCCAATCCCCAGAACCACATAGAGCTGGACACAGTCATGGACATCTGTAGTCCCAGTGTACCTATGGTGAGATGGGGGCAGAGACAGGATCTCTGGAAGCTCTCAGGTCAGCTGCCTGAGACACTCTCTCAAACAAAGTGGGAGCTGAGGACCAACACATGCGTGTGTGAACTGATCTACACACACACGGTAAGCCAGATATAGTGGCACATGTCTGTGATCTCAGCACTCAGGAGGCTGAGGCAGGAGGATTGCTATGAATTTTCAGCCAGGCTGGACTTCATAGTGAGTAACCACGTCAGCCAAACCCAGGCCTGACATGATCTAAGCACGAGCTTCACCCCAGCTTTGTGTTTTGGGATTTGGCTGTTGGAGAATCTTCTTCATAGAGTCCAGTGACCCTGTGCTGAAGGGCTGGGCTCTGGAATGGGCCTCTTCTCTCTAATTTCGGGTTGTTTGCCATTTTTCCTCTTAATTCATTGCTCTTTTGAGTTCCTTCCCCCTGCCATCCTGTGCCTTCCAGACAGAGGCAACAGCTCTATGGGGTCCTCAGCGCACCCCACCCCTGCACGTTTTCTTTGGGTGTCCCTTCTTGCCATCTAGTTGCTATTCTTAGCAGCTTTGCTCTGCCCTGAGGAACTGGTTTCCAGGAAGTGGCCTGTGGTCCCTTTGCTCAGCCCACACCCTCATGTGATTCCCTTCCCTGGTGCGCCACTTGAGGTATGGCTCTCGTGCAAGTACTTGTCTTCTTGCTCCTGTTAGCCAACCTTTCCAGACACTTGTTCTGACACTGGTACCTGCCTGTCTGGCCCTCAGGACAATTTCAAAAGCTGGGCATAGTGGCTCATGGTTATGATTCCCAGTATGGTGAGGCTGAGGCCGGAATCTGCAGTTTGAGGCCAGCCTGAACTACATAGTGAGACCCTGCCCCAACCTCCTTCTGTTGTCCCCGCAAAAGGAGTTTTGAGAAGCAGGAGACTTCTGGTCTGCTTTTTGGTAGCCTGCATGCAGAGCTGGGCTTGGCTTGGCTAAGGCATCCCTGGCAGGGACCACAGGTTTCCTTCCCTCATCCTTTAAATGCCCTGTGTCCAGGATGGTTCTGCCCACCCAAGACTGTGTTCACTCCCAACCAAAGCTGCCCTATGCCCTAGAGATGGGCTCTGGAGGCATTTCAACAGAGGTTGGGCTGCCTTCTTGGTTTGTGGGCTCATTGTCCCTGAAATTTGTCATGGTTGCCCTTTTTGTCAGATATGGGCAGAAGTCCCCTTAGTCTGTGCCTTCCCTGGGCCTGCTGTTTCAGTCTGAACTCCTCCCGCAGCCTCTTCTAAAAGCAGGTCCCCAAGCTTGACTTCCCTTCCTCAGACTGTGCTCTAAGGGTCTGGGTGGAACCTTGCCTACCCAGGTGATGTGGGTGTGCAGGCCTGGGCTGAGGACTGCTGACTCACACCCAGGCCATTTGCTTTCTAGTGAAAGACAAGACACACAGAGGAAACAGTTATGGGCTTCTTCTGGGAGACTTTGGTTGTGAGCTTTACCTGTGGGCCAGATCAGGAGGCCCATAGCCAATGCCAATCCTCCCAGAGGCAAGTGACTCCTCCTCCCCACCCCTTGCTCATTCCCTGCTGCTCCCAGCTGGGGGCTTGGTGGGGACCTTGGGCAGCTGGGTGAGCGGTCCAGGTGAGCGAGCAGCATGGAGAAAGTGTGCAGTCTGGGGCGTAGCTGGACAGGGGGTTGGTTCTGGCCTTTTCTGGGAGGGCCTCAAATCTGCCTAGAGCAGAAGTTTGGACAATGAGAGGGTGACCGAACTGGACAGGGTGGTTTGGTCAAGGTGTCCTGGGTGTCAGCCCTTGGCTCTGCTCTCACTCTGTCCTATCTAGAGGTCACACGATGCAGCTTGTCTCGTGACATGAGGTGGCCCTGCAGATTCTGCCTACCCTTTGTGTCTTTCATGGCCCAGGTGGCTCCGTGGTCACAGCTCTGAAAGAGGGAAGAAAGGAACCTTGAGCCCCCAGCTGTGGGTGACAAGGCATGTGACGGTGAGAAGGTAGCCAACGGGAAGCCCAGTGATGGTGACACAGTGGAGCTTGAAAGAGATCCACCCTCAGGTAACAAATATCATACTGAAACTTGAGAGGAAACGGGAAGGGAATCTCTGTTCACCCCAAAGCTGTAATTTCATTTCTCTTTGGGCCATTTCTCTGCTAAATTTCCCCTCCTCTTTTTGCACCCCATCTCCATCCTCCAGGACACTGTGTATTGCTGTCTCAGCCTTCTTTGCACAGCACTTGCCAAACGAAGGTGCTGATAGCCACTGTGAACAGAGACATGACCTTGGGTCAAGCTTTCACAGAGCTGCTCTGGAATCACATTTAGACACGAAAGCCTGGTGTGTGTGTGTGTGTGTGTGTGTGTGTGTGTGTGTGTGTGTGTGGTGATGGTGGTCTCTGTGACCTTGACTTTGATGGTCCATCAGACCCAGAAACTCATAGGAGGAAGTGCAAGTCTGCTTTACACAAAGGGGAAGCCAGCCTTGAAGGCATTGGTCACAAGCCAGGGCCTTTAGGCTCTTCAGTGTGGCATGGGGGGGCGAGGAGGGGGGGTAAGTGGTCACCACTTCCTTTGGGATACTATTTGCAAGTAAGGAAGTCGAGCTCAGAGAGGCAGAGGGACAGATAACGAGAGCTGGACTCTGCCGGCCCACCACATCTTGCTGTGCATGTCTGAGTTGTAAGAACAGTGCATGAGCCTCCTCCCCTGCCCTGCTGCCCCACGGCCCTATCATTTGCCTTCCCAGTCTTTGGTGAGGCAGGTCCTTCACCCTGCCTCTCCTGGGCTTATCTACGCAGCAGGCTCTGGACAGCTCCCAACTAGCTAACATTCTAATATACCATTGTTCTGGGCCTCACTCCTGATAAGCTTAGCATTTTTTGTTTCCTGCTGTGTGGAGGACCTGGCTCTCAGGGAAGGGGCAGCTTCCATCTTTGTCCCAGCATAGTGGCTTCAGACAGGAGTGGCTATGGTAGGTAGCCATGCTTCTCCGAAGCATGGTCTCTTAACCTGTTGGGGGTACTGACCCCTTTGACAGCTGTGGTCCCTCCCCCATAAATTTGCTGGCACACAAATAATACGCTTTAGAGTTGGTGCACCTCTGACACCCATCACTGGATCTTCTGGGGGGTCCTTACTGGATGGTAACCTTCAATATTACTGGGTGCTATCTACCTGTTCTGCCAACCTCCAGAACTCTAGAATCTGGGTGCTTATTTTGGGTACCTGGATGTGGCCATGCCTGAGAGAGGCATTTACTTATTTTTGGTGCTGGAGAAAGCTTAGAACCTCATGTAGGCTAAGCATATACTCCAGCATTGAGCTATACCTCAAGGCTTGTTTCACAGCAATTTCTTTTTGGGCCTTTTTGAGACAGGGCTGCCCTATAGTCCCAGCTGGCCTGGAAATCATTATGTAGACCAGGATGGCCTTGAACTCACAAAGATCTGCCTGCCTCTGCCTCCACCACACCCGGCAATTCCACAGCAATTTCATAAAGATGGAGATAGCTGAGCCACTGGGTGAGAGTGACTTCCAGTTTATTTGCCAGTCAACTTTTATACAGCAGACAGCATACATAGCATGGGTCTATGTGCTATGCTGTAATGATGGTTCAAGTTCAGCAAGTGCCCAGCACTGTACCAACAACTGAGCTCACATTATCTTGTCAGACCTCAGAACAATCTCTACCACAGGGCTATGCTGTTCTGATCTGAGGCACAGATAAATTAAACAGCTTACTCAAGGTCACACAGTATGTGGCAAAAGTGGCCTTTAACCCTAAGAAATTTGAGACTAGAGCCATTTTCTTCCTAAAAAAATTGTAGGGGAGGTTGGGCTGCCTCCTGTTGAGACCTGTCTGTTCCTAGCCTCGCTGGGTAGATCCTGTTGGGTCCTAAGCAGAGAGCTCTAAGCAAATACTGCAATTCTCATTTGTAGAAAGCCTCTGTCTCCCATTGGTGCCTAAGGCGCCTGTCCAGGAGTCCTCAGCAGACCGTATCACGAACAGCATTGCCTGGGCCAGCAGAGAGACAGCTCTGCTCCTGGGTGGATCTAGGTGGGGATGTGCCCTCATTTGACCTCACAGGCTGGCAAGGCCTGGGAAATGTCAACTCACACTTGCTGCCACAGTTTTCAAGGAGTTTCCTTTGCCTCCAGTACACTCTACAAAGTGCATGCTGGGAGTGGTGTTTTTGCTCCTCGTGGCCAAGTCTCTTTAAGATGTACTTGGAGGGACTTGGGAGATCATAAACAGCCACAATGGAAAAGAAAGCTTTTTTTGTTTTTATTTTGAGATGGTCTCACTCTGTAGCACAGGATGGTCTGGAACTCCTTACATAGTCCAGATTGGCTTGGAACTCATGGGAAACCTGTCTCAGCTTCTCAAGTGTTGGGATTACAAGTGAGAGGGAGCTACCATGCCTGGTGAATGTTTTTTTTTTTTGGTCTTTTTGAGACAGGGTCTCCCTGTAGCCCCAGCTGTCCTGGAACTCACTATGTAGAACAGGCTGGCTTCGAACTCACAAAGATCCACCTGCCTCTGCCTCCCAAGTGCTGGGATTAAAGGCGTGTGCCACCACACTTGGTGAATGTCTTCTTTTTATAACTGTGAAATCAAGGATGAAAGTAGAGGTGGGGATCCAGGTGTCACAGTGTGCACCTGTAGTCCCAGGGCTTGGGAGACTGAGGCAGGGGGATCATTTGAGCCCACGGGCTGGAGACCAGCCTGGGTTATACAGAGAGGAGAATGCCTTGGCCAAGTTTACAAAGCTAAATTTCTAAATACTTACCCATATTTGCTGAGGGCTCACCTCTGCCCTTTCTTCAGCCTACAACTGTAGCAACAGACCAGGAAGTCTGTAAGAAATGCAGACCCTCTGACCCTCATAGACTGCCGAATCAGCTGTTACAGCAGTGGACTCACTGTTCCCAACTGCTGCCTTCCCTGCTGGGATTGGAAGCTCTGTGCAGGTGGCATCCAATGACAAGGTTTGCACTCCTATCCTCTCCATGCCTCACAGAGCTTTCCTTACATGTAGATAATCTGCAGGTGTATGGGATAGAAAAGGGAGCTGGAAGCAGATGCTGGGGATTGTACAAATCTAAGTATGTGATAAACGATACAATAAATGGGGGAACTTGGCTAACTAGTCGAGGTCCTCTGGGATGAACTCCTTGCCCTGAGTAGATCTCAGCCTAGGAGCCATCAGAGCATCATCCTGGCACCTTCCTGTTGGTCCCCAAACTAAACTGCAGTGTATACATCTGGCTGGATTCAGGGACCCAGGCCCAGGTCCCACATGGGGGGTGGGGGTGGGTGGGATGCCTCACCCTCTCTGGGACTGTGTGAACTCAAGTTCTGGCTTTGTGTCCTGTCTCCTGTTATCCTGATCATCGCCAAAGCAGCATGAATGGCCACCATAATCACTTCTTTTTCTTTGAGACAGAGCCTCACTATATAGCCCAGGTTGGACTCAAATTCCCTATTCCCCACCTCAGGCTTCCCAGTGTAGGGGTTATAGGCATGTTACCCTCCCAGGTATGAGTAATGCTTAAAAACCATTTAATTTCAGTCACTTAAAAACTTGTGTGTAGGAACCAGAGATGTGGCTCAGTGGTTAATGAGCATTGGCTGCTCTTGCAGAGGACCCTTCTGCTTCTCAAGTAAGTGCTGGAATTAAAGTATGCCACCATGCCTGGCTGGACACTGAGGCTTTTTTTTTTTCACTTTTATAACTTTGACTCTCAGCAGTTAGTTCTCATCCACATTGAGAGTCTGTAGATTTTTGAATGTGGTATCAGGGACATAGGTTACCAAAGTATACAGCTTGTTTGGAAAACCCTCATCCTCATTATGTTTTCTGGACCAACGAACACGGATACGATATGGAACATTGCTTATTCCTTTGGCCCAGACAGCTTTGTTGAGCCCAGCATCAACGTGCACATCTGAAGTACCCATCTCCATCACGGCAAATTTCTGGATTTGCATGCCTGAGGGGCACATTTCTTGAAGCCCACTCCATAGATGTGTTTGTGAATGTTGATGGTGTGTTCCCAGGTCACCACCTCGTTGATGGCAGAACGACCCTTCTTCCCACCACCCTTCTTTGCGGGAGTCATTTCACCCGGCCAGAGTTGGAAAGCTACACTGAGGATCTTGTTCCCTCTCTCCATGCCTGTCAACAGGGGACAACTAGCTGAGGAACCGGGAGGTATAGAGGAGAGAATGTGTTCTGGAAATTGAAACTTGCAAGGACTGGGGTTGGGGGCTGGTCCCCACTATTTTGGTTTGCTCTGCACAGCTGCAGAAATTGGGCCCTTGGCTCAGAGCACCCAGGACCTGAGAGCTCTGCAACCACAGCACCATGAGAGGCCCAGCCAGGGTGTGGACCCTGCTGTGTACTGGCCTGTCTCTTTGAACCCCAGCTGGGAGGCCACTAGGGACTGTGGTGGCTGAGCAAGAGGTTGTCAGAGCTCTGTGGGGTTTCTGCCCAGGCTCCCACATTGCACCCCCAGGCCATGATTTCTCTGTCTAGAGACCTCAGCCAGAGTGGGAGCAGCACTGGGAGGCCTATGGCAGTCCCTGGCAGTTGTGGAGCTGGGGGAAGAGCCAGGCCTGGGCTTCTGGAGCCTTCTAAGGATAGGGTGGGCCGGGTGGCTCAGAGCAGCTCCAGGCTGCTGTGGGAGGTGGAGGCACAGCAGTTTCTCAAGAGCAGGGGCCCTGGGCCACAGCCCCCACTTCCTCTTGTGGGGAAAAGCTGCAGCTCGGCTATGCTGGTCGATTCTGCAGGCTGCCTGTCCCTGGGGCCTGCTGAACAGGTCAGAGCAGGTGGCCCCTGAGGCTTTGGAAAAATGGGGCTGGGAGAGGATGTGGGATTGTCTAGGGAAAGGACAGAGATTCTTGAGCACACAGACCTGGATTGCATATAATTTATTGTCTTAACTGACACTTTTGAGAATGAAAGGGAGCTGTGTTAATTACATGGGGACAACAGATGCAAACTGGGACTCTCCAGGCAAATGGAGACCATGCTACCCTACTTACCACATTTCCTAGCTGTGTGGGTTTTGGCAAGTTACATAACCTTTCCGAATTCTGCTTTCTACATAGAACAAGGATATTATGATGTGCTGCTTCCCAGGGCTGATGGAGGGTGAGTGGACTGCATTACTGAACTCCTGGGCTGCTTTGGCAGAGTCTCCATGCTCCTGTTCCTCTTGAGGTCATTGAGGGTCACTTGTCTCTGAGGTGAGCAAGGGCTCACCTAACAGCTCTCGGGAATATGAGGGCCTCATGGGAATATGCACAAGACAGAGAGGTCGCGGGGTGCTGGTAGAAATGGGGGAGACCTTCTGAGGCTCTCCTGTACCTAGGGGAGGGGGAAGGTCCCAGGGTGGACCTTTCCTGGTTGACCTGTTTCCTGCCTTCCCCAGGTGGTCCTGTGCAGAGCATCCCCATCAGGGCCTAGCCTAGAGCAGCTATCCTGTCACCTGTTTGCCTACCTGCTTCTTCCCTCTGGGGTTGCCCATACAGAAGGGGCATTTCCTGGGCTATCTGGTCAGACTGGAGGCCAGGTTGGAATGTACTTTCTCTGCCTGCTCCTGGGCCTGGAGAAAGAGCCTATTCCAACCTAGACTTTTTTTTTTTTTCCTGAGATTAACGTGAAGCCTGGATCACATTTGTCCAGGATCTAACAAGTGGCAGAGGCTGGGTGAGCTGCATTGTCCTTTTTTGTTTTTGAGACAGTCTCCCCGAAGCCTCCACTGGCCTTGATCTCACATGCCTCCATCTCCTGAATGCTGGAATTAAAGGCATGCACCACCCACGCCCGTTTTTTTTTTTTGAAATGGGGTCTCATGTGGCCCATGATGGGGATGAATTCACTACATAGCTGAGGATGACCTTAAACTCCTATCTTCCTGGCCTGGTGCAGATTCCCTTGAGATACAAAAGGCAGCAGCAGTCCAACTGGATGGGCCCTTGCTGCCAACTCAGGGAATTCTGGGGTTTTGTTGGACCCACAGCTCTCCAGGTACCCCTGGCTACTTGGTCTTCCATTCCCTCTTCATCCTTAACTAGGATCACTGCTTGCCAGTTCTATTAAGCAAACAGCCCACAGCCAGCTCATCTGGCCAGTTTCTCCAGTAAACAGAGTTGAAGGCCCCAGGTGGCAGTTGAGGTAGCAGGAAGTAGGTAACCTCTCAGTGTAGGTATGCCCACCCAGTCCTGATAGACAGTGGCCTGTAGTCAAAGGTAACACCTCTGGCACAGGCAGTGCTTCTAGTTCCCTCCTCCTGAGTGAAGTCAAGGGGTGAGACATCACACAAAGTACAAACAGAGGGGACACCAATATTTAATATATTCTTGCTAACGAAACCTATCTGGCTATTTTCATCCAGTATGGACAAGTTTTTTGTTTTAGTTTTAAAAGATCATGTCTCAGTGGTTAAGAACACTGGTTGTTCTTGCAGAAGACCCAGGTTCGAATCCCAGCACCCACATGGCAGCTAACAACTGTCCGTAACTCCAGTCCCAGAGGATCCGACAGTTTCTTCTGACCTCTGCAGGCATTGCATGACATGGATGCACTTATCTACATGCAGGCAATACATGTATACACATAAAATAAAAATTAAAAAAAAAAAAAAAAAAGAAAGAAAAAGATCATGCCTCTGTTTCCCAGGCTGACCCTGAACTCCTGGGCCAGTGGAGTCAGTGGGATCATTAGCTTTATGACAGCATCTCCAGCTTGATGGACAATTCAACAGGCAAAAGAATGGCACCTCTGGGAGCTGGAGAGATGGCTCAGCAGTTAAGAACACTGGCTGTTCTTGCAGAAGACCCGGATTTGAATCTCAGCACCCACATGGCATCTAACAACGGTCTGTTAACTCCAGTTCCAGGGGATCTGACAGCCTCTGAGATAAGCCTATCCACGCAGCCTTTTTTCTGTTGTCTCCTGTGCTTTTTCTTAATGATTTATAAGTATTCTTTGTATAGTATGAAGACTGTTATATAATATCTTCTCTTCTATTTTTTGTCATTTGTCTTTTGCTTTTGTTGAGGCTGCCTCTTGTAAGAGCTCTGCAGGTTCACAGTGGCCTGTGTTCCTTTTCTTCTGGCTTCAGGGTTTCATATTACACTCTGGAGTAGATGTTTCAGCGCTGCTTCCGATGTGCCAGAAACAATGGCCACCGCACATGCAATGGCAGCAAAACATGCTACTCAAATGAAAGTGTTTATTTAAAAATAAGAACTATCAATCCAAGCACACATTTAAATATTAATAGATAGGAGTAAAAATCTCAAATGGTGTAACAAGATTAACAGCTTTATAGTCACAGATGGTCAGATGGTGACAAACAAGAAGATCTATGTACACTGAGAGGACTGTTAGGAAAACGCATACGCCGGCCTGAGGAACGCTCTATTTATAGGCTTTGGTGGAGCCATAATCCCCAATTTTCTACTGGCTCCCGATGTTGCTTGAGAACCATGTGAGGCTGAGCTGGATCCAATTACACCAGAGGATTTACTTTTAGAAGACATTTTTGTGCACGTGGTAGACCCCCTAAAATGGGACAGAAAAAAGAAAATTAAAACTGTATGAAACCAAGTTAACAGTCCCTGTCTGTTAACGTGCTAGGAGAACAACCGTAATTTTCCTTGGTCTTCTATTTGTCTGCATTTTCTGTCTAGAAACCCTGTGGGGAGGGTGTTTCTTTACCCCTCCACAAATAAAGGATTGTTGCCCACCACACAAAGTTGCCCTGAATTTGGTTTTCTAAATTGTCAAGGATTGCTTCTTAATTGTGTGGCCTGTCACCAACTACAGACCCTCTCTCCCGACACACCTTCCATAGCCTATCGTCAGAATCCTCTGGATCTATTCTGACTAAATAAAGGAAGTGAAACATCTTTTAAAAATAAAAGTTCTCAAATCTCTGGCCACCAGACACCCTAGAATTAT
Source organism: Nannospalax galili (assembly GCF_000622305.1). Lineage (NCBI taxonomy): Eukaryota > Metazoa > Chordata > Mammalia > Rodentia > Spalacidae > Nannospalax > Nannospalax galili. The sequence goes on along the minus strand of NW_008355474.1, from coordinate 749,179 downwards.
TGCACTGGCACAGTCCTGACTGAGCAGCTTTATGGGCAGCTTTATGGGCAGAGCCCTTGTGTGGCTCTCTCTAGTCATACTAGTCTCAGGAAGGCTACAGACATGGCTCCCTGGGGAAGGCTGAGCTGCCTCATGCAGTGGTCTGGCATGTGTCAGGGCCATGCAGCCAGCAGCTCCCCCAGCTATACCCAAAGACGTGCCAGCAATCTCCTCCCACTTGGTGCCTCTTTCAACCAGAGAGACTATATGGTGGCCTGAGCTGAGTTGGGCCTAGGCCTGCACTTCTCTTGCTGACCTGAAGATAAGTGTTCTTCCCCTAATAAAACACAAAGCAAACCATCCTGCCAGCTTGTTTACAATGACAGCAGGTAGCAGCACCCCCACAAGCCTCTCCTGAAGTAGTGCCAGCCCAGTGAGGACCACCATCGATCGGTTCAAGAGCCCAGGGTAGTCAGGGGCCTCCTAGGATCCCAGGCTCTGGGCAATGGCATTCTGGTGGGGCTGGGTAAAGAGTTTTTCAGCATTTGAAACCTTTGCTGGAGGGAAGGCAGTTTCTCTGCAGGTCTGGCAGAGAAGCAGCCTGAAGTTTCCCTATGCTGATTTCCTGCTGAGAAATTAAGCCCTAAGCAAAAACCTGCTGTTTATGTTGATTTACAGAAAGAATCTGCCAACAGCAGCCTCCATTTCAAGGGGCCATCCATTTTCCTCCCACTCAGAAAGCCCAGAACACACCTAGTTCATTGTGTGCCATCCTGGAAATGTGAGGCCCAAGGGTCTGTTGGAGGGAGAGGGGCTCTGGCAAAGAGCCCCAGGCTTTCTTTCACTGCATGGTGGGCAGGTTGGGTGATGGAAACCTCTCAGGGTGGGCTGTGGGAACCAAGAGGACCGGGGCAGATATGAAGAGGTGAGTCTGTTGTGGTGAAAAGTGTTACGAGCTGACTAGTTCCAGCCAGTGAGCATTAAAGGAGAGTTCCTTCTTGAACACAGGCTAATTACAGCTTACCCTGGAAACTGGCACTGGTTTGGGACACTATGAGGTTGTTTTTGTTTGTTTTCTGAGCCAGGGTCTCCTCTAGCCCAGACTGGTCTCATGTCAATATGTAGCCAAGGATTACCTTGAACTCTCATTTTCTGCCTCCCATATCCCAGGTGTTGGGATTGTAGGCATGGCCCATCACTCTGGGCTTAAGTATGAGTTTTACTACTTACTAAATTAGATTCTAGGTGACAGAGCAAGAGCTTCATTCTCACAAACAAATGCTGTGAAAATGAAATAAAGGAGCCAGCAGCAAGGAACAGTATCATGTGGTCTGCTTTCTTCTAACAAGCAAAAGCCAAATGACAGCTCGCCCACATTTTCAAGGAGTGCCCACAGACATGCAGAAGTGAAAGTGCTTGGAGCAGCCCTGGCAGGCCAGCAGCCAATCCCACCTCTGAAACTGACCCGGCTAGGCTGGCCCTTAGGCGAAACCTTCCCACTCAGCCAGGCCAGTTTCCCCATCCTAAACCCGAGGGGTTGAACCAGAACAGAAGCCTTTTAAGGTCTCGTGCTGTTAGTGACTGAGGAAGTATTTCCCAAGGGAGAGCAGTAAATGAAGGAAATGAGAAAATGTCCTCACTGAAGAATATCTGATGGTCACTTGCGCACTAAAAACCACAAAATTAAAGCAACATTTATGAATGCCTTTAATTTCTGTGCTCTGGCAGAGAGATTAGCACATGGAAGAAGTTTGTTTATGGATTTAACAAGAAATGACAATTTGGTAACATCACCTTCCTTTCTCTCACCCGACTCAATCTTGTTTTTTATCACCCAGAAGGAAAAACTGCAAAAGCAAACACAACAGCTTGCAAAAGTTGACTGCAGCCTTGTTTTCCTTTTTCTAAGCAATTCTGTTATAATATGCAGTTATTTGGGGATCACACACTCCACACTGAAGGCATATACACAAGGCAGAAGGTGGAGGGCTCCTGGCAGAGGTTGGGAGAAAGGGGTTGTTGGACATAGTCCAATGACAGAAAGCAAGCTGCCAAGACCTTGCCACCTTGCTCCTCCCTGTGTAGACATGTCCCAGTCCAGAGTCAAGCAGAGGGAAGGGAAGACAAAAGCCACCAAATAGCTTCTAAAGAAGCCTGGCTTGCCTGGCTTTTGCCTTTCCAACTGTGGTCTCTTAGCTACTCTGCCAAGGCTGGGAGGCTGAGTCTTCAGGGCTAAATGGCAGGGAGGTTCTATGGATGATGCTCAGCTGGTAAAATGCTTGCCTACACTGCAGGAAGCCCTGAGTTTGATTCCCATCACTGCATAAACTGGGCGTGGTGGCACTTTGGAGGCAGAGGCATCCTTGGCTATAAAGTCATCCTTGACCTATATAGTCATCCTTGGCTATAAAGTGTGTTTAATGCCAGACTTGGATACATGGGACCCTGTCTTAAAAAAGTAGCAAGGAAGCCTGCAGAATCCTGCAGTCACAGAGGTAGTGTAGCAAGCACTAGCAGACTAAAAAAAAAAAAAAAAAAAAAAAAAAAAAAAAGCCTGGAGAACACCCAGCCCTCTGTTATTTACTCAGTGTGTGGGTTGTATCTTCGGTGGAAAATTACCTTAGGAAGAGCAATTATCCAAAAGCAAACAAACAAAAATTCCAAGGTAGGGTCAAAATTGGCGAAGATTTGTAAACTAAATTATTTTTAAAAAAATCTAAGGCAATGTTTTTATTTTGGATTAGGCCTCAATCATCAGGGCATTAACTAGAGATGATTTAAGAATGGCTAATTTTAGATAGCTGGACGTGGTGATGCACACCTTTAATCCCAGCACTTGGGAGGCAGAGGCAGGTGGATCTCTGTGAGTTTGAGGCCAGCTCCCAGAAAGGGGGGGTTAAAGGGAGACCCTGCATCAAAAAAACCAAAAAAAAAAAAAAAAAAAAGAAAAAAAAAGAAAGGCTAATTTTAATAAATGCTTCAAAGCAAACCAGAGCAGTAATACGCCCTCTGTTTTTTCTTCTCTTACATCCTATGCTATAAAAGACATCAAAGAACATACCCCTTTGCCTTGAAGCCACCGTAACTAGTTCTTCTCCTCTTAGGCCTCTGGGAAACAGGCATTTTCCTTCTCTTTCTTTCATTTCTGGATTGTTTTGCAAAGTAGTGAGAGGACACAGGGGCACCCTCATCAAGCTCGTCCGGCATGCTCCTTCCAGTGCCTCTGCTGCCTGCTAGGTTTATGCCAGGGGAATTGTCCTCAGCTACAAATAGGAAGTGCAGACATTTACAGGTGACTATGTGTTTGCAGGCCAGTACTAGCTGCTCTTGCTGTTTCATGGATTCAACACCTCAGCAAGAACCAAACATTTCTACTGTGAAAAGCTCCAATGTACTCAGTGGCAATTTATTTTTAATGAAAGAAAATAAAAATTCATTACTTAAACATTCGTGATTGTCTTTAACTAAACTGGGATGTCAGTTCAGCTCCTGTTCTGCTTCACATAGCCTGTGTCCATTTTGCTTTGTGCAGTTAGGCCTGGTAAGTGGCATAGAGACTATTGCATAATTGTTAGGCAATTGTATTCATCATTTTAAACATGCTGAAAAAGCAAGTCCAATATAAATAAAGGCAACAAACTATGCTCTACCTCATCTTTAAACAATAGTTTTTTTAAAAAATAAATTCACCAGAAAATTCAAAACCATATTTTATTCTTCACAGACAAAAGCTACTTCTTTGCCTAATTGCTATGATCACTTTATATATGATGCAGGATACAGGCTGTGTGAAAGCTCACATTTGCAGGGGAGAAAGTAGCTGCCATAGTTATTTGCATCAAAGGCACCTCAAAGCCTGAGACCTCCCTAAGGTCACATAATGATCCTGGTTGGTTGGAAGGGCAGGAGGGCATAGAGCTCTGTCTACCCTGCGGTGCCTCATTCTCCTCAGCTGGAAAACAGGTGATAATGAAGATGAGGCCAAGCTCTTGACAGGCCAAGATGGTGGCAGAGGGTGCACATCAAAGTCCACCATGCTGCCAGGATGCTTCTCTTAGCGGCTTTGACTTGTGTCAGCAAAAGTTTCTTCCAAACTAGTTAGTATATGAACCAAATATAACTTCCTCCAAGACATTGTCAAAGATATCCAGGACATGGCTTTTAATGGAATAATTACCGTATAAAGGAATTTATGAAAACCTCACTTTTCAGCACTTGGTTAATGGATGAAAAACACTGTGGATAGACAGCCTGAATGAAATACACTTCCTTCTCACCCAGCTCACCATTTCCATTAGCCTTGATCAGACTCTTCTACTCTAGACCATGAGGGAACTAGGAAACACTGAACTTGGCAGGTCTGCTAGAGGTGATAACTTACTACAGGCATGTTAGTGGAGGGCAGGCTTCTGCCAGTTTCCTACAACAAAGTACTCCTTTGCTCTCAGTTTTCCTTGGCCAATGCCTTCCACAGCCCAGTGCTGGAGCTTGTGATGAGGTGCTGCAGGAAAGACCTAAAGCAGCCTTTGGGAACCTCTGCTAATGACACCCTCACTCGGGTACGCTCTTCCAACAACTAATAATAAGAGCATGCCGATGACATGTTCATTTTCTAAAGCATTTAAGCTGCACTCTTCTATTTTATCTTAAATGTGTGTGTTAAGATTACATATTCCTTCCCCAGAGAAGGACACTGAAGCACAAAGAGGTTGCTAGTGTCCTGCCTAGGATCACACAGTGAGATGGTGGCAGATCTGGGATGGGTCTCAGGGCTTGTGACTTCTTGGGCACTTGCCTTACCAGAACAACAAGGAGTAGGCTCAGAGGTTCCCATTTGCGCTCCATTAACAGGCTTAATAACTGGCTTCCCTGAAGACCTAAACACCAGTGTTCTCTCAGAGTATGGTGCCTGCCACACCATTGGGGGATGCTCTGAGGATTTGAACTTTTCAGTGTGACAAGGTGTAGGAAGTATCAACCACATAATTCTAATTCAGTGAGATATATCACTTAACATTAAATAGGCTTTTAGAAAACATGTTTGGTGGGATACTGAACCTGGCAATGTCCACTCTGAGTATCTCTGCAATACTGGAAGCATTTCTGCACCGTATTTTTCCAGCTTGTCTTCAGTAACACCATCAATCTGAAGCAAAACCTCAGGATCAGAAGATAAAGATTCTGTGTGTGGACATAAAATTAAGAATTTAAATGACCACTCATGGAAAACCCACTGAATTCATGCTCGCTCACTCAGTTCATGTTTGTTACATACCAACTACTGCTGCCTACCAGGCTCATGGGGAATTTTCTTTTTTCTTTTTTAATATGATGGTTATATATTATTCTATTGACAACTAATTTTATGTCTTAAATATTGACAACTAAATGTTTCAATATTGATGCACAATATTCTGATTTTTCCAACATCTTGGCCATTTGATACTATTCTTACACAATGCCTTTGTTGGTACATTGTACTCCGGTGACTTATAGCTTTTTCTTTTTTAAAAATATTTTCTATATTATTATTTATTTTATTTTTTGGTCTTTTTGAGACAGGGTCTCCCTGTAGCCCCAGCTGTCCTGGAACACACTATGTAGACGAGGCTGGCCTTGAACTCACAGAGATTCACCTGCCTCTGCCTCCCAAGTGCTGGGATTAAAGGCGTGCACCACCACACCCGGCCCTTGTTATTTTTATTTTATGTGTCTGAGTGTATTGCCTGCATGTGAGTGAGTGCACCCATGTCATGCAATGCTATGGAGTTGGAGGTCAGAAGAGGGCTTTGGATTCCCTGGAGCTGGAGTTAAGGACGGTTCATAGCCGCCATGTGGGTGCTGGGAATTGAATCCGGGTCCTCTGCAAGAACAGTCAGTGCTCTTAACCGCTGAGCAATCTCTTCAGCCTTTATTATTTTTATTTTATGTGTCTGAGTGTATTGCCTGCGTTTATGTGAGTGCACCCATGTTGCGGAATGCTGGGGAGGTCAGAACAGGGAGTTGGGAATCTAACCCCGGTCCTCTGCAAGAGCAGTCAGTGCTGTTAACTGCTGAACCATCTCTCTAGCCCCATCATGGGGAGTTTTCTAAAAGGCAAAGTTAGGCTGCCAAAGCAGCAGACAGGCCCAGAGGGTAAGAACCTGCCATCCAATTTCAGCAGCAGAGGCATAGACTCCAAGGCAGTGAGTGGGAAACAGCCAAGAGTCTGGGGGACGCAGTGGGTGGGACCTGTGCTGTATGCTCAGACTTTAAGCACACTCAGCTTTTGCCCACTGTCCCACTGCCAAGATTTGTCTAGCTGCAGACTGATGCCCCTGTATTTGTTGAGAACACCCACATTCTGTTTCTAGCTCTGATTCCTTCCCTGCACTGCACTGAAGACTTGCATACCCCACCCCACTGCTGCCACCCCCAGCCCTGGCTTGTGCCTCTTCCCATCAATGGGATGAGACAACAAGTGGGCAGTTTGGAGTCCTCTGCAGAGATGGCACATCCATCTTATGGCTGGAAAAAGCCTGTCATTTAAAGGTCAGTCCTGCTGCTGTATTAGAAAGAGTGGAAATGGGAGCTTAGTGGTCACTGCAGGAGGAAGCAAGTATGGAGCCAGAGGCAGTGCTGGAGATTAAGGAGGGGCTTGAATGTGTTCCAGAGGCCAGGAGTGCTGGCTTTGGGGAGTAAAAGGGTGTTAATCCCCATGTCTCTGACTTGAACAGAGTGGATTTCAGATCCTTTTTAATCTGTGATTTTCACCTCATTCCATGTTCAGAGGAAAGCGATAGACTGTGGGACAGAACAGAAGGTGTATGAAAGGGACTAGTGGGAGACAAAGTGGGAAAGGCAAATGGAAACACAGACACTCGAAAGAAGTTGTATTTTATCTAGAGAGCTGTTGTAGCTTTGGTGGTTCTGGAAAGATTAAAATGTGGACCATACTCATATCTGGAAGTAATGTAGTTAGAAAACTATGTTAACAGTCATTACCATTTTTTGCTGATTCTAATTCACATACTTTTTCAAATAACTAACATTTCTGAAGTCAAGACACATCTTACAACTGCTGCTGGCCAAAACAGCAGCTGTCCTGTGGTTACTACTGTCTGTGCATGTGAGAATTTACAGCCATTAATAATTAATACTGTCAACAGGTCAACAGAGTCACTGTTACTTGTACCTCAGAGTGAGTTTAACTGCATGAAACGCCATCAAAAAGACTATTAGTGGAGTGTGAAGATAGCCCAGCCAGTAAAGTATTGCCACACAACGTGAAAGTCTGAGTTTGGTTGCCAGCATTAATGTTAAAATTGGGCTTAAAGTCTCAGTGCTGGATCTCCCAAGTGGAGACAGGGAGATCCCTGAGGCTTCCTGGGTAGCTAGCCTAGCCTAATCAGCAAGCCCCAGGCAGGTCTTAGTGAGGGACCTTGTTGGGAAAAAAAAAAGGTGCATGGTGCCAGAGGAGAAAATACACTGAGACTTGTGTTCTGGATTCTACACATGCACATACATTCATATGCACATGACCCCCTCCCCAAACACATGTGCATGTACACACAGACTATTAACATCAAAAAAAGTTGTGGATGTAAAAAGGCAGTGAGATGGAGAAATGGGGAGTCAATCTGGCATTAATATTGTCTTTGAGAAATGACCACATTTCATAGTTTCCTTGCAAGCGACACCAAGTACTTTACATGACCTAAAAAAGAAGCTTAGAGTTGAAGAAGCAGTATTACATTTTTGTCACTGAGATGTGCAACCTTCTGTTGACACCTTCTGGTATCATCAAGAAAGCACTCCCATTAGAAGAGAATGGGTAACTCAGAATGGGGCAACATAATGGGGCTGTAGCTCAGTGGTAGAGCTAGTGCTTACCACATGTGGGTTCCCGGGTTAAACTCCCAAAAACCCAAACCCAAAACGGGAATGCCAGTGATGACACAAGGAAAAGCAAAGGCATAGGCAACTGAGTTCCAAAAGTGATTTGATGGTAGGAAAGGAACAGAACAGAGAGGCAATGATTATGAGGTTTTATGAAGGAAGAGCACAAAAGGTAACACAGCAGTCAACTGGGAGAATAACTTATTTTCCAGAGACGTTACTACTAAAATTCTGGGTTGACTATCTCAGCCTATGGAAATAACTCAGATCAGCAAGTATTTCTTAATTAAAGATACAGCAATATCTTTACTTACTTAGATCCAGATTCAAAGGAGCAGAAGACAGTTTCTTTCATAAGTTTAGCTCCTCATTGCAAAGATAGTTGTACAGAAATAGTTCAGCATCACGAGGAAGGCAAACGGCACAAATAATTGACATCTGGCTTTATAGATGGCAATTATTCATATTCTAACATCCAGCTTTACAGCAAAGCATAAATTAAAATTACAGCACATATCTGAAACTGTATATCTTAAAAAAATTTTTTTTGGTCTTTTTGAAACATGGTCTCCCTATAGCCCCAGCTGTCCTGGAACTCACTATTATAGACCAGGCTGACCTTGAACTCACAGAGATCTGCCTGCCTCTGCCACCCAAGTGCTGGGACCACAGGCACCTGGCTTTTATCTGAAATATTTTTACCTCAAGCTGGGTGTGGTGGTGCACGCCTTTAATCCCAGCACTCGGGAGGCAGAGGCAGGCGGATCTCTGTGAGTTCAAGACCAGCCTGGTCTCCATAGCTAATCCAGGCCAGCTGGGGCTACAGGGAGACCCTGTCTCAAAACAAAAAAACAATTTTTTTTTTTGCCTCAAGAAGAGCTTAAATGGGGTCTCTGAGTTTTTAACCCAGAGATTAATAAAGACAAAATGCAAAAAGCCCTTTCATAAGATGGACTTCTGGCCCCTGAATGTGGAACATGAAAGAGCAAGGCGGACAGGCCGTTACCTGCAAGCTTCTTGAGTGTGGCTGTATTAAAGATATTGAAGTAATGCACACCAAAGACTTTCCCCAGTGATTTGCAGACCTCTGTAAGCTCTCCAAGACATTTCTTAACCACCTCTTCCCTCTGAGAGACTTTGGCCACTAAAGTTTTCTGTTTTTTCATACTGCTGGAGTTTTCTGTTTCCATGAAGTCCACCTTAGTGAGAGAGAGAGGTCAGATGAGAGGGCAGAAGCACACTTGTACCCATGGACAGGCTTTTTTCAGTGTTTAAGTGATTTTACTCTTTGGTATTTCTTTAAAAATTGTATTATTTTGTGTGTGTGCGTGCGTGTGTGTGTGTGTGTGTGTGGGCATTTGTGTCACAGTGAATGTGTAGAGGTCAGAGGACAACTCTATGGAGTTAGTTCTTTCCTTCCACCTTTACATGGGTTCTGGGGGTCAAATTCAGGCCAGGAGGCTTGTATGCCAAGTACTTTTACTCACGGTTGACCTTTCTATTTCTTTTTCTTTTCTGCTAAGTAGACGGTAGGGGCCCTGCATTTTCCATCTTTCAGTCTCCAGGGCCTGTGTGTGTTTGCATGCCTGTGTGTAGACAGTTGTGAGCTGCCACGTGGGTATCAGAGCTGAACCTGGGCCCTCTGGAAGAACAGCAAATGTTCGTACCTGCTCAGGGATCTCTCCAACCCGCCAGACAATCTCTTGATAAATGCTATGTACTCATTTAACTAATTTGCATGTATGTGTGTGCCCTTGTGTGTGTGGCAAGACATGTATGTGGAGGTGAGAGGACAACTTTTAGGAGTTGATCCTCTCTCCTTTGACCAGGTAGGTAATGGGGATAGAACTCAGGTCCTGAAGCCTGGCAGCAAGCACCTTAGCCCACTGATCCGCCTTGTCAGTCCATTAATGCTTATTTAATAAACACAGGAAGATTTAGTGACCCAAATATCCATTAAATTAATTCTGACAAATGTCATATTAATTTGGTTCAATTTTAAGATCATTTTCCAATTAAGATCATATGTTCCTCTGAGAAAATATGTATAAATTTAGTATCCAAAAGCTTTGGGAAAGATAACAAACTTTGTCATAAAACATTCTGTCCACTCACTGAGATAGTGAAATACATATTTAAAATACCCTACCTTTAAATGCCCATTTAGCACGGTTTGGGCTTTAGCTCCTAGCATCACATATGCGATTGCTTGGTCATTGGCATTGATATATAAGTCTTCATCTAAAATCTTCTCTAATATCAGCTTTTTAAAAAGTCTTTCAGCATTGTGTCGTGAATAAGCAGATCCCTTTCCAAATATACCCGACTGAATCTTTGCACTTTTACTCCCTAATAAGGCACAAAAAGTTAGATAAGTAAGTACAGGTGCATCATCATTCATATGGAAAAGGCTTAAAAGTCATTCGAGGACATGTTTGGAGAAATAGAAGGGATCATAAACCCCAGAGCACAGACCCTCATTTCTCTATAATGAGTGTACCTGAGTAGAATGCTACGGTTTTTGTGGTTGCGTTTCCTTGTTTCTTTTTTCTCTTGGTGCTGGGGATAGAAGCCAGTGTCTGTATCCGCTGAGTTTGTGCTCTACCGCAATCCCTAACTATTTGTACTTTTTCTCATCTTATAATACACATTAACCAAAAACCACAGCAAAATTAAGCCTGTCATTTCAAAATGATGCATTCACACAGCTTATAAAAAAACCAGAACAATAAATAGTTCATATAAGTGCTAACAGTTTTGCACTACAATGCCTTATTGATAGTTACAAACCCACTTTTTTATTATTTTTATTTTATTTTTTTAAAAATATTTTTTTGCTTGCATGTGTATAAGTGCACCTGTGTCATGCAAAGCCCGAGGAAGTCAAAAGAGGGCATCAAATCCCCTGGAACTAGAGTTATGGATGGTTGTCAGCCACCACGTGGGTGCTGGGAATCGAACCTGGGTCCTCTGC